>NC_090437.1:656565326-656869066 GCF_031143425.1 Pleurodeles waltl
GTCCTTCAAATGAACATCCAGAAGGCAAACACACACTTAGCTGTTCAATATTAATTAAGTGATTCAACAGGACTTGGTGTGTACCGCAGCTGCATGAACACTAAACATTATGTGAATCTGCACAGTTTGTGAATCAATCTTAGGTTGAAGATGGTTTAAGTCTCAACTGGGATGCTGAGATGTAAGGACAAGGCATGCATCCCTCAACGAATGATAGAGGGTTTTGAAGCAAGTTTAATTGGAAGATTGTAGGTGCTTCTATTGCAGCTGCTTTTCAAACTGAATTATCTCATGGCACTTCTTGACCAGAAGAGTAGGAACATGGGGCTTTAAGGAAAGTGAGGCTCGACAGGACTAGTATCGAAAGCACAATTTCTTCTAAATTAGATCTGAAATATGGTACAGTAAGCAAAAAGATCCCATAGCTGCTCCTATTTATAATATTAATGATAATAATTGTTAAATTACATAGTTTTATCATTTTGTTGCTCTTTAATTAACAATTGTGTCTGTTAATTAATATACAGCTTGATTTAGAGTTTGGCGGAGGGGGTTGCTCCCGTCCGCCATTTTACGATCCCTTAATAACCCATGGAGATTGTAATACGGCAGACAGGATATCCGTTACGCTTATGACCGGAGTAACCCGCCTGCCAAACTCTAAATCAGGCCCTTAGTCATACTCACTCTACAGATGATTTGCTGACTTTGCCATGCAAGGATCCAAACATAAAGCCTCCGGGCGCATTCATTTTTCAGTATCAGGCATTTATTTGCTGGCTGAAATTCATTTGAGGGATTGCAATCTAAGGTATTTTTGTTAAAGCTCTGCATTTCTGGCTAAAGACCACATAACTCATTGTGTGTAATGGGGAACCTTAGGAGCAATAAACTGTGAAGCATTTGGCTACCAAATATAGTAGCAGATTTGGAGCGTTGTGTTTTACAAAGAATTTAATACAGGATGGCCAATTTTAGGATAAATTTGCTTTCACTATAACCCCGACCAGGTTGTTGCTATCAATATGTGGAATGAAGTGGGCCAACATGAAACATGTGGATCTGTAGAATTTATTTTGATTAAGGGATATATAGTACATTTGTGTTGATTTCCTATATTTTCAGCAACTTGTTGCACAGTGTAAGGGGGAAGAGCAGGCAGAGTATGCACTATTAATGGAACCACTACTGTGATAGAAGGATCAACACAAGCTGTGCTTTTCCTCACCAATCCAAGGTTCTTATTGTGGGAGTGGATTATGGCTGTCTTTGGCCCAATCACAAGAGTCTTCCAAATGTATATCTGCATTCTTTATGCCTGCTGGTCTCCCTGATAGCAATTTGATTTGTGAGACTTGAACAAGCATGAACACAATAGGGGACCAATTTCCCAGTGCAGTGACCACTGGTCCTCAAGCATCTTCTGGTACAGCATGTCTGGCACACTAACTTCTTCTGCATATATATATATATAGGATGAGCGATGGACACTCAAAGTAATTTTTATCCCTGTTTTTTGTAGGCAGAGTTGTAATATATGTGGCTATACAGGACAATGTAGGGAACCAGCTTAATTTACTCGTCATTTCATTTTTTCTAAATTAGTACAAGTCAGAAAGTCTTGAATTGCTAATTTATGAGAATCTGATCAACACCTCCTAATCAGCTATTTAATGGCTCGAATATGATAAGGACGTTAGAGTGAAATGACTTGCACATTTCTGCAGAAATTTACCAGCCACGTAGTTCTGTCACTCTTTGATTCATAATGTATTAAGTTTTGATAGTTATGTGGTTAGGGAGGCACTCTGTGGCAGCGCTAGCAATAAAGCGCCTTGCACGGACTTAATTCCCATGGATCTTTATAAATCTTGCCCCCAGCTATGGGCGCCTATTCTGTTAAATGTTCTTAATGCAGCAGTTACTGTGGGAATCCCTGCCACTTGGAGATCGGCCTGTCTTTAAAAAGGGGGACCAAAATGATCCCATCGTCCCATTTCCCTTCTTGATTCCTCTGCCAAAATCTTGGGCCAGATTATCCTTAGGTGCATTGAGGCTTGGATGGCTGAAAATTACATTTTGTTTAAATTATGCGTTGCGAAAAAGGTCTGTATTTTTAATTTGTTGATAATCACCTTTACTTCATCCGTTGCACATCAGTTTTTATGCAGTCCCTGTTCGCTTTCATTCACCTGGAGTGGTAAATATTTATTTTTTTCGTTCAGTTTTTTTCTTCCTATCAAAGCGTAGATTCCCTGTTGGATTATTCCTTCTTGGCCTGCTCGCCTGGGGTGCTCACAAGACAAGAGATGCGGTATTAGGGTTTAGCCCACCTCCGCTCCTCGGTTAACCTATTTGAGAGTGGGCAAGGCATAGAGATCACAGAGAGACTTTTTCAAATGGAAAGGATTTTTTTAATGGCAGGAAATGTTCGAGTGTCGGGGGCTATATTTCCTAGAATAGATTCACGTTAAAGGGCATATTAGGTAAAGATCCATGTGTAAATCCATTGATCAGTTAAGAATTTGTAGAAGTTTTGCAAGTCTGTCCTTATTTTCATTTCCTAAAATGTTGGCTCCAGTGAGTGCATTCAGTAAATACACTGACTTACCCAATGAACGTAAACTAATCAAAATGTAAATATTGGTGACTGGCTGCTAACCACGAAGTAGCCTTTTTTTGAAAAAGACATACATATTTATAAAGTATCTGATTCTAACTTTTGGAAATTCATGCACGTTCGTGTTTGTGTAACTTATATTGCTTAACTTGTCTGCAGTGCAGCAGAATGCAGATTAATCAAGTTGAATGAGGTGCAGATTTATAACAGGAGTGTGGAATTTTATAAACTTATTTAATTGTTTAAGAGATGAGACGCTTTAGTAATCTACCAATCCTGTAAAAAAAAAAAAAACACATCCCTTTTGCTGACATGCACTGAGGTGACAAATTATGATTGCATTCTCAATGTATCAGAGCTTTAACAATAGCCGGTATTATTATTTCAGGGCTCATCCTAAATCAGGGTTTGGATTCTATCAAGGCTTTGATTTTATCATCCTTCCTCATACCAACATACATGGGCTGTTAGTAGGCAGGGTGGGGTAGAAGTTCTAGTCCTGAGTCAGTGCGCACTAACAAACTTAAATGTTTAAGACTACTCATCATCTCTTCTCCAATCTATTTCCACACTGTAAAAGGTTCTAAATGTATTCCTCACAGGGGCTGCAGAAAAACTTTTTCATGGGGAGATGGTGGTAGGGAAGAGGTGCAAGGAAAAATAATTTGAACAAATATACATATGTGTGTCAGTATGGCCTACTTTTGTAAATCCTGAAGAATTATTGGAAGGGGAAAATTTACAAGGATATCTAGGTTAAAACTATTATTTCGAATTGTGCTGTATCCGTCTTGGTTGTGCTCTGTGAGGATGGGTAGGAAAAGGGGTCAGCATTCTGGAGCCCTATGTGGTGGTGGGAGGCAGGGAAGCTCAACCACTACATTAGATTCCTTTCTTGCCAGAGCTGTGGGGGTTGTGACAAAGGAGATTGATCTGGCAGAAAGGACACTTTCCTTGGAGATGGATGATTGGCGCTAAGTTTCTGCAGCAAATGACGCCTTGGGGGCTCTGGAAGTTGAGGTGGTCCAGACAGGGGGGGAACAAAGTGCTGTTTCAGCAATCCCTCCACCTGTAGAAATGGGAGCTTATGGTGGGTCTGGACCATTGAGGAAAAGTAAGAGGCTCCTGGTGGCCTCTCCCCCGGCCTGTGCCTTGGATAGCTGTAGCTCTCCCCCCCCCAGGAAGAAAAAGGCCCTGAAAAAAGCTGGGAGTAAAGTGAACTCGTCTTTACCTGAAAGTACTATGGTCCCAATAGATGGCTTTGATTTTTGTTGAGTAAACAATCTTTTGTCAAAATTTTAAGGAGATGATTGAGATCAGTCTGTCCCCAGTTCTGGCGAAATTACTGGCCCTTGAGAAAGCAGTTCTTCGGTTGTGTGAGCGGGAGCAGGAAAAACCTAGTCAACCCAAAGGTGGTCGTTTGGTCTCCAGCGGTTCCCACCAGTCGAGTGCGTATGAAGGTGCTCCTTGGGCATTGGAGAAAGCAACACAGCAACCAGCTAATTTTGCAAATCCAGGGGCATAGGTCTCCTGTGTAGAGTCTGATTTGGTCCCTTTAACTGTTCTATCGACAGGTGTGAGGGTGGACATTAGCCCTAGCGATGGTAGGCAATTGGTTTGTGGGCTTGTGGTGAACGGGGGGATTTGTGCCCCTTATGTGGTGGTACTGACAAATGTCCCCATTCTCCCCCCAGACATTAGTGAATCCACAAACCAATTGAAAAACAAGACTGGCCATTGGCTGAGTAAAAACTGTGACTTTGCATGCAAGAAGCTCAGGGATATTCTGTTTGTTAGAAGAATTTACTGGGTAGGGCCCCCCAAAAAAGAGGGTTCTGGGGATTGTATTATTATAAATTGTCGTTATCCGGGCCTGGCCCAACGGCTTCTTTCCACACAAAGAATGGCCTCTCTGAGAGAGGGTAAGATTGGTATGGTCCCCTTGGGTTACTTTTATGATCATATGCAGCAGGGTGTTGAGTCTGTACCTGGGTCGGGCAGGAATTTCCACCAAGATCCGAGTGCTCAGCAGCTAGCTAGTAGAAGTCTGGACACTATCAGAACCCCTGATCTGGAAGGGGTGGACTGACGCTATGAAAAGAGACACACAGTGAGCATGGTAGCTCCCCTCAACGCTGATATGTCAAGGGAGGTACAGGGTAGGAAAAATACTAAGTGTTGTCTTATCTCATGGAATATTGCAGGGTACGATTCAAAACTTTCAGATCGGGCATGGGTCTGGTGTCTGGCTGATTATGATTTTATCATGCTTCAAGAAACTTGGTCGTATGGGCAGGGAGCTTGGGATGGTTACCATAGGTTTGCAGTCCCGGCGGTCCGGTCCCACGGAGGTCGCCCCAAAGGTGGTTTGGTTATCCTAATTCGATTTTCCAAAATAGCAAGAGCATTTCAAATAAACTGTAACCATCAGGGCGTACTGACTGTTTGGGTATTCCTCCCCGACAATTCTAATGTTCTCTTGGTCAATTTTTATAATGCTGTTTGGGATGTGGAATGCCAAATTAGGGTCCTTTTCTCAGTTCAAGTATTGAAGGGTAGAATGGAGGAGGTGGGGATGGAATTCTTTGCTGTTGTATCAGGAGATTTTAATGCTAAGATAGGATGTTATAGCCCAGTGCTAAACCCCTTTGAGTTTGAGTGTGAGGATTACCCAGCTGAGGGAGCTCTGGACCCTAGGGGCATGGTCTTGATTAAGGGCTTAAGGAATATGGGCCTCTCAAATATTTGTGATTTTAAAGTGGTGGGCTCTGAGCAGCCCCCTACTTTTGTGGGTAGAGGAGCTGGTTCTACTATATTTTTGTGTCCCCTCCTTTAAAAGATCTGGTGTTAGGAGGAGAAGTGTTAGAGAACCACCTTAGTGGTCATAACCCCCTCGCAGTCTATCTTAATTTTTCAGAGTCCCTATGTGAACTAAGACGGGGTGGGCCTGCACTGGTGAGGATAAAAGACCAGGGCAGGAGAGCGGGTGGAAACAAGTAAATATCCAGAAAGTAGTAGAAAGGGTGGTGAGTGACAATCTAAATTTGTTTACACCAAAGGAAGTTATGGCTGCAATGCTGAGAGTGAACAAAGCTTTTAAGGACTGTTTGTTCTCAGCTGTCCAGTCCCCTGGTAAGCATGTGGGTGGTTGGTTCAGCAAAGACTGCTATGATGCTAAGAAAACCCTGAGACGGGCTGTTAAAGCCCACCCCAGAGATATGGACCATATTAGAGATGCAAGGGTTAAGTATTAAAGTGTTCTGAGGGCAAGAAAGCTCAATCTCAAGGAAATTGCCTGTGGGAAATTGGAACGTGCAGTAGAGCTTAAGAACTCTGGGCAGTTTTGGAAGGTCATAAACGGGGGTCTCCTTGAAACTGAACTTCAGAGGGTCTGGGCCGTAACAACTCTTCTGATGTTTGGGTGAATCATTTTTGCAAAATTTCCAGGGGAGTCCCTTAAGAGACAACTGGGACAGACAATTTGATGTTTCTCACAATTTAGTGATCAGGTTCACACTCCCTGAGGTTAGGGAGGCACTCTGTGGCAGCGCTAGCAATAAAGCTCTGGGCACGGACTTAATTCCCATGGATCTTTATAAATCTTGCCCCCAGCTATGGGCGCCTATTCTGTTAAATGTTCTTAATGCAGCAGTTACTGTGGGAATCCCTGCCACTTGGAGATCGGCCTGTCTTTAAAAAGGGGGACCAAAATGATCCCATCGTCCCATTTCCCTTCTTGATTCCTCTGCCAAAATCTTGGGCCAGATTATCCTTAGGTGCATTGAGGCTTGGATGGCTGAAAATTACATTTTGTGCCGGGTATAGTACGGTTTTAAGAAAGGACTTGGCACTCAGGAACAGTGCCTAAACCTGTTGAGGGTGATTGGAAAATATACATTAGCCAGGAAAGTGACTTTATTTCTTGCCTTTATGGACCTTAGTTGTGCCTTTGATAAGGTAAATCGGGCCAGGCTTTGGGAGAGGCTAAATCAGTTAGGCATGGATCCCCACATTGTGGAGTTGCTTCGGTACCTCCAATTAGGAACTAATGCTAATGTAAGGGTGGAGATTAATGGGGAATGTTCAGATACTTTTGAGCCAAATAGGGGGGTGCGCCAGGGATGTGTCCTGGCTCCTACTCTTTTCCTTTTGTATACCAAGGGATTGTTCAACTTTTTAGCGGAACATTGTAGGGATGCTCCCAAAATCAATGGCAAAAGTGTCCTTCATTGATCTATGCGGATGATCCGGTGCTTATGGCCAGCACTATGAATGGCCTACATGATGCAGTCAAAGCCTATGATTCCTTCATGTCAGCACTTGATCTAGAGATTAATTGTAAAACATCACATTTTATGGTCTTTGGCAAGCCTCTTAGTAGGGTGGGGGGGTGCTGAAGATCAAAGGTCAAGTAATCAGCATTGTTCTGGATTTCCCCTATTTGGGGGTTGTTATTGACGATAAAGGTTCCTGGAAACCCTGTATTTCTAGAAGAGGGGTTCTTTTTAATGCTACAGTTAGTGCCACATTTGACTTTGCTGCAAGGGTGGGAAATAAACCTATCAAGCCCCTCCTTGAAGTCTATAGGCGAAAATGCCTTCCAGTTCTCCTGTATGGCGCTGCTCTCTGGGGGTATGCGGACACCAGGGCCCCTGCAGTTGAGGAAAATCGTTTTTGTAGAATGCTATTGGGAGTTGACCAAAATACTTTTGGTTTTTGCTTACACACCAAATTAGCTCTTGTGTTTGTACAAGATACCATCCAGTTTGCTCTGTTCTTGCTATGGATCTCTATTTGGGCTAATGAATGTGCCTCCTTTAACAGAGAGATCCTGTGGGACTGTTTGGCCTGTGATCAGGTGAAGCATATTCCTTGGCTGATGTACATAAGAAAGGTAGCCTATCTGTTGGGGCGTCTGGATATGTTTGAGGCTCCTGAGCGTCTGACTAGCCGTGACAAACACTGGGCCAAGGCTAATTTCCTGAAAATCCTGGGGGCCAAAAGAGAGGAGGAGGCCCTAAGGAAAAAATCGGTAAGGGAGTTCACTATGATAAAGATGGGGGTGGGCCCTGAGCCCTATCTCTTAGAGATGAGGAATGTGAGGGAAAGGTGTCTCATTACGCGATTTCGTCTGGGGGTTGTGAAAAGCAACCAATATTTTCCGCTAGGTCAGTACGATGAAAAATCTATTAGACTTTGCCCCTGCGATGGTGTGTCTCTGCAGTCTTTGATTAATTTTACCTTGTTCTGTGATTTTTATGTGCCGTTTAGGTGCAGTTTTTTACTCCCCCTGCTAAGGCTGAAGGGTTTTGAGCTATATCGCCCAGCTTTTTTGTGGCTGCGCATGGCTTCTGATGTATTGGTGTGGCGTGGGTTGGGGTCCTTTTTGAAGGGTGCTATTACCTGGTGGAATAAGTTGAAGTATTTTTTAAAGTTCTTAACATTTTTTAACATGACTGTTTTACTATCTTTTTTTCATGATTTTTATAGTATTTAAATACTGGTGGATTGTCAACAGGTTTTATGTATTGTATTGTTTAGTTATCTTTATGGTTGATTATCTTCATACTGAATAAAGCATTTTGATGATGACAAGGATATCTAATCAATTTTGTGACTTTCTTCAAAAAGTTGGCCTAAATGCCTTTTCAGGTTGTTCATAATGTTGCCTATATTTTCACACTGATTCCCCCTTAATATCTTTTAAACATTGACATGCATTCAACATGTTTTACTGAATAATGCATCAGTGCAATAACGTCTCAAGTACTTTTTGTTTTAAACAAAGAATCATCAGTCTTGCTTTCAGGCTTCTGCATGTATTTGCGTATAATCTGAGAGTGTTCTAGGAGCGTTATGAGTAGCCTCAAATTGTTATAATTCACAAATATGTGTACACATTTTTATATTGGAGCCATTATTACTAATGCATGCTGAGTTCACAGCTTAGAGCGTTTTCTTTGAGCGCACACCATAGTTATAGAGAATTTGCAATAATTAATCATATACTCCTGAACAACTTATATAAGGGTACAAATATTGCCTTAGTGGCAGGCAGCCATCTTTCACAGATCCACACTGTGGTGCTGTACATTGGTGTTTGTAATGCAGTGGGTTTGGACCTGCTTGTCCAGTGGATAAAATAAATGTGAAATCCAACAACATGTCCTGGGCTCCAGGCAATGGGAATTCCACAAACCTGTTATGGCAAGGTTTATCTTGATTAGTATTAGGTGCAAGTGGCTTCCTCATAATCTAATTTTCTTCGCTCTTCCAGATCTTTTTTCGGTTTCTTTCCTTTTGTATTAAGCTTTTTTTAGTGAACTAATAAATGATCCTTCTTTATAGTCATCAGTTTCGTTTTTTGTTAAGTAGGGTGCTTGTTTAGCCTTCTGTTATGTTTGGATTAGTAGTTTTATCCTTTGTCTTTTGTCTTATCAGGAGGTTTTCTGGCAAACATGTCATCTGTGGGGAACAGATCTCTAATGATTGCCTTTTGCTGAGTAAACCGAGTTCCAAACCCGGGTAGGGTAATGTTCTCCAGAGTGACACAACATTACCAAATTACTTTTGCCATTTTTATTTTCTGAGTACATTTTGAAAGCCTTAATGTTTTTCGTGTCTCTTGCTACTGTAGTGAAGGCCACCAACATTAATTGTGGACTTACACTCAAAATTGGATACGATGGACTTTGAAGTTTCGGGACTATTGTCACCACCTTAATGAAATGAGGAGCCTGGTTTGATAGTGGGCACCTTGCCTTGTTACATTGGGAGTGAAACATCATGTTTTCATATAGCTGGATTACGTTTGTCATGGGAGTTAATCTTTAACTTGGATTTTGATTCACCATGTATATAATGTCTGGAATGGCTCTCATTCCTAAGCCAAGAAGTACCGGGATAATTTTCCTTAAATGTTGCCTGTATTTGCCTGTCCTTGCATGTTTTTATCAAATTCATGTATAGCCTATCAACTGGTTGTTCCTGATCTGGGTGTTGGCACCTTTGTTTGAAATCGCATACTTTTTCCAGGGAATTCCTTAGAGTTACTTCATTTTCGGGAAATTGGGCAACTGCCAAAGACAGATTGTTGCTGTGGGACTCCAGTACCTTGAACGTCCTAACTCCAGTGTGTAGGAGCATCAAGGTAAGTATTTACGAAGTAAAGGTAGGTATTAGCAAAGCAAATGCAACACTTCATATAACATACACATACGTCCGACCCTCGACAACATACAAAAAACATGCAAACTCAAAATGATCATGAATATCTCAGAATGATTAAATAAGATATGCATAATTGAATTTAATACAGGCAATAGTCATCATACTTAGGTGCTACATTAACGATATCTCTCCGTGTACAGACTTCTGTCTGCTGGAATAGTGACTTTGTGATAAGAATGTTTGCCACAAGTAGTGTTGTTGCTTCTAAATTGTCAGGGTGATCAGTGCTTGTGACTCCTGAATGATTATTTGTATAACCCAACCAGTGGGTGGGTGGAACAGAGCAATCACCATCACCCCATGCATAGCATGCAAACATCTCTCTCTTTTCCTCCTCCTCCGTTGATGTTGTTGAGAGAGATCTCTCTCTTTTCCTCCTCCTCCGTTGTTGTTGTTGAGTCAGTCTCTCTCTCTCTCTCTCTCTCTCTATTTCCCTCTCTCTCTCTCTCTCTCTCTCTCTCTCTCTCTCTCTCTCTCTCTCTCTCTCTCTCTCTATTTCCCTCTCTCTCTCTCTATTTCCCTCTCTCTCTCTCTCTCTCTCTCTCTCTCTCTCTCTCTCTCTTCTCTCTCTCTCTCTCTCTCTCTCTCTCTCTCTCTCTCTCTCTCTCTCTCTCTCTCTCTCTCTCTTCCCTCTCTCTCTCTCTATTTCCCTCTCTCTATTTCCCTCTCTCTCTTTCCCTCTCTCTCTCTCTCTCTCTCTCTCTCTCTCTCTCTCTCTCTCTCTCTCTCTCTCTCTCTCTCTCTCTCCCTCTCTCTCTCTCTCTCTCTCTTTCCCTCTCACTTTCCCTCTCCAAAGACGTGAAACAGGCTTTGATATCTTGATCATCCTCACAGGAACAGTGAATGTGGGTCCTGCTTCAGGTACCCAGTTTCCAATACACATTTCTAAGTTTCTGGCCCATTTTTGTTACCATCAAAATAACGCTTAGAGATTTGCAGACAGTCATCATCATTGCCATTTATACTCACATGCTTCTGTTTTTTTCAACTATCCAGGACAGAGCTTTGTTTTTGGCTGTCTACCGGTTAATATTCTTAAAGGATAACCCACAGTACTGCTGTGCAGAGTGCTGACATTCCAGCATAAAGATTGCCCACAAGTGCTTTTTTACACTTCTTAGAGAAAACATTTAGCCCTTTCAAACAGTCCTTTGGAAGCAGGGCTATAAAGACCCACCTTAAAATGCCTTACGTAGTGTATATTAAAAAAAATCCTGCATTTTGTTTGATAAGAAACGTGTCTTGGTATCCATAACAATGACCTTAGGGAATCCTAAATTGAAACAAGAAATTAATTCCATTCTCTGTGCTGGTAGAATCAACAAATTTAAAATAAAACCATTTTAAGTATGAATCTATTACTTTTACCATGCATTTCATAGATGAAGGTAAAAAATTATGTGGTCCAGCCAAATCCATCGCTACCTTCTCCCATGGCCCATCTGGCAATGGCACATGAAGCAATGTTTCTTTTCTGAGATGTCCCAACGCTTATCAAACCCCAAACAGTAATGGCACCTGTTCACTAGTCTTTCCACATTTGCATCCAACGAAGGCCACCACTAGTACTGTTTCAGTTTTTTCAATCTGACAAAATTCTTGTCAAATATACCAGAGGAACAAAACGGCCATGCTGCATGATCATGCCTTGTGCCAGATTAAGTTCAGACGCCACTTGTGCATAACTTCCCAAATCAACACTCACACACCTGTCAATTGACCATCCTTCTTTGACAAAAGTCTTAAATGAGCTTTGCAAGTCCTCCTCCTAAGCTGGACACCGCTTTGCCTCTGAAATCGCACCCTTGCATTCATTAACTGCACCCAAGGCCGCACATTCGTGCTCCTCCACATCGTCAGGAATTCTCTTCAGCAGACGCATACATGATTTACAATCAACTCTCAGATTTTTTCCCCCACAAAGTACATACTTAATAACAAAATTGTGACATTATAGTTTCAACAACAACCCAACCAAACTGCCTGAAAACTTCTCAGGACAATCGCCACACAAAAGGTGTACTAAACGTTGGTGTAAAGATATAAAAAAAATCGCCTCATATGTATGTCTTGAATTTCTCAATGATTCATCTAAAAGGTAAAGATTCTCTCTGACTTGTGTTATAATTGTATTCTGCTTGACTAAGGGTATGTGACGAAAACTGACCTTTTTGCCTCTCTCCAGCCATCCACAATCCCAAGACAGCACCTACACCCCTTCAAGCTGGTATTAACAGTAATGGCACTATTTTCCCTTTATATAAATAGCTTTAATGCTGGTCCTTCAATAATCCTATTTTTAACCTTTTCAAACATTTTAGGCAACCATTTAAACTTAGCACCTTTCTTGAGCAAATGCCTCGTATGTGGCACAATCAGAGCATACCTGTAGAAAACAATGAGCATAATATTCACAGAGTCAAAGTTGAGAGCGTAAAAAGCATCCTTGTCTGCAGGCAGGGAATCCTCCTTTATAGCCTGAACCAAGTGAATTTTCAGTTTTATACCAGGAGAAATGATGTGTCGAAAACAGGCAACTTCTTTAGAAAAAACATTGAATTTCTCAAGTCCTATTGTCATTCCTGTGTCTCTGAGAATAACAGCCATTCAAATGCAATTTTGTGTTCTTCTTGATATTGTGCAACTATCATGATGTCATCCTGAAACAACTGAACACTGGGCATGCCACCAAAGATAATGTCCATCGTTTTTTCAGACACTTCTTGCTCACGCAAGAGAAAAAGGAAGTAATAACTATTTGTACTTTTCAGAAGGTGTGACAGAAGGTATTATCTGTGGTGACTCAACAGCAAGTGGAATTTGATGATATGTCTATGTTGGAATTTAGTGGGATGTCAAGGATGGAAAAAATACCTGAACTTACCTAAATTAGCTTCCATACCATAAATCTTGGATGGAGGCTGACAATCTATAAGGATGCTCCTGTTCAGATTATGTAAGTTGGCACATAGACTCGTGCCTCCTGATTTTTTTTTTTTTTTGCCTATCTCCCCTGAACTACCACAACAGGTGAAATCCGTTTAGTTGAATCTGTGAGCCTGATTATTTCCTCCAAACAAATTTTCTCAATAGTCTTTTTAAGTGCAACTCTAGGGACAGAGTGCCCATGTCAACTATTGTACCCGCTTGAGATTTGAGATTGATACAGTGTTCAAATCCCTGGACCAACCTGATCTACAAAATCTTCTTGAAATGTAGCTAAAATACCCTTAATAACGTTTATATTACATTTAATATGCAAAATAGTCCAAGTGCCTAGTATACCAGGTTTCCCTAACCTGGTTTAAGAAAGAAAGGAACCTGGACAAATCCTGCCATCCAAAATATACTTTATTCACGATCTCCCTTCCCAGAAACACCAATGAACTTGCATAATATATACCAACATATCTGTGTCATGATACCCAAATGCTTTGGGATTGACATCTGAATCTAACAATTATAAACCTTTACCCCAATTGTTATAATAAGAAACATCTGACAACATTGTTATAGGTGATTCCAAATCTGCCATCATCATAAGATTCATATCTCCCCAACATACCTCATGCAAAGGACCCTTGACACGTCACAATCCAGAACTCTTGTCATCAGATTCCACGGTCAACGCTACTTTGATCAGTCTGCACATACACTCCTGTTGATCCTGTTTCTCTTTACTAATCTTGCCATTCGAGCTAGCACTTGTGCACATGGCCTGGAAATATTCAGTCTTCTTGCATAAATGACACCTCTTATCCTGGAGGGTCAATATTCACTGTTGCATTAATGAGTCATCGACCTACACCTGAAACCTTTACTCAGTGTTTGAAGCATTTTTAAAAGACCTCTCTTTTGAGCCCACAGAACATAAATGTTTAGTATCCTAAATGCTGTTAATGGGCGAAGTGCCTTCTTCTGAAGCCAAAGCCTTTGAGAAAGTCATGTAATATTCAGCTCTCTTGGCCATCTACGATCTCCATAAATGTGGGATGTCTACAGCTATGTAATTTCTCCTGTATTTAAAAAAAAAAAAAACACAGTTGAAAACAAACTGATCCCTGATGCACACAGCTATAGTGTTCCTAAATGGTGTAGATAACATTTCAAGAGCTGCAATGTAGTTGTCTATAGTTTCCTCACTCCCACGTCACACCTTTCAAGAGTTACGTTTGGTTCCTCAGAGTGAAGCGTACTGATTCTGCAGCTGTGACTTTGTTACTCGTCCATTCTACCAAACTGACCATGCAGGAGCTCCAGCCCTGGAAGATTGTCTAACACTGTTGGCCTGCATGACTTAAGTGATCGATAAAATAGTTTTTCTGGTGGCGTCATACTTCCATACTACAGTTGCCATAAGGTAATTCTCAAATATTAGCAGTCTGTCTCCATTTGACTGGTGGCTTCCCAGGACACTAACTTCTTGTACCAATATCATTAAAGTAATTGTAATAATTCATAGCAGTCCAAAACAGTTTTATTAACAGTGTCAAATTATGTCTTCAACACAAGATGACATTACACTTGTACCTTGTTTGTAAAATGTAACAGTATCTAAAAACATTTTTCAGAAAAGAGGACAAACTGATAAGCAAAGAAAATATATCTAATTGAAATAAAGTATGTATAATGAATTACTGCAATGTTATTATTGATGTGGTGGTCTCTCCATTGTTTTCTAACAAGAAAGAAATCAAGAAAGCAGAGCCACCGCCTATCCCACCTTGCCTTACCCTAGGGCACTGTGAACACTGTTGCCATGATGCTTATCTGTCCACAAGATGGACACCAACACGCTGACATCACGTGCATGCCCTCACAAGGAATTGTGGGGCATGACGAAGTGCAACAAGAGAAGCACATGGGGGAAGGCCTAACACTTTTTTTGGAATGCGCATCTAGAATTCTCGAGCTACAGAGAGCTCAAGCCTAAAACGCGTCTGAATTTGTGCTTGTTGCCTGAAACAATAAATTGCACGACATGTCACATTACCAGAAACTGCCAGCAAGCAGTGGCCAGAAGGTAAAGGAAACAATAGCGCCAAACCCTGCGATCAGAATGCCAAGCTTTCCACATCTATGGGCTCCGCAACCTCAATCCTCAGGTAAAATCCTGAGAGTGTACCCATCACTAATATGTAGTAAAGAGTCATGGAAGCGTCTGGCACTCGAAATAGGACTTTATTTAGTAAGTAAGGGCTCACAACCTGAGAACTGGACTGTCTATTTCAGGACTGAATGTGCCTGTAACACTTTAGAACCTGGAATGCCCTAGAGTGCATGCGACTATCAAGGTAAGTATTCACAAAGTAAAGGTAAGTATTTGCAAAACATACTACACTGTAGCACTGTAGCACACACATACTACACTGGGTTACACTTTAGCCACATCCTGTACTCGGGCACTGTAGGCTACCTTTAATATCACTTGGGCACTGACCAACTGTAGTACTTGTGCTCCATTACATTGTGTTGACTCTGTGCAGTCCTACACTTGCTATTCATGGGGACCTTTGATTTTATGGCTGCTCATATAAGGTTACGTAGCAAAGCCTAATCAAGTGGCTCATTGAACCCGATATGCATCTTCATCAAAGCCCTTATTTCCAGACATGAGGTTGAGCTTGGTTTAAACCTCTGCTGCAGTTATGTAGCAGGTACGTTTTAACATTTATAATATGCTTTGTATATTTTAAGCAAGGCAGAAATCCATATCTGGTTGGTGCCGCATGAAACAGGTGCTGGAACAGCCTAACGCATTTTCTTGTGTTGCCTGACTCCACCTCTTAAGCTGGCCAATAACTCAGCCTCCATGTTCTCATGGAAGCAGTCCGGGGTCTCCTTCATCATGAGCGGGACCCAGCCGGCGCAGATGCAGCTGGGCAGGAGATGGCGTCCTCTCGTCACTTCCGTTTGGCATTGACGAAATCTTTAGCTCACCTTACGGTGATTAAAACTCATCACATTCACCTACAGGTTTCTATATTTTAGTGGGAACTAATTGTTCTGCACTAATTCGTCGAGTAAAACGTTTATGGAAAAAACAGAAACGTCTGTGTTCCATGTTGAGTAGCACACAGCATTGATTAATTTTGAGCAAATTGCGAAGCCACCACTTGCTTTGTTTACCTGCCTAGTGTTCAAGGCACATCACTCAGCTGCCCATTAATGTGGTGTTTACAGTAATTGCTAGTGTCTGAGGACCAATTCCCATAATTGTTATTTTAATGTTTACATGCGGGAATTGAGCATATGTGGAAGTGTGCCTCATTCACAAGCAGGCAGTGCTTTACATTGGCAGGTACTGTGAAGACACTGAGCATTTGCTCTGTGAGAGATGCTTTTCAGACACTGAAGTAGACAATAGAAGGTAAAATAACATTTTCTTCTGACTTAGTTTTCCATCCTATCTTGAGTGGATCTGAAAGACACAGTAGAACAATGTAATTGAAAAACAGCAGCGGTGTGCAAGTCCTCCAAGGAACAATGTTATTAGATGTCCTTACCAGTGCCTTTCTCCAATTCTGTTTCATCTTTAGAATGTTCTCCCATAGTTCTAAACCACTGAGAACCCTTTTGACCCTAGGACCCTCCTTTCCCATGCTTCCCATGCCACTGGATTCAAGCTAGCCTGGCTGATGAGGGGTGAAACCCCGAAACCGGTCCCAGGATGCTTGTTTCCAGTCCAGGGAAGACCTGGCCTAGCAGTTCAGGCTGGACTGTTCCCATGGGGAACAGGGTCAAGACTGATTTGCATATGGCTGGGTCCAAACTGGAATGGCATGGGCAGCAAAAAAACGATGGATTTAGGCGCAGATCACTGTACTGGGGGTGAATGTTTGACAATGTTCAGCATTCCGTCCATCACTTGTTGTTTTTGCTTTGTCGCCCTAAGTGGGAAGGGTATGCCCAGACGTGGGTCCCGTGCTTCCCATGCCACTGGATTCAAGCTAGCCTGGCTGATGAGGGGTGAAACCCCGAAACCGGTCCCAGGATGCTTGTTTCCAGTCCAGGGAAGACCTGGCCTAGCAGTTCGGGCTGGACTGTTCCCATGGGGAACAGGGTCAAGACTGATTTGCATATGGCTGGGTCCAAACTGGAATGGCATGGGCAGCAAAAAAACAATGGATTTAGGCCCAGATCACTGTCCTGGGGGTGAATGTTTGACAATGTTCAGCATTCCGTCCATCACTTGTTGTTTTTGCCCTCCTTTCCCACCCCTTTCACTCTGGAAGTGGTAAGCAGTACAGTGGTCTCTCAGTACAAAGTTTCCTCAGGTGGCCCAGCCTTACTTTGGTAGCGTGTGTCATACAAGGCTTAGCCCATCATCGCAGCTTCCTCTGGGTATGTACATCTGCCATGCTGCATGGCCTCCCCAGCAGACGTGTGATGATGAGGTCAGGCGAGAGACGTCTCAAACCACAGTAGACAGCAGCTGTCAAAACACTGTTAGAAGTTGTCCACTGAGATGCACTATGGGCGAGGGAGTGCTAGTGGAGCTTGTACTCTGCGTAGATCCGGAGGTATGTGTGTAATGCACAACAGTGAGAGGCACTTAACCTGCTGAATATATATACTGGAATAGCCGGTACTGACAAAAAGATGTCCACACTATGATGCAACACCAGGGATCATCACAGCTTACCCAGAGTACTGTAGACTGTGTGGCTGCCCACAGACACACACACATTGCTTTACTTTCTGTGGCATTGAATTGCCTAATGCCGCCTAGGCAACTGACTCCCTTAAACATGCCCCCATCGCATGAACTGTGCCTGTATCCCTTCAGTGTCGTAGCTCCCAAGACCTCTTGCCACACCAGCACCTTTCTCTGGGAAGGTTTTCAAAAAGCTGGTTTCTATTGTTTGCTGGGGCACAGGTCGTTTGTGGGAGGTAAAATGTAAGATAAAACTCGTAATAGCATGAGCAGGCGAAAAACAACTGTTAGTAGAAAATTGTTGACCTTGTGTAAATTGAAGAATAATTTTCAAGTGATATAGAGGCAATGGAATTTCCATTCAGCAGGATGTGCGTGCATGTGGTACATTAGGATTCTGGCCAAGGCAGCAGTTTGTGCTGGCCGCAACCAGACACTGCATTTGAGAGTTGGAAAACCCTCTTAGTTCTTGGCAACTGCGAGATGACACCTGTTTAGTGAGCGCATCCTAGAAAGAGGTTTCTAGCACTGCTGTGCAGTTACAGTAAGAAGACGTAGCAGTGGCGACTTCTCCTGTGGAAACACCTTAATAAGGTTACTATCTCTGGCTAATTAGTCTAGGTAAAGCCCACACTGAGAATTTATACTACGAAGTTCGTGTTTGCCACAAATGGCTAACTTGCGGCAATATTTACCCATCAAAGCTACATATGTTTGATTTCCCAAAGGTTAGAGTGCACAGCAAAGGGTGATTATTGCTAAACAAAACTTTAATATTGCAAGGATGAAGCCAAGCGGGCACGTGTGACCCTGTTGTGTTCTAGCACTACGGACGTCGCTGCCATTGGCAAACCTCTAGAAAAGCTCCAGAGAGAACTAGCTGTATTTGAGCAGTACATTCGGTTTAGAAAGATTCCAAGAGGGAAATCGGCAGAATATTTTTCATTTGTTTTGTGGAAAAAATACAATTACCAGTGTTCATTTTTTTCCAGATTATGTTAATATGTGTGTGTTTGTTTGGGTGTGTATGAGTGTATTTTTCTCATTTTAGTCTCTTCACCGTATTTCCTCTGAAACCTACTCGATCAAAGTAAGCAGTAAAGGGGGTTTCAACATCGGAAATAGTTGAGATCATAATAGCTTTCTGCGTGTAGGCAAATACCAGAAAGCGAGTGGATTTACAAAACAGTGACTGAAAAAATTAATTATATACCCTAGGGAAAGTAGGTGAAGCAAACTTTTATTCTGGGTGAACCATAGCCAATCACTTCTTGAAAGTCTTACTGTTTTTAATTTCCAGTTACTTTGTACAATGCCATTTGATTGTGTACAACAATTGTAAATGTGTTTTAATAGATTTTATTCTAACAGGTTTATTCTTGCGCAAATGAAAAAAGGGCAGCATTGACGGAGACTCGTCCACCATTTTACACCCTCTCACTTGCAACACCATACCCAACTCCTCTCACCCTGAAATCACAATGAAATGGGAAATAGTTTAAACCGTCCAACACACTCAATAGCTTTACAAAAGTTTAAAAGTAATCTCTTCAGATAATGATTTGTCATGTTATATATTTAGTTCATGGGATTCTATCAGTCATAGGTAATCTACGTCCATGTCTTCTCAGGATTGTGACCTCTTTAGAGATTTTGAGCCACTTATTGGAGAAGATGCTTCCAGGTTCTCTTGCCTGTGTAGCTGTACATGTGTTTTTCCATGGCTACCAGGTTCAGCAGTGTGTGTGACGGGCTTGTGACTGTCCCCAGGTCATTTGCTTTGCTACCAGTATTATAGTAGTATTATAGTATTCAACCTCAGAGAGCGTAATCCCTGAATTAGATTAACCAAAATTCCCACCTTCAGGGAAAAAGGCAAAACTATTCTCAGAATTTAACAAATGTACATTAAAAAAGTGCTGTTGGGACCAAGAAGGGCCATGGCCAAGTTCAAGTAATGCTAGAAAATGCCAAATTGTTTAATGGCTCACAATGAGTGAGGACAGTCATTACTCTTGCACTAGGGTGATGTGGTACTTTCAGATCCTGGGCCATGGTCATTTCTGTTTTTTCAGTGTGCTCTTATCATTGAACTTGGAGCCCTAAATGGTTGCCGGTGTCAGTGGGAACTTTTTAGCAAAGCCCTTGAGCTTTGCAAGAAATGTTATACTATTTCTTGGACTAGGTATCAAAAAATGCGACCTTATTGTGGACGAAATTCAGGCCTAGGTTACTTCTTTTGTTTAGACGTACAGACCAGGGCGAATTCTCTGTTAACATCTGGGGATGACACTGAAAGGCCTGAAGTATGTTGGTAGGAGTTTTGTAATGCTGTTGCTAAATAGCTGAGCTTAAAGGACCTTCACAGGATTTTACATCCCCAAATGTAATTTCTATATCCATCCATTATAGACTTCGCGTCGTCGTTGGAGCCTCTGATGGTGAATTTCTAGTGTTAAGTGTTGGAAGCATGCTAAGTAAAGAGGAGAAGTACAGTCACATCTCAGTCGTTTGGAGGAAGCCATGAAGTCTAAATAGTGTGGTTTACACCAGTTGATTGTGGGCATGGATACGAGAAACACCAGAGGACACTTACTCGTAAACTCTTGTGGGCATGGTACAGATGTGGTGAAAGTTAGCAGTGTCTTGTAACAGGAGAGTCAAATTCGGTTTGAAGCGATGAGAAGATGAATAATACCAAAATGTATTTTTCCCTTTGCTTTTTTTTTATTGAATGGGTTTTGGTTAATTTGACAGTAACATGAGCTTGGAGGAAATGCAAGGTAGCTGCATGCCGTAGATTAGTCATACTTCCAGTTATGCTAGATACGTTATTTGTGCTAGGGCTCTCTCCTTCAGTTGCCTACAACAAAGGAAAACCTTTACTCCTTTATGTGATTTAGCTTGTAACATTGTTTAATTTGTGGCTCCTAATTTTAAAATTGTACAGCATACAATTACTTTACTGCAACTTGCTTGCCACAGTAAAAACAAGGACAGCTGCATTCAATATATCCATCATTAAAGAGACTATAGGGACTCAGACCTGACAGCCTTGGGGTGGTCACCCCCCAACTTTTTGCCTGCCTCCCTCCAATTTTTGACACTGTTTTCGCTGGTTTTAGGACTTTGCACACTTTACCACTGCTAACCAGTGCTAAAGTGCATATGCCCTCTCCCATAAATTATGGTAACATTGGTTCATAGCCAATTGGCATATTTGATCTACCGGTAAGTCCCTAGTAAAGTGCACTACATGTGCCTATGGTCTGTAGATTGAATGCTACTAGTGGGCCTGCAGCACTGGTTGTGCCACCCACATAAGTAGCCCCTTAACCATGTCTCAGGCTTGCCATTGCAAGGCCTGTGTGTGCAGTTTCACTGCCACTTCGACTTGGTATTTAAAAGTACTTGCCAAGCTTTTAACTCCCCTTTTCTACATATAAGTCACCCCTAAGGTAGGTCCGAGGTGACCCAGAGGGCAGGGTGCTGTGTGGGTAAAAGGCAGGACATATATCTGTGTGTTTTGTATGTCCTGGTAGTGGAAAACACCTAAATTCATTTTCCACTGCTGTGAGGCCTGCTTCTTTCATAGGCTAACAGTAAGGCTACCCTCATAAACTGTTTGAGTGGTAGATTCTGTTTATAAAGGGGTAAACAACTCATTTTTAATATGGCCAGAATGTTAATACAAAATCCTGCTGACTGGTGAAGTTGGATTTTTATATTACTGTTTCAGAAATGGCACTTTTAGAAAGTGAGCATTTCTCTGCACTTAAATCCTTCTGTGCCTTACAATCCACGTCTGGGTTGGGCTGGTTGACAGCTCCCTTGTGCATTTCACTGAGACAACCACAAACACAGGATGCTCAGTCACACCTGCATAATGAATGGGTCTTCCTGGGCTGGAAGGGTCTTACATTTCAAAGGACAGAGGCCTTCCCTCACACAATTGAATGCCCAACCCCCCACTGGGACCCTGGCAGACGGGATTGTACTGAAAGGGGTCCTTGTGCACTTCTAAGCCACTCTTTGGAGTCTCCCCCACTTTGAAGGCACATTTGGGTGTATAAAGTGGGTCCCTGACCCTACCAACTCACACTTCTTGACAAGATACTTCCAGGGAAAGAAACTCTGAATGAGAACCTGCAACCTGCCAAGAGAAGCTACCTAGCTGCCCAAAGGACTCACCTGGACTGCTGTGCTGTAAAGGACTGTTGCTTTGCTGTTGCCCTGCTGCCTTGCTGGCCTCTGGCTCTGCTGAGAAGTTCTCTCCAAGGGCTTGGATTTAGCTTGCCTCCTGTTTCCTGAAGTCTCAGGGACAAAAAGACAATCTCTGCAAAGAACTCCTTGTGCGGTGAAAAATTGATGCACAGCCTGCTAGGCGGGGAAAAGAATCACATGCATCTCCAAACCGGGACGACGCAGCCTGGCTCCCTAAGTGGAGATCGACGCAGCGCCAGCGTTGCGACCAGAACTTCGATGCACAGCCTACTGGATCGACGCATCGCTGAGCCAGAACAACGCAGCCCGAATTCCTGCGAGAGGAATCAACGCATCGCCTGCCGTGCAACTGAAATTTCGACGCAACACCCACCGGATTGACGCAGCTCCTGTCACTTCGTTCTGCTTGCCCCAGACTTCCACGCAACGTCCCTGGGCATCAAAAGACCCTGTATCGCAAAGAGGATTCAAGCCTGCGTGCCGGAATTTGACGCAAAGCCCTTGCTGCGTGGAAAAGAATCAGCACCTCATCTGTGACCGCCCGGACGTCAAACGCACACCTACCTTTTTCAACGCATCTCCTCCAATGCGGTCTTCCGGCTTGTAATTTTGACTCAAACCATGTACTTTGTGCTTGCAAGAGACCATTGTTACTTTTAAGAACTTAAAACTCCTCTTATAATTACAAAAGTTATATTTCAACTTGTATTTATCAAATCTTGATCATTTTGACCTTCATCTACCCAGATAAATGTTCTATATTTTTTTAAACCTGTGTGGTGTATTTTTGTGGTGTTATCACTGTGTTGTTGCATGATTTATTGCTCAAATACTTTACACATTGCCTTCTAAGCTAAGCCTGACTGCTCAGTGCCAAGCTACCAGAGGGTGGGCACAGGATAATTTGGATTGTGTGTGACTTACCCTGGCTAGAGTGAGAGTCCTTGCTTGGACAGGGGGTAACCTGACTGCCAACCAAAGACCCCTTTCTAACAGACTCTTACAGCAAAAGTGCATTAATCTCTAGTGCTTATGCTGCTCTGCTAATGAAATTCAGCACAGTGTGCAGCCAATCTGTTGTGACCTTGCTATTACAGACACAATGTGTCTAACCAGTGATAGTTAACAATCTGCATGTGCAGCAGGCAAGCACCCACTAGAGGCTGTGATCTCACTTCTCCTGGCTCCTGGCCTTGAGAACAACCCACTGTTCATATGGTGAGGCGGCTGGTGGTCAAACACATTAATTTGTCAGTTTTGTTTCATGAACTCATAAATATGTATTAGTAATACCGCAATAATAATGCATTCTGTTCTTCTGTGCTAGTGTGTGTCTTTAGTTCATCACTGTTATGGAGTATCTCTTCTAACTTATTTATTGCTTAGACTTGTTCCTCTGCAACTTTACAGGCTAGTCTGTAGCTTGCTTCTCTATAAGAATATACCAAATAATGTGATGAGCTTAGGCACACAAGTGCTTTTGTATGGTAGCTTCTATTATGGTAGTTTGTATGCATAGCAGTCCTTTGCTTTCATACACACGTCCCCAATTTGTTCTTACCTTAATGAATCCTTTGCATAAGGAACTAACTGCAGAACTCTACTTCCGGTCTTCTGTCCTAGTGGCTTAGATGACATAATTTCTTGGTCTTCCTGTACTTTTCTTGGTCTTCCTGTACTTTTCATTCACTATAAGTCAGTGGTGTATGTTTGTAGTTAGTGGTGTACTTTGTTTCCAATTTTAGAAAACATGCCCCCTTGCTTGACAGAAGGATATAAATGTCCTTATGATGTGAATGAGGTACTTTAATTACATAGATCCTGTTCAAATGCAGACCACGCTCTTCGCTTTGGATTTGCCAGCCAGCAGAACAATATATATATAGTGGAGCAATAGAAACTCTGTCACTCCAATAACATAAGCGAGCACAGAGACTGTAGGGCATGCTCTGACAGGTAGCACGGGTGGTCAGGCATGAGGACACTTCTACAGGAGTTGAAAGAGAGACTTTGCAGTGGACCACACACCTGCTCCCTTCGCTCCTTGGCCCCAAGCTCTGGCAACCTCAACCCCAACATCATGTTAGGTCAGTCTGCTGGCAGCAGGGGCGTAGTCGGATAGAATGCCACCCGTTATAAGCCTCTTTGAGGATGTTCTAATGTGCTGTCCTGGTCAACGGACCACCAATCGGTGATTCATTTTTTATTGACAACACTGGTCAGCCAACTTCCTAAGGTTGGTGTTGTGATGAGGATGGTACCTTGATGGAACTCATGCCTGCCTTATGTAAAACGAAGCACAGTTAACTCCTAGGTATTACGGATTAAGCTTATTGTTGGTTTATACTGTATATAACATGTTCATATTATTGACTATCAAAATACTGTCATTAAAAGTATGGGTTAGTATAGGGTTACAATGCTAAACTCCACATATATGTGTGTGTATATATATATATATATATGTGTATATATTACCTACTGGCAGTCGCCAGTAGGTAGCTATATTTAGGACCTTGTTTCCATAGAAAAGCGTGTTATGACTTGCCTATATCTTTGGCACTATTTGACGAATCTTCACAAAACTTTCCCCAAAAAAAGTGTGCCAGTGATTCTTGTTGTGCCAGAAAACCTTTGGGGTGATTCGTCAAGCCGGGACTGAGAAAAGGAGTGGGGGGGAGGGGTTGTCAAAAAACATGCATTTCCCATGTTAATTCCCACAGGAGTTTTGAACACGACTACAGCCCGAACCACTGGGAGGAATTACACCAAATTTGTCAGAACTGTAGCGTTCAGTACACAGATTGTGCCTTTAGTTATTTGGTGTAATTCCGTTCAGTAGTTGTTGAGAAATTAAAGGAAATCCAAATTTGTATATCTGTGGCCGCGATGACCGTGAATAATAACGAGCTTGTGAAGAGATCTGGAGAGCTCTCATTGTCTACCAACACATCAACCAGGAAGTGTTGACAGCCATCTTGGGATTCTGCTTCTTCCCTGGCCTCATCCCCAGGGCTAAACTAATTATGTATGAGGGGCCATGTGCCCCCCACTACAGCCCGGCGACTGCCACTTCCCTGGAGCCAATATGAAATTATATGGTGGGGCTGCATGCCCCCCCTCCTATATCCTCTTCCCCCTGCATCCCCAGTGACCACTACCTTCCGGGTCTCAAATAAAACAATGTGAGCCTAACTATAACATCCCTGTAACCACTTAATAAGCAAAGGTTATAGGGACGTTACAGTTAGGCTCACATTTTAAACGTACAAAGCCATAGAAAGTCACCTGCTGTACTTAGTTGTTTCAAGTAACAATAACTCGCGTCCTGAGGAAACTATAACTTGCACCCCTGCCATGCACAGTTTTCTAATCAATAATTTTACTGCAGATGTTACACTGACATTATCACTCTTATCAAAGATGTCATAAGAGCGGTAATTTGTTGAGAAATTAGCGGTGCATGGTGAGGGTGTGAGTTATAGTTACCTTAGTGTGCGATTTATTGTTACTTGAAATAACTCTAACAGGTGAATTTCTAAGGTTTTGTATATTTACATGTTTATATGTTTGTATGTTTAGAATGTGAGTCTAACTATAACACCCCTATCACCTTTGCTATTATAATTGAAATTTCTATGTTTTTTTAAAAATTCAGTTCCTTAATTATAACGTCCCTGTAATCTTTGGGGTTTTTTCAGTGAATTTTTACTTTTTTTAATGTAAAGTAATTTTCATTACTATACGTTAATCCAACCACCAGTGAGCACAGCCTTTGGCCGTGTGCAGCGGAGGTTGGCTGCCCGCATACAGGCGTGCGCAGCTAGGGTTGGCCACAGAACAAAAACGTGCTTTTCCATTAAACACCATGTAGGCCAAAAGGGGGTTGATAGGGGTCCTTCTGACTAGGATTTCCATCTATGCTGCATGCCATTTTTCAGCAAGACCTCAGCCTTGTCTCCGCAAGCCAGGTAAGGAGACAAAGGGCAGTCCTTCATTCTAAGGTAATGGGGGTGGGTGCTCCTCTCACGGACTGAGTATGGACAGATTGGGCTATCACCTTTGTGCTCTCGTTAGAAGCTAGACATTAGGTAGCAGTTCTAAATACATGTTTATTGCAATATGTTGGGATTGTTTATCTTTTTTCACTATCCGTCGCAATCTTAATTTTCTTATACCTCATTATCCTAATAATAGCAGCTCATATATTTTATCGTAGATTGCAGTCTTTTCAATAAATATCTTGAAAACCACCCGACATCTCTATATTGCCTGTGTGTGTGTATGAGACCATCTGCTAACAAGAGAAAGGGATGAGATCTGTTCACCGTGACTTCCCTGAGAAGTTACTGGAGTGTCATGTGATATGCTGCCACAAGTTACCTATCCTTCTTGGGTTGGGTGAGGTGCTGCTAGTAAGCCGATAGAGTTGGGCTGGCTGCCTCTAACTGGTGTGGGAATAACTCAGTCACCCACAAGCGGTGGTGCTACATCCCTGAATCCAGCAGTCTTGTTCGAACAACGAGAGTCCTATGACCGCTTCTTGATATGTCGACATAATCAAATTAATAATATAATATGGTACACTGTTCCAAAGTTAGTAAGAAGGAAAGAAAAGAAGTCCTGATAATCAGGAGCAATAGTCCTCACACACCATATTTGGTGTCATGCTTCATCATCGGATAGCTCCTCGTCAGACCGGCGCTGCAATGTCTGACGGGCACCCCCCAAGGGGGGGGGCTCTTTGCCGGAGATCTTTTTATACTCGATGATTCCGCGGAGCCAAATATGGGTCTGAGAGAGGAGGAAAATACACAAGAAAGAAGAGTAAAATTGGCTCAAATCCCTCACTAAATAGTTTATTACTTGCTGTTGGGAAATGGTCAAGATTAAAAAAAAGTAATAAAGGGAGTGAAGCCAGAGATAATGCTCAGACACTCACACAAAAACAATCAAAATAAAGGAGGATGGAAATAACCCGACACTCCTTAGTATGCGGTCGACATGTTTCGCGTCTCTTATGGTCCAACAGGATCCCCTGACGCTTCTTCAGGACCTACTTAATCATTGAGCTTCTCTAATTGAAAAAAAGCGAAACAATATGTCTATACTCCTGCAGACTAACGCTCACAGTCAAGGCGTCATCAGTCACTTACTAGGATTAAACCGGACTGGCTTTTCGAATTCGGGAACGCGGCCCCAGGGTAGGTGCTGTTCTGGACACCGGTGACCACGGAAATTTACTGTGAACCGGGCAACAGGCCTGCGTGATCCCATGAAGCCTATTCTTTAGTGAAGATGGGTGACTGATAGGAAAGAAAAGCCAGTCCGGTTTAATCCTAGTAAGTGACTGATGACGCCTTGACTGTGAGCGTTAGTCTGCAGGAGTATAGACATATTGTTTCGCTTTTTTTCAATTAGAGAAGCTCAATGATTAAGTAGGTCCTGAAGAAGCGTCAGGGGATCCTGTTGGATCATAATAGACGCGAAACATGTCGACCTCATACTAAGGAGTGTCGGATTATTTCCATCCTCCTTTATTTTGATTGTTTTTGTGTGAGTGTCTGAGCATTATCTCTGGCTTCACTCCCTTTATTACTTTTTTTTAATCTTGACCATTTCCCAACAGCAAGTAATAAACTATTTAGTGAGGGATTTGAGCCAATTTTACTCTTCTTTCTTGTGTATTTTCCTCCTCTCTCTGACCCATATTTGGCTCTGCGGTATCATCGAGTATAAAAAGATCTCCGGCAAAGAGCCCCCCCTTGGGGGGTGCCCGTCGGACATTGCAGCGCCGGTCTGACGAGGAGCTGTCCGATGATGAAGCATGACACCAAATATGGTGTGTGAGGACTATTGCTCCTGATTATCAGGACTTCTTTTCTTTCCTTCTTACTAACTTTGGAACAGTGTACCATATTATATTATCACATTGTCAGGAGGGTGTACACTGGACCATTTAATCCTCCGATCCCCTCTTTCTGTTTGAAGACATAATCAAATTATACATATAATAAAATTACAACCTGCTACCCTCAGTGGGAGGAATGCTGTAAATACCCTGACAGTCCTCTGCATCAGGCTGTAGGGCAATAATATTTAACCAAGTGACAAGTTAATTTAAAAAAAAAAAAAACATTTTAAGATGCTTATAAAAGAGGAACTAAGGAAAGAGAAGATATAGTGGTGCTAACCTAATTTACCACAAACAGTAATAATCCGGAATGATTAATTAACACCTAAGATATTAAAAGTAACAATTGACTAAAAGAATAGCAATATCCATGTAAATTTAAAAAAAAAATAAACTAACCGCGTGAGAATAACATTTTAAGAGTAGTAATTCAAATTACTAATCAAAGTGGCTTAGGAACATCTTGGTAACGTGTGTGTTACTAACTATATACTTTTGTATTACACGGTTTGATAAAATTGAAGGCACTGCGGACAATAATATATTTCTTTTATCAGCTAAACCAAAAGAAGAAACCTGCACTCTATCAAGTCGTCGATATATACCATTCCACTGTGCTCTGTATGATAAATTATTTGCATCTTTCCAATTAGAAGTACTTTGCTGAAAAGTGATTCATTAAAGTACATCAGTATATGTCCATGCATTGTATTGCTGAACAATATTCAGTTTAGCTTTCTTTCTGTTTCTCCCTCTTTTCTACAGGTATTGATGACATTGTAGCAATTATGATCCCTGAGCCCAAAGGAAAAGAAATAGTCAGCCTGCTCGAGAGAAACATCACTGTAATGATGTACATAACTATTGGGACGCGCAACTTGCAGAAATATGTCAGCCGTACTTCCGTTGTGTTTGTTTCGATCTCCTTCATTGTGCTGATGATCATTTCACTCGCTTGGCTTGTCTTCTACTACATCCAGAGGTTCAGATACGCGAATGCACGGGACAGGAACCAGGTGAGGACCATGTTCTTGTTCGTACATTATCATATTGGGCAGGCCTTGGGAGGTCATTGCCATGTACTGTGGCCACCGCCAGGTTGAAGTACTGATTGGGCTCAATGGAAAGATCTTTCATCCTCTCCTCATCACTGCTGTCTAAGGGACCTTGGTGTGCTACAGGTACATTAGTGCATTGTGGGGGTAAGGGCAGAGGAGTTGGGCTTCATGAAAAATGCACAGTGTTGTGGGCTAGCGTGTTAGACGATTACTACCCAAGGGAAGGTGGTATTACTGAGTGGTCATTTATAGTATAATTTTACATGTTTTGTGCCCTAGGCCATATTTGCAATTATGCCCTTTATTTTGTGTCAAGCACAAAAATATTTAAATTGAAAATGCCCCCAGTAAGATGCATTTTCAGTTCTCTCTTTAGAGCTCATTTCTGGTTTCTTTACGATTTAACCCACTGGTCAAGATGGCCTTCAGTTGTCAAAATGTTTAAATTTAAGTTCCCTCCTTTCTATTTAGTATCCTTAAACCAGTCTGTAAAATGATTTATTTTGCTTAAGGAATGGAAAGCTGCAAAATATGCCCACATCATAATTTAGTTCACTAAATAGTAATTTCATAGAATATTTTAAGCTAACTCTAATTAGTGGTGTTCCATCCTGTTCCGCTTTTTGCCTGGACTGTCTCTCTGTGGTTTATTGTTAACTTTTCAAGACAAAAATATAATTTCATAACCATAGAGTTGGTGAGATAAAGGACCTTCCATGTTGAACGCATGACACATACCTCTTGGTTAGTATGTTGCTTGTTCAGCGCCTATGTACTCCCAGAAATTACTCCCCTGTTGCTATATTTATCCTGCTACTTTAGTCCAGTGGCCTTTTCAGTGTGTCTCTTTAAAATGTGCTTTATATATCACATAAAGATGATGGACTGAATGCTGAACATTCTCAAACATTCATCCCGTCACAGAGCTGGACTTAATCCATTGTTTATTTGCTCGCCACCCCACCCTAGTTTGGACCCAGCCATATGGGAATCAGTCTTCACACTGCCACGCACGGGAGCAGTCCAGCCCGAACTCCCAACTGCGGGCCAGGTCCTCCCTGGACCAGAAACAAGCATCCTGGGACCAGTTTCGGGGTATCACCCCTCATCAGCCTGGCTAGCTTGAATGCAGTGGCACAGAGAGCACTGGACCCTAGATTGGGCATAACCTTCCCACTTTGGGCAAATACAGCAACACACAAAGATGATGGAGGGAATTCTGAACATTGTTAGACATTCTCCCCCAGTCACAGATCTGAGTTTAATCCATAATTTCTATGTAGCGTCATACCAGATTATCATGTGTTTAAACATTACGCAAATAGAGATCACAGCACACAAAATGCCAAGTAAAACAAAAGAGGATCAAAACATTTTATCGTTGTGAGGTAGAAGTGAGTGAAGAAATCAAACACATCGGTATTCAAATCTTGTCTCCAGAGAAGAGTTCATTTATTCTGAACGAAGTGGTATTCCATAAAACAGAGATCATCTTTCCAAAGCAAACAGCCAACACATGTTTCGTCACACCAGTGACTTTTTCAAGGCCGAGGTTGACGGAAAGGTTTCAGGCAAGTTAAGTCTGATCCGTCTCAGAAACCATAAAAAGTCCAAACAGTACTATATAATCTCTAAATTATCATCCTCAATGTGTAACATAGATAGTCCAAAGGCGTGCAAAGCTGTCCATCAAAGAACCCCGGTAGGTCCAAGCGTATGTCTCGTAAGTAAGTATGCTGTAGTCCACCCGTGTATCGGCGTCTTTTCCTCTGGAGTGACGAAACACGTGTTGGCTGTTTGCTTTGAAAAGATGATCTCTGTTTTATGGAATACCACTTCGTTCAGAATAAATGACCTCTTCTCTGGAGACAAGATTTGAATACCGATGTGTTTGATTTCTTCACTCACTTCTACCTCACAACGATAAAATGTTTTGATCCTCTTTTGTTTTACTTGGCATTTTGTGTGCTGTGATCTTTATTTGCGTAATACTATTTGTGTATTGATCTTACACATTACTGTTGCCTAAGGGTAGTAGGGCATCTGATCACGTGCACCACTTCTTGTTCATTAGACTATACAACATTTATGTACATCCCTTTTGAGTGCGGCCAACTCTCACCCTTACTACCCGCTACATGTGTTTAAACATTGAAGGCTCACAAAATTACATATTCAATGACATACCAGAGCGTGCTATCACACCGATGTTGGAGTTAACCAAAAGTAACATCTTAATCATAAAGTTATGCAATTCCCAGTGAAAAGGTTTGGCATTTGCTAAGTGTCTGTGAGGTGCATGAGCCATTTCTGCGAGTATTACATTTACCTCAAATTCTAACAAATTAATTTCACCTGTTGATGCAATTAAATAAATAAAACGTTGCAAATTAAATGTATAGATTCTCTCTCTGGATATATAGTGCCATATAGGTTGATTGTGACAGTATTGAATGTCCCATGGTCGATCACGGAGAAGAAATATGCAGCATCTTTACATCTTTCCAGGTATATTCATATGAACTATTTACATATGGGTAACAATAGCTTATCAAACTTTCCCCTGCCACAAATAAAAGTGAAGAACTAATGAATATCTTTTTTCATTAATTTGCCTCCAACTTTCAATTTTCCAATTTTTTTTTCTTTTAGAGCTGATGCAACACACTACAGGAATTAAAGTGGAATAAAACTCTGGCTCCATTTAACACTTATCCTATCCTTAATGGCTCCTCCAGCTCTTTTTAATTCATAATGCAGGTTTTTAATTTTAAACAGGGATTTGTCCATAATAATCTTGACTTTATTCTTCACTCTAACCTTTTATAAGCATGGCATTTCAGCATTTAGGATTCATTAGTATTATATATTTGTATAGTTTCTTCATTTTTACGTACAACCTTACAGGGAGGACACTTTATATGGAGGATGAGATCCATCAGAGTATAGCTGAGTTTGTGTTTGATATCCTAAAGTGAAAGCTTGAAGATAGTTGCATCCTACAGGCCATGATAATTGGTATTATGATCAACTGGAACAAAGTGTGAATACTGTCTGTGTCAGTAAAGCGACATACAGTTGTGTAAATGTCTCAGTCTTGCTTTTCTGCTAACACTAATTCATGTTCTTTCAGCATCACCTAAAGAGGGTGAGACACAACCAATGGCTGTGGCGAGTGTCTTCACCTTATTGGAAATTAATATGACCCAGCTGTCAAATGAAACTACATTCTGATAGGAGTAAACGTACCCCTGTTTGATAGGAGAACAAGTCTTGCTACCCATCCATCTATTTTTATGTTCAGTCTCAGGCACTTCTTCAATTTGCCCCTTCCTTTGCCATTGACCGTAAGCCACTTTTTACAAAATTGTCCAAGTAGAGTGAGGATTGGTCAGAAAAGACAATAAGGGGTGCCCACACTCCAGACCTCCCCATTATGCTATGTAACTTTAAAAAACAGGGCCACGTTGAATCCATATTATACAAATATAATTCTTGAGCCCTCAAAAGATTACCTAACAAAACAAATAAAGAAGAAATGGGACCTCCCAATTCCCAAATATGGAACAGTTTTGACATTTACTTGCAGAAAATCAAACCTCCTAAGGGAGCACCGACGGAGCAGCAACACAATATTATAACAATCTTGCTTAATCCCTTCATGCACTCATACTATCCATCGCACACTAATGGGTGCCCCCTGCTTCCTCAAACCCAGCAAATGGTGGACATTCCTACAGGTTGGACGCTTAACACCCTTACAGCCATCCAAGCACAGATCTCTCCCCGCTACCTTTTCCTCCATCTGCCCCCTCTTTCCACCCCCAAGGACGTCTTGCTTTTTTAGTATCTAGCCTACTGACAGGCCAGATCTAGCATCTAGGTATTCCACTCACCCTTTGGTATTCAAAAGAAAAAAGTCTTGTTGCCAGTTCAAGGCTCCAGCTTTGGAATACCAGCAACTCATAATCAATGTCTTATGTTATCAGGGAGCTTTCTACAAGATCCTTCTCTTTGTCTGTGCAGCGGGGCCCGGTGCCTCTCAGGACTTTACCAGTCACCGTGGCAGACATGTGTTGACCTCTGGGTAACCTTGATGTACTCCTCAGTCTTTCTGCATGAAAGAGGCTCTGTTTCTATTTTTGATACTCTAATAAAATGTTTGAAAAAAAAAAAAAAAGGAAAGATGCTAAGAGAAAACTTAAACGTCTGTGGGGAATTGCTGAGGCTGGGGCTAGTTTGATAATGGTTTAATAATGGCTACCCTCGTTTCCGGCCCATACTAAGAGCATTCTTTCGTGCACAAGGAATCATTTTCCTCCTAATCACTCAGCATGGTGGCCAAACCTACCTCTTGCTCCCATGCATCCCACGATAAAGGAGTTTGGGTTCGTTCCTAAACTCGGTTTCAACAAGAAGCAGTGCATGTTCTTTAAGGGACTGGCACAGTTGGATGCAAACTCCATAACCATACTGTCTGAGTTTTTCCCCGGCTCATTTTTCTTGTGACACTGTGAATCGCTACACCCAAATTATTGTAGGGTGTTATTTGCTATTAGTTCCAACTTGCTGTCACCACATGCACTCCACTTTAGTTTTCTCATATTCCTCAAGCTGCTTGCTGCTGTCAAGATAGATGCAGCTGCTTACACCTTACTTGGATCCCAATCCATTACTGAAATGTACGCACTGTAGTCGATGCCGGAGTAAGACCATAAGAGTTGCCGCTGGTCTGAGATTCCTACAGTGGTCATTGTAATGGACGTATTCCAAAGCTTCCTTTTATAAAAGTATTCTTGCATGGTCTCTGTATTTTCTCTTGCTGAAAGGGTTTTCCGAACAATTCATTTTGTTGCTTCTTGCCCATTAATAAGGACATTGAACCTCTTTTTCTTTTTCTTTTCATTCTTACTAGTGGAAAGCGATTTACCTTCCAATGTTGGAATAGTTTTGATTATTTATACCCTTGTGCTTTACGTCCCCTTCTAAAATACTGCCAATCATCCAAGAAACATTGATGTAACATTTCTTTTATCAGTGTATCATATGTTGTAGAGCCCGCATGTGTTAAATTGAGCAAAATCCCATTGGCTACTGCAGTAGCCAGGTAGGCACATTAGAGGGGATTGTAGGTCATGGGAAAGATTGCAGCTTGCAACTACCAGCCTTGTTCCTCTTTGCAGTTGTACATCATTACTTGACCATACAGACCCTTCATACTGCTCAAAGACTAGTCGTTAACCACCCTTACACATTCCTGCTCTGATAAAGTGGGCCAGAGCCTACCCATACCCTCCATCCACTTCAGAAAGTTATGAGCTACCTATTGTTTGGTTTAAGATAAATGTTTAAATTTGTTGACCTGGAGTTGGAATTATAACCTCTTGGTATGGTGCACAGAAACCAGAATATTGTCATGAGAACTCTTCTAATTGTCAACAGCTTCATCCTTTGTTTTCGGGTGTCTGGACTTAGTTCCTGAAAAACACACTCTATGCCCCTATTTAATCCACTTTCAGTTATGTTTCCCTACCAGAGGCATCTTTCAGGTTGAGGCTAATAGTACCCCACCCTTGTTTCTGCTTGACTCTTGGGTGACCTGTACACTTCTGTAATTTGAGTGGGTGCTGCTTGTGTGTTGAGCCAGAGTTCTAGGCCAGGAAATGTTCCGATTAAGAAGCGATTCTCAGGACTCTGGCACAGCGTCGGCTGCTTATTGTCCCAGAATCTTAGTCATGGTATTCAGTTTTGTGATAGTAGTTGAAACACGTTATTAGAATGTGTTTGTGGTATCCTTTGCATCCCCTAGTTCCTAGACCAGTACCCCAAACCTCCAGTCACATCTCTGTGTTAGTTATAATGATTTCAGTCCTCTCTACCTACCTTGCTAGCGCCTTAAAATAGCACTTCATATTTGTTTGCTTATTCTTAAAGCTAGCTGTTTTCTTAGTATTTTAAGTCTGTAAAAGCTACTTCAAAGTAGTCTCACTGTTTGGAGCAGATCCTGATACTGGATTATCAGACACATGATCAAATATCTCTTAATAGGAGATGTATAGTGCCTTTGCTTAAAGATGAGAAGATGCACATTTAGTTCCAGAAGCAATTTGTGCCAGAAATCTCAAAACCCTGAGAGTGATTCTGAGACACAGATTTTGAACCTTACATGGGCCAGATTTCCATACAACTGGTCTCAGTATTTTTTGTGAACAGTGTGGTAATTTTCCAACCGGCCTATGTACTAATAGGCTGGTTCGGAAATTACTTAATCATAGAAGGTCGCAATCCGACCTACCTTATGAATATTAATGAGGTAGGTTGCAAATTGTGACCCATACTTAATCACAGCCATCACAGGGATGGTGGCCTGCTGGGTTCAGCAGACCACTGTCATCCGTTTTTTCTTTTTTTCAACGTAGCACGTTTCCCTTAAAGGGAACGGGTCTTCATTGAAAAAGACAAGTTTGTTTTTTGTTTAAGAAGTTATCCCCTGGACCACTGCTTCTTCCTTAACATTTTTTTTTTTTTGACTGTCAGAAAGGGGCACCCTTCCCTTTTGGAAATGGGTTACCACTACAGGTTTGTAGTCGGTAAAGAATGAATGTTTTGCGTTTGGAAGTCAGCTGCAAAAAATTAATACATACCATTCTGATTTGGTATTTGAACGAAATGTCCTGACCACGCCCTACCAAACACCAAATCAGTATTTGACTGTAAATCCAAATTGCGATTCAGTAACATGTTTCCGAATCGTAGTTTTGGTTTCATACATACCAAGATCCTCTTATGTAGTCACTAACACTTTGGCGAACTCAAAATAGCTTTGTATAACCTGCCTCGTGTCCCTCAGTTTCAGTAACGCAGGAGTTCCGTGAAAACCTGTTTCTCACGATGATGAGGCTTTTAATAGTTGGCCACAAACTAAAACAAGACAAAGGCAGGGCTTCCTGAATGAAACCAGTTACTTTTTGGAAGATGCGTAAGTTGAGTAGCACCTTCAGAAACTAACCGTAAAGCAGAAGCACGGCACACTGAGGTGGTTTCATGCAGGGTGACCTTTGCAGAAGGCAGTGGATGCCTTTTGAGATGTCTCCTGCCCAGAGAACTGCCGACAGTTGCGTATTATGCATTTGAATGTATGCTGTAGGCCCCCAAACTTGTGGAAGCAGTGTAGGCTTGCACTCAAATGAACTGCATGAAAAAAATCACACCAAGTCACGTTGAATAGTAAAGATCTGTAATGAGTTAGCAGAACAGAATATTTTCACTCTTTAATTGAATATGCGTCATTCTTGACCTTGTTTTTATTTTATTTTTATTTATTTTTTAGTTTTGATCAGTTGTTATGCGTTCTGTCTTCAGGTGCTATCGATGCAGTGCAGAGCTACGAGTACCTGCCTATTGCCAGAAGGGAGCTAATTTTGATTTCAACTGTAATAAATCTGTGAGCTCCCAACTGGATGAGGTTGACGGCCCCTCCAGTTGCAATCAAATGGGGCGAGAGGGCCTCAAGCGCATCTTATACACTGGGGAAGTTTTAATTTTCACATAGGATAGAGTGAAATTCCTGCCTCCCCCCTCACAATAAGTGAGTATGTGCCCTTTCAAAATGAAAGCTTCCTATGATGGTGGGCACACGTTTCTGCTTTAATACATTTAAAGGGGAATGTTAACATCTGTGTGAAAACCTGCTATCTTAACTGAATAGGGGTTCAAAGTACCAAGAGGTATTGGAGTGGCAGGCCTAACGTGGCCATGGACTGTAAATTGCTGTTGTGTAACAGGACCTCTGCTCTGGGCTGACCAGTGTGCACGGCTCTGATCCTTTGTTTCCCAGGCATTGTTTGGTCATACGTGCTGCAGGTTGAGGTACAAATGTGTCTTGCCTTTACCATGTTCTTGTTAATTTTATATATGATCACAATGCTGGTCCTGTGGTGTCTGAACTCCTTTTGGGACTTTGCGGTGTGTGGTATGGCGTGTAGTGAGCCATAGGAGTTTTCAGTTTGGTTTCTTGTGACAAGAAGCTGACTTTTGGTGTAGGGGAACCAGACAAAGATTGGCAAGTAACATTTTACTCTTTACTCTAGGAAAACTCCCTGCCTCCTCCGAGGACTTCTCCGTTGAGCTTCATTGTTAACATTCTGCATTCTAAAGGATTCGAACAAGTACAATAGTTAAGGCTGTCTCTTGAACTCTATTCTTGGGGCAGTACTTCCTTACTGACACACGTATTTGTGGCCGCGGGGTATGAACGTTCTGTTGTTTCTTTATCACATGTGGGTAAAATTGTGGCTTTATGGCACGAGGCCATATTCCTGGTAATCCCCACTGCTGTGCTTGTCCTCTGTGTGTCAAACATCGCTGCCTTGTATCTCTTTTTTCCAAAATGTTGAAGTTTCCGGGGGAAGAGGTTCCTTCCTGCCTGAGCCGTCCTGGTGAGCACCAGAGTTAGCGGCTGCATTCAGCGCCGCTCGAATCTCCCTCTCCCTCAAGCGTCTGCTTCTTTGACAGACTGAGATGCAAAAAACATCCACTGGGAGGGCACAGATGGGCCCAAAGGGCTGTCCCCTGTGAGTTTAATTGTTCTTGGTGGTTTGTGTGTTCGAACCATTGCTGTCATGTTATAGTTTTCTCTCTCTTGCTGACCCCGTCTGGAACCAGGTGTCCCTCAGCCGGCGCCTTTGGTTGGCAGCTGGGCTGTTCTGACGAATTACGGTGACAGTGTCACGGGTTGACATGCACTTCCTTTTGTAACTGGTATTTCAGGCCCCTTTGCACCACAAGCGTGGATATGGCCCGATAAGCAAATGTTATTCCATACAGTGGCACAGATGGCCAACAGTGTATAGATCTTCTAAAAGGTCTGTCTCCAGTGACTTTAGTAATTGTCTTTGTGTTTTGTTCTTTTGCAACAAAATATATGAAAGTGATGGCTTGATTCGTGCTTTGTCACTGCCTGGGTGTCAGCACTATGGTGACTGAAAGATGGGTATCACTTCTGTGTAGACAATTCACAATTGTGATAAATAGGTTTTATTAAAAATATAATGAATAGGTGTGCCATCTCCCAAGTGTAGCCACATTTGCACAAAAGTATGTTATGCCCTAGGCGTAGGACTGCTTTGTGTGTTAGGATTTCTCAAGACTCAGTGTGACTAGATTCGTGGCTGGATTTAAGGGTCAGCTGTTTCTCATGCAAAGTCAGTGTCAATAACTGGAACAACCAAGTGCTTTAAGTGTTAGTCCAAAGACCCAAAAATTGAACACTCTTAAATATGCTTGTTAGAGGAAAATAAAGGTTCCTACTCTTTTTTTCTATAGAATGCCTCGTTTTAAGAAACTTACAGCGCGCCAGATTTACCCACTACCCTATCTAACTCTCTCATGCTAAGTTTGGTTAGGCAATCAATGCAGGTTTGCTTTTCTTTGTAAATATTGATTTGATAGTGAGCCCTTATGGGCATGTTTTTTTTTGCTGGCAGCATTGTTTGAGTTGTTTTTAGGTCGAGCGCGCAAGGGCTCTGACCTATTGTAATCTTATTAGTCAATATATCTGTTATAAATAATTCTCTCTTCCCAAGGGCGTTAGGAGTAGAAGGCAGTCTTTAGGGGACCAATTCAGTTTTACCTGACCATGGATTCCACTGTTAATTTTTCCCCCAGAAAAACATATACTTTGATAAATTTACCTGAACAATGAGATCCCGTGGTGAAAAAAATGCAACCAGTTGCAGCCAACTCCAAACCATAGATTTTCGGAGCACCTGGCAAAATGACAGTTTGTAGTCTGGACACTATCCCTATTTCTGATCCACAATGGTTCAGTTTTTGAAACAATTTGTTGCAGTCTGCTATCGCCTCTTGTCACTCCACGACAGCTGCCTACAGTTGCCCTAATGTACCACTGGTGCTGGTTGAACCCGCTGTAAGCAACACTTCAGTTGTGTTCCGAGGTCTGTAAACATCTCTCTGCTGCGGTATGCCACTTTCGCCCTCAGACCAAGGTAGATTCTCCTCAAAATCTGTTGGCTATCAGTCTTTGTAACAACAATTTTTATTTTTATTTAATAATTTTGCAAATTTGGAAGAGTGCTCTTAGGCGATTATGCCCTGATAAGTGAAATCACCCATTGGTATATAGATAGTTTATTTCAATTAGAAGTGTACATAAGGGAGAATTACTGGCTGTTATGTTATGTAGTTCCCCGTCCCCACAGGCTGGTAAGCAGTACCCACTGTGTAGACACAGTTTACAGTGAGTAGCAATAAGAGGGCCCCCTGAAGCTTGTAATTGCTTGATTCTGCCTCCGTAGGTCTCTGTTGAAACATTATGGACAATGGGTGGAATTCACGCACCCATACAGCACCCGTCTGTCTCAAGAAAATCCAACTATGTCTGCATACTTGGAAGCTGTTGTATTGGCTCCAACAATATTACTCTCTAAGTGTCTTACAGCCTTGCCTGAAACAGAGGGGCCACTCGTGAAAACGATCAGAAGAGGCACAAAGAAAGAATCCACACCCTTCTGGAAGGCCAAAAACCATCACACCACTAAATAGTGTCTAGCATTGAGAAGGGTGCTTTTGGCACCTGATAAGAAACTTAATGGCTGGTAGCACTTGGCGGACAGCATAATATCTCTTCAAAGGGTACTCTATGGTCATTGGGTGCAGGTATATAGAAATAAAAGCATTGTTAAAGCCAATAGGTCTTGGCTTTGCCAATGCTGTTTAGCATCTGCAAAAAGAAATACATGTTTTGTTGGCGAATGGTGGTTTTAACGGAGAGTAGATGAGCTGATGCTTTTTTACCCCCTCTCTGTTGGGGGGTAAATAAAAAATAAAAAAAACTGGGGCACAGAGGGTCAAGAGAAGCAGCAGATGGGGAGGGAGTGAACAAAGGCATGGGGCAGAAATGTCAAGGAGAAGCAGGGCACAGGAGCGAGACAGAGAGACCAATAAAATACATACACTCCCATGGAGTGCTAAAAGACAATGTACGTCTTGGATGTGGAGCCTCAGAAGGATTCAGTTAATTCAGTCAAAAGGATGGTAAAGGAGCTATGCCCCAGGGCACGGGCGAACACAAGATGAGGAAGAAAAGTACTTGAATGAGATGCAAGCAAATTACATCTGCAAGAAAGCCAACCAGTGGTAATCAGTGGGCTGACCTTATTATTGTCCTTCCTATGTCTTTGACCACAAACAGCTAATAACTGTCTGCAGTGTGATATAAAGAAGAGTTTGAGGGTGTGAGGAGGGGGGTGGTAAGATAAGTATGGAGTGAGTGCCATTGGCAGACATTCTACATAGGCACAGTTAACCATTGCATGGTCATTATTTCTGCCTTTTGTATATTGAAAAGATGCTTGCAGCCTTGAAATATTTTCTGAAAAGGTAGCAGATGTTTATTTACCCTCTTATAAGGTATATTGGTCTGTTGCTGCATGTTGTCCTGCTACTGTTTGTGAGGAAGCATATGTAGCTCTACCCAGTCGTGTAACATTGTTTGTGTTTTATGGAAGCCTGCATTGTCAAGTATCACATGTGCAGGGTCCAGTTTACCATACGAAATATTCTGCAAAGAATACGTCACTCACCTACAGTCATTACAATATGCATACACAAGATGGGGAATATCGTAAAGGAAAACAATCAAATAAGATGCAAGCTAGTGAAATTGACAAGAAAGCCAACCAGTGGCAAGCAACATGCTCACTCAACACCTACTGAGTATTTGTATTGTACATAGTAAGTCTTTGCATCATTCCTCTTCCTATCTTTATCCTTCCCGAGAGCAGGGACCAAGTACTACCATTCATCCACTCCTCCCATTTTAGATCAGTGTTTAGGGACTACTTTTTTAGTTTGTTTTCAACACTCAACACAAGCGCCTGTGCTCCCAGCCACTATACACACGAGCACCTGTCTTCCCTGTCTTTGACCGAGAACACAAGTGTTCGTGTTAAGTGCTGAGAAAAATAAAAATGCGTTGGAGTTGCCGAAAACACAAGCACCCGCGCCAAGTGCAGAAAACAAACCAAACACTGTGGGGAGCTTTAGTCTATGTCCTTAACCGGACACTTTTCAAACCCTAAGCGTCTGACTAACACACCTTAAGTCATATTTGAGGGGTTTATAGTTACTCTTCAGCGGGCAACGCATGAAGAAGCTGGACTGCTTTCAGGGTGTAAGTTCTCCCTTGTCTAGTCTGGCAGCCTTGCAGTGCAGGTTGGGCTTGTTTGGGGCTTCTTTCAGCAGAAGGTGGGTTTTGTTGCCCCGACAAAGCCTGTGCTCCTCTGGGCATGCGCCATGCCTCCCATCGAACCCCTTGTGCTTGTGCTCTCGGATTGCTGAGACCTATTGGCATTCCCAATTCTTGTTTGTCTTGCATCAATAATGACATGGTGGACGATTAGTGGATTAGTGCATAATATTAAAATAGGGCATATGCACTTAATGTTTAATTGCTGGACATTGGCAATCACGTATAACCCCCCCCCCTCTTCCTACACACACAACTGTGATTCTTCCTGTAACAGTATAAATCCGAGCATTGCTGTAAGAATCTTTACTGTTCCATTTGGGGGGAAATTTGATTTTCTTCTTAAATTTAGCTCCCCTTCTTTATCTCCCCTCTCATTTTCTTTGTGTACATTACCCTGGCTAGAGAGTGGACCTTCAGCTCTGATGGATGAAACCATAGGAGGGGAGGATGACAGGAGTAGAACAGAGAGGTAAAGAGAATGGTATAACAAACGAAGAGCAGTAGGAGAGAGAGGTATAGAGAAAAGTACATTAATAAAAAGGGTGAGATAGCCAAAGAAAAAAGAGAAAGGGAGGTAGAAAGAGGAAACAGCAGGAAGAGAAAGATAGAGCAGTCGGTAGTGTTTGAGTGGACTGTAGAGCTACTAAGAACTAAAGGTAAGGAAACGGGAAGTAGAGAGAGTGAAATGATCTGGGGTACACCCTCAGGTGAGGTAGAGATGGGGTAAGGTAGAAAGAGAGATGGGTTAGAGCTTGGTAGAGACAGATAGACAGGGAGGGATATAGAGAGATACACTGAAGAAAGTCAACTCTGAGGTTATGAGGGGCGCAAAATGAGAAAAGATATAGTAAGACAGGACAGGTAAGGAGAATAGTGAGGCTGAGATAAAGGCATGGATGATAGAATGACAAATGAGGGTCAGTGACAGAAAAGCTGAAGTGGGTGTCCAAGGTGAGGCATATAAAGAGGTAGAGCTAAGAGGGAGGTGAGATAGAGTGTGAGTTGAGAGAGGAGGTGGTGCAGGGAGTGATGAGAAAAAAAGGAGAGGAGATAATGAGAAAGAGATAATGAGAAAGGAGTAAAGTAGTTGTGAAAGGAACTCCTGTAGAAAGAGAGGGGGTGTTGGGGTGAAGTGGGGAATGATGTATGGTGGGGTAAATTGATAGGTTAGGTAGGGAGAGGTGGAGAGAGAGAGATGAGGTAATGAGAGAGTGTGAGGTACAGACACGAGGTAGATGGTATGAGGATATGATGAGAGATGGAACGTTGAGGTAAATAGATAGATGAGGTGAAGAATCAGGTGAAGTAGATGGAGGGGACATGCATGGAGGTGAGATAAACCAGAGCAATGAGGTGTGGATAGGGTGTGAGGAAGAAAGAGAGCTGAGGTCATCTATAGACCCAGAGAATGGTACAGAGTTATCATTAAAAGTGAGAAATAAAGTAAGGGTTACAGATAACGAAGTACTGACAGGTGAGATAGACATGGGTGAGACATACATGTGAAGAATAGACATTTGAGCTAGATAGTGCATAGGGTCATAGAAGTGTAGAAATAGGTAGAGCGCAAGAAAGGGTGGAGGTAGAATAGAGGATACGAAGCAAAGAGAGAGATCTGAGACTGAAAGTGTATTTTTAACTTAATTGCTACTAACTGCCTGAGCGTGCATGAGATCAGGCTGGGTAGGACAGTTGGGGAGGATGGTTGGCAGGCTTTCTGTGAAGTATCCATGCCCAGCTGTCAGTGTAAAAATATGCTTTTGATGCCGTCTTTGCTGTGATTTAATGCGGCTCCAGAAGAGGGGGGGGGAGAGGTTACAAGGAATACTCTTTTCTCTCAAAGATGATTAAAATGGATAATTCATCAACAAAGGCAGTGGCAGTCTTTACTTTAGGGAATAATGCAGATAGAACCCACTGGCTGGCTCCTTTGCTCCAGAGTAAGCAAGGGCCAGATGTAGCAAAGGGTTTTTCCCATTCTGTGTCAATGGGAAAATGTGTTCGTACATATGGCCCCAAATGTTTTCACAGATTCAACTCGCACGTCACGTTAGTAACAGCTTGCTATCACAGCTTTACGTATGCCTGCAGCACTGCATTACTTGTTCCATCTTCCCTTGATGTTATGAAGGATGCTGGAGTATGAAAAGTATCTCGGGACTAAGTTACAAAAACTTGAAATAATTAGGCCAGACAGTGATGATGATAGGTTTTAGTGATATTATTTACTTAACTTAAAAACAAGCAGCACTGTTGTAACTTGAATTCAGCTACCACATATAAATCAATAGTCCCTGCCTGCAAAACATTCCTTCCGCCATAACATTATGTTTAGCTTAATTAATTGTTTAAAGGTGAATCCAAAATTGAGCCTCAGAGCTTAAAAAACACATCTGTAACTTTGTGTCTTGTCGGGAGAGGCATGGGAAGCAACTAACAAGCTTTGGCGGGAAGAGGAAGGAACACACAACGGAGAAAGCAAGAAAAAGCATGCACTATTACGGAGTGCTAAAAGTAAAAGAAAGAAGTAGTTCCCTGAATGTGAGTACTGGAAGGATACAATTCCTCTAATCAAGAGATGGTAAAAAGTTGTGCTTCACGGGATGGACAAACCCAAGAAAAGGATTGAAAACCATAGATTAGGAAGCAAGTAAAATGATATTGAAATGAAATCATGCCAGTGGTAAGCAGTGGGCTGGCCCAAAGCGCACCCTAATATTTTCATTGCCCACAGTAGTCCTCTGACAACAGCCTGATAAGAGATGTCTGTTGGCAAAACCTAAACAGCAGGTCTCGCCTGCTCCTTCGTAATCCAGCTATACTGGCAAGCCAAATACTGTGTTCGCCTTTCCCCAGTATACATGTTTCTTAATTATGAGCTGCTCCATAGATCGGAAAACAAACACAGACCCAGCAAAGGTTCCTGCCTCTGTCCCCACAAAAGCTTCTCATGTGCCTCTGTTTTGTTCGTTCTTCTCATAATTTCCTTGTTACTCAAATTAGGGTGATTGCCCCATGTATTTCCCCGGTTTAGTTACATTTCCCTGACCATGCCGCCATTCAGTGTTAGTTCAGACTATGATTTGTATAATACTGCTAGACTGAATTAATGTCAGCCACTGGTAATTACTCAGGCCGCATGCCAGTTTATCGTGGTTGTATGACATTGCAACAAATGCCTTTACCACGCAAGTATCTTTACCACACATGCCTTTGCAATGCAAGGTAGGTATATATAAAGTAGGTGTAATCCCTAATTTAAAAAAAATGTGTATGTTTATATATGTGTGTGTGTGTGTATATATATATATATATATATATATGTGTGTGTGTATATATATACATATATATATACATAAATATATATACCTTAAAAATAATGTTATTTGTTTTATTGGGACTTGAAACCCCCCTTCTGTTTTTGTACCCTTGCCGCTCAATACCCTAATATCCTTACCCACCCCTAAACCCTAAGAACACCCATACCCACACCTAAACCCTAAAAGCACCTTTGCCACCCGTGTAGCCCTACCTACTCTTAAACCCTAAAAAAACATTGCCACACTATATGCCTACCCACCCCTAAACCCTAAATACACCCTTGCCACCCACTAACTTGACTCTCCCCTTAAGCCTAAAAATAAACCACCCTATACCTCCACTGACCCTTAAACTTTAAAAACATCCTTGCCCCCAATACCCGTACCCACCCCTAAACACTAAAAAGAATACCCTCAAAACCCTTAACCTCTACCCACCCCTAAACAATAAAAACACCCTTCCCACCCCAAACCATAAAAATTCCCTTACCACCCAATACTATTACCCACCCCATAACTCTAAAATACATTAAATATATATAGATTGTCTGTCTGTCTATATATAATATTCACTAGTACAGGGATGTTATAGCTGGTTCATATTTTATACACACAAAACCATAGAAATTCAGCAGTTATAATTATCTCAAGAAACTTTAACTCGTGCCCTAAGGTAACTATAACTCATACCCTGCCATGTACAGTTTTCTCATCAATAATTTTATTGCAAATGTTGCAGTTATATAATCAATGATGTTATAGATGATGCCATGACTGATGTAATATGTGGGGTAATTAGCAGTGCATGGCGAGGGTTGTCATCGGGGATGTCATAGAACGTCATGAGTGCTGTGATATGTGTGGTCATAAGCAGTGCATGGCGAGGGCACAAGTTGTAGATAGCTCTACTAAATATAACTGATGAATTTGTGTGTTTTTTTTTAGTTCAAAACGTTAATGTTTTCATTTACATTCACCTAACTAAAATTTTACTTTAGCCTTTGTTTTTTTTCAGTGAATTTCTAAGTTTTTTTTTCTTTTTTTAAACAAAAACAGATCTTTTCATCAAACCGAACTATAACATTACTTTATTTAACCTTTGTTTTTCTCATTGAATTTCTAAGTTTTTTTTTTGTGTAAAGTAATATTTTATTACCATACATAAAGCCAACCTCTTTTTGCTGTTTTTTTTTTAAGAACCGGGGAGGGGGGCCAAGTTACCCTGCTTATAGGTCCTGGTGGCCCCATCCCCCAGGGTTTTTTTAATGTAAGGGGATGGGGGCACATAACCGCCTTCCCAAGCCTTATTAGGCTCTGTGGACCCCATCGCCTAGGGCTGTTTTTTTAATTGATAGGATAGTGTCCACGTGGCCCTCTTCCCCAAGCCTTGTTAGGCCCAGGGACCCCATCCTCAGGACTCTTCTTTTTTTTAAATTAACAAGGGAGAAGCATATGCCCTCCCTCCCCCGAGTCTTGTTAAGCCCTGGGAGCCCCATCCCCCATGGCCACTACTCAAATTAAAGGGGAGGAGGGCCGCGTGACCATCCCCCCCAAACCCTGTTAGGTTCTGGGGACAATATATCCCAGGGCCACTACTAAAATTAAAGGGGAGGCGGGCCATGTGTTCCCCTCCACGAGCCTTGTTAGGCCCTAGGGTCGGCATCTCCCAGGACCATTACTAAAATTAAAAGGGGGGGGCACATGGGCTTCGTCCCTGAGCCTTGCTAGTCCTGGGGACACCAACCCACAGAGCCTTTTTTTATTGAACAGAGACGAGGGCCACATGCCCCCCCTTCCCGAGACTTGTTAGGCCCTGGGGACTCCCATCTCCCGTGGCTGTTTATTTTATGTAAACGGGAGGGGGGACACCAAGCCCTTCTTCCTGAGCCTTCTTAGGCCCTGGAGATACCATTCCTAGGGCCTTTTTTTCATTGAAAGTGGAGGAGGGCCATGCGGTCCCCCTTCTGGAGCCTTGTTAGGCCCCCGGGGACCTCATCCCCCAGGGCAATTACTATAAATAAAGGAAAGGGGGCCTCACAGCTCCCTCTCCCTGAGCCGTTATCAGCCCCAGGGCCCCATTTCCCGGGGACCTCATCACTGAAAGGTGGGTACCCTGGTGCCCACCCAGGGTACCCACCATATACTCTGGGAACCCGGGGGAGCCCCAGAGTCCCCGCAGCCCCAGTGTGTTTCCCACATACAGCAGGAGCTGGCATTGCTCCAGTCCGGAGGAAGCAGTTATTAATGCTGCTCCCTCCGGGTAGGATAAATATTTTGAACTGTTTCCCTGCCTGCATCAGGACTGGCAGAGAAACGGATCAAATGTCTGCTCCCAGCGGGTGGGAGGATTTTTAAAGTCCTGCCTGCTGGAAGCGCACTTGATGACTTTATATTTGCTCCCGCTTAGCAGGAGATAAAAAAATGCTCCCACCAAGCGGGAGCAAACTCAGGTGCGGGCAGGGAAACTGCTATGCCCCAAGGGTGGCCTCTCCAGAACATAGCGTGTGAGCTGGCCCTGCCAATATTGCCTCGGGTAGGGAGCCAGTTGTCCCTCTTCCCTTAAAGTAATCGACCCTGGGATTGAGCTCCCGGGGTCTTGCTCTGGGAGGGGAGGAACCCAGCCCCCCTCCCCATATACACTAATTTTTGGCCTGGGGTGGGCTCCCAAAAGCCTCTGGAAGCTCGGGAATTGGGGGCAGCGGTGGGCCCCCCGGGTCATAAACTTGGTAAATGCCAATTGTTTTTTTTTCTATACTCTTCTTGGCCCTGAGGTGGGCGAGTGTCCCTACCATACCCCAGGGGACCTAGAGGGTCAGGGTATACCTACCCTGCCCGCTTATATTACTTTTGTTTTTTTTACTTCAGGACTGGGGACTAAGTCCCTGAGTGCTGTAATGGCTGCCAGCAGCATTTTTCTCATGGTGCAGGCTGCCAGTCAGAGCACTCACGGAAGCGAAATTGCCCAAGGGAAATAAAGCTCCCTGAGCCAATCATAAAGCTTCAATTTAAAATTGGTGCTCCCATGAGGCTCTCTCAAACCTCTCGCGGACCCAACCATCCAGATATACAATTTTATTTGACCCTTAATTTTTCAAAAACGACTGAACTGATTTACACAAAAAGCACAATCTGCAGATCAAGATCTGTCTTCCTGTCAAATTTGTTGTAATTCCTTTCAGCTGCTTTTGCGGTAGCCCTTTTTAAAGAAGTCTATGAAAAATGCATGGGGATTTTGCGTTTAGGACCCCCCTTTTTTTATCAGCCCCCGCTTGACAATTCACCCCGAAACCTTCCAAGCACAAACTAGTCAAAATGTAGCATCTTTTTGAAATGTTTAGTGGAGATTAATCAAACTGTGCCAAAGTTATTAGCAACATAGAAACACTTTTCATATGGAAAAGCACACACAGAGAGACACACACACACACTTGTCATAAATGTAGTTGTTTACGTGTGCATGTTTGTATGCCGCAGTGTTGCCTTTGTAAGTGGGTGCCTATGCAGCTTGTATCCATTGGTGCAGTATGCGTTGCCTCCACATTGCTGTGTGTGTGAGTTTTAGCCACCAACCCTCACATGCCTGTCCCTCGTGTGACAATTCCTGCATGTCTAACTTATTGGCTTTGTCAGCACTTGGTTGGACTTGTTTCCTGAAAAGCTATATGTTTCTACTTTAAATTAAAGTCTCCTCCGCTCAATTATAGGGAGAGCTCATTATTATCTCTACTTGTATGTCATACATCATTTTAATAATTGGATTTATACATATATATATATATATATATGTGTGTATATATATATATATATATATATATATATATATATATATATATATATATATTTACCCTTCGTGATAGTTATGGTTTATTTATATATGTATATATTTATTTGCCCGCAGTTGTCTACTTTACATGCAGCTTCTATTGTTTAACCCCAGAGGACACCTCGCAGTTAAAAGGATTCCATTACAGAGCTGCTGTGATCGAGGATTGCCCTGGCAGGACTCCCTGAATGAGTCATCTATGCAGCTTTCTGAAACCCGCCTTTGGCTCGCCTGCAGCCCACACTAGCTGACCATTCGATTAATGTGTTGATTTAGCGGTCTCCCAGTAGAGTGGTACATTTCTTTCAAGAAAACTTGGCTGTGATATAGTGTAGTATTCCTCTGGATACAGCTTGTCATCGCTAGGTGGGTTCCAGGACGTTTTTGTGCTGAATGGTTGAGTAGAATGGAGTGATGAATTGAAGTTGTACACGGAAAAGCAAAGAGTAGGAGCAGTTGGTGTTGACTGAATTGTATACTTCGTAACCTAAAAAGAAGTATTTTATCTCCATCTCTGGATTCTGTACTTTCTTACATTGACGGTGACTGGGAAATGGGACCTCCCCTCGACCCTCATTTCAACTTCATCTTTACCAGAATGCTACCTGGATATGGTAACAAGATTAACCTGGAATGCCAGTGAGTATGTTTGTGTGTTTTTTTTTTTTAAGCATTACTGCTTTTGGGGAAAATTCCATTGACGTTGTACTTTCACGCACCGCATTAAAAATATACAGCACATATCTCCTGAGTAAGGCTTACTGTTGCATCTCACACCTTTTCATGGCTTCTAGAATTTTCCATGCTCGAGCTGACTCCTGCTCTATCTCGTGTGCGTAATGAGCATTTCAACATGTCTCCTCCTGTTGGCTCCAACTGTGGCGCTTCTGGGTCGCACCATCTTGATTTGGGATTCCATTGGTTTGTTCACTTTTTTGGTGTGATCTGTGGCTGCACTTTCAGGTCCTTCCATCTTGAATTGGGACCTCTTCAACTTGCTCGCTATCATTTGCCGTGGACTTTGGTTTACGTGAAATTGGCCATTCTGGTTCAGTTCTTGTTAAATGATACGACATCCTGTTTTTATTGCATTTTCGATGGATTGACCTCCTCAGCTTAACTTTATAGGCATCTTTGAGGGGCGTGGCTACCGCCCAAGAAGACGGCCGCCTAGATGGTGAGCTCCTCTGCGCCCGCAATAAAAACTCTTCTTTCCCACTAGATGAAATGCACAAACTGCTCAGCGTGCCTCTTAGAAAATGCAGAGAGGCTGAGAATCTGACTCAGCTACGAGACTGCAACATACGAGATCACAACCGGGGAAATGCTCCCGGTCATCGAACTCTTCAGAAGCAGACCTGACCCCAAAATGACTGATGCGGTGACGCTCTGCAAATGGGAGTGAACCTGTGTTGCATACAACATAAAATCTTTCGGGAGCAATGCTTGAGTCTATTCAGAGCCACCCACCTCACACCTGACACCCAGTAGATGCGCTCATTGACATGACCCCAAGATGGCCGCCGCATTCTGAGCTTCTACATCTAGAATCTTGTGAACTAAAAAAAAAACTGCAGTGGCCCAATGTGACACTCCTCCTCCCACTGTGTCCTCAGCGCTAACCTACCAGGGGTCAATTGGTGTGAATCCCTAGGAACATGAGAAGTAATAGGCGAGTGTGGAGCTCTGAGGTAATCCTGCTGCATTGATTACCATTAGGAGCTGGTGGGATCCCCTTCAACGCTGACAAAACGCTACAAAACCTCCTACCCTTTCCGTGCAGCTCAAAAGCGACCCAACAAACATTGTTTAAACTCTGAGGTAATCCTGCTGTACTGATTGCCCTTAGGAGCCGGTGGGCCCTCCTTCATTGCTGACAAAACACTGCAAAACTTCCTACACATTTCGAGCAGCTAAAATGTGACTCATCAAGCTTTGTTTACCTCATGAGGAAAACTTCACGCCAACATGACAGAACCAAGAACACTGGACCAGGGTGGCCCTAAAGAATCCAAATCAACGCCAAAAAAGATCTAAACAAGAGCCCCCCACTCTAGACTCCCCCGTCCAACCAAAAATGGACAGTAATGCGTCAGTGAATTAATCATGCAAAAACTGGACACCCTTCACATCCTGGCACAGTCTACAAAAGCTACTACAGAAGCCATGCAGACTGATCTATCCTCCTTGAAACAAGACATGCTCCTACTGAATAGCAGAGTCACTGAAGCGGAATCACGCATAAGCCATTTGGAGGACCCCAAACACAACTCGGCAAAGGCCATCAAAACCACTTCTCCAAAACTGGCACGCTTGGAGAAAAGCGTCACAGAGCTAGAGGACAGAAACAGGAGTGGTAACCTTCGAGTTTTTTGGTCTTCCGGAAGGAGTGGAGAACCAACCCCCTTCATGTGTTGGGTTCATTGAAAAATGGGTCTCCCAAGACCTAGGAATAAACTTGGAGAAAGACTTTGAAATAACGCATGCACATAGATTTCCCACCCACGTCCCCAAACAATCTGACAAGCCGAGAGCCTTCATCTTCAAACCTCTCAGATATGCCCATACTGAATCTATCCTCACCCAAAATGGAAAAAAAACACAGAGAATCAAATGGCAAGGGGCTTCCATTGGGATTTTGCAGGACTACTCAAAGGATACTGTTAAAAAGAGGAAAGCCTTTCTGTCCTAACGTCAAACATTAAAAAATGTATCTATACAATTCTCCTTCATTGTTCCAGCTCATCTAAAAACAATCTACAATGGAAAGGCTACCATCTTCGAGGACCATAAGGACTTGGACTCCTTCATTGTCAACAGGGGTGTGGAATTTATAAAAATATCTACTTGTCCAGGGGACAGGTTGCTTCTCAAATCTACTTGTCCTGTAAAAAGATCTACTTGTCCCTTTGGTGCCATGTAGTGTGGCGACAAATTATGGCAGCAATTAATAGCCTCTCTGATTATGCCAGGGCTACTACCATAGTAGGGCTTGAATACTTGGCGTTTCAATCGCTACTGTAGCAATTTCCTTATTTTGCCACCTTTCTGCAGATCTGCATACTGGGGCTGGAGGAAGCAGTAAGCAATAGTTTCAGGGCTGGAATGCCTTTGAGTCTGCAAACCTACTAACCTGCATGTTTTAAAGATTTTTACCAGCTTCTCTCTAATATTTTCCCATAATAAGAAAGGTTGGACATTTACTCCTGACAATGGCAGAATTAGAACTTCTTCCAGGGTTGGGAAGAAAGTGGCTGGAGGGAAAATGAACTTGCAAATGCTCAATAGATTTTCACATGAGCAAATCTACACATCGTATTTACCCATGCTAAAATACAGTTCACAAATATTTTATAGGGGTACGACATATACCATGGGTGCACTTTTGTGACTTTCTTTAAGAATTTGGGGCCACATGTAGGTAGGTTCAGATTTGTGACCTGCAAATTGTGAGTCGCAAATCCGAATGTAGGATGGTGTCCTTGACACCATCTGTGATTCGCAAGGGCTTCGCAAATGCCCACCTCATGAATAATCATGAGGTGGGTCGCAATTTGTGACCTCCTCGCGAATGGTGGCCTGCTGGAGACAGCAGACCACCATGTCTGTGACTGATTTTCAATAAAGCAGTTTTTTTTGTTTGTTTTTGTAATGCAGCCCGTTTTCCTTAAAGGAAAACGAGATGCATAACAAAAACGAAAAATGAAACGTTTTCGTTTCATTTTTTCAGAGCAGGCAGTGGTCCGTAGGACCACTGCCTGCTCTGAAATTTTTTTTACAGTGACATTCACAATGGGGAAGGGGTCCCATGGGGATCCCTTCCCTTTTGCGAAAGTGTTAGCACCCATTTGAAATGGGTGCAAACTGCGATTGGTTTGCGCCCGCGTTCGCGGTCACAAAACAATCCTACATTGCACTGCGAGTTGCAATTAGGAAGGGAATACCCCTTACCAATTGCGAGTCGCAAACCCGTTTTGTGATTCGGTAACCAGGTTACTGAATCGCAAAACTGGGTTTGTGTATCGCAATGGGCTTTTTGCATGTCGCAAACAGCGAAAGTCGCTGTTTGCGACATGCAAAAAGCTACCTACATGTGGGTCTTGGTCCCTAATTAGGTCTGGTGTTAACAAAGACATTTTGTTTTTATTAAACTTCTATTTCTCTCTCTTTCGGCTGGCTTAACTGTGAGCGATCGTATTCTGCTCTTCCACAAGGAGCATATTGCCACACAAAGTAGTTTTGTTCAGTGTCAGGAACTACAGTGGCAATCAGTGACGTAACAAAACTGGAGGGTGCCCCTTTGCAAAGAACATGGAGGAGCCCCCTCTCCAGACTCACTCAGGGCAGGTGCTGTGCTGGAGGGGCCCCTTGGAGGGCGGCTGCGGGGCCTTTGTTATGCCGCTGGTGGCAACGTGTGCTTTAAGAGTTCAAAAACTTTTTGGGGGGGTTTTGCCAATGTTTGTTACAACGTTGAGTGCCTGGTAGCTCCCACAAGAATAAAGTGTTACAAAAGCCATGTCAAAACAAGACACGCATTGATGAAACTAAAAGACTTATAAAAATATGTCAGATCAGTTGGCTTTGTCAGTGTTTGTTTATTTTCATGCTTCCCATAATCGTGTTGAAAATGGTTACACTGATTTTCCATTAAAAATATTTTTGGGAAATACTAGCATGCATCAACACATTTTACTAAATGACACTTCATTTGCATATAATCAGAGAGCATTCTGGGAGCATTATACTTAGCCTCTTAGCCTAAACTTTTCAAACATGTGTGTACACGTTTTATTTTTTTTTGTACTGGAACCAACGTCAGTAGTGAAGTGTGACCTTAAAACATTTATTTACAGCACTCACCCTAATAATGAAGGCTTTCAAATAATGAACCATATATACAAGTTCGAACAGCATTATCTTTTGGAAACATATTACCTCAACTGCAGAGAATTGCACTCTCTGTAAACAAGCAACCAAAGGGTTTGTGCTGCAGGGGGTTGGGCCTACTTGTCCCAAGGACAAAGTAAACATAAAAACTTGTTGCCCTTGACCCCAAACAAGATGTCCCGGGCGTCGGGCTATAGGAATTCCACATCCCTGGTCAATATTGAAAATGTAACGATGCGTTCCTAACTGCGTGCTGAAAGACTCCAGTGCTCATTTACCCTTTTGATAAACCGCTACCAAACACTAGCCAAGCTCTACTCCTCTGCAGTACACTCACTTATTGCTGATATACACTTACTCATTCTCCACAAACAGTCAACCTATTTAAGATCTCTCTAGTATCGATTTGGTAATACCTGAGCTTTCTCTAGTTTCGATTTGGTAATACCTATCAAACCCTGCCTAACAATGACCAACTAACTGACGCATAAGGTAAACTCATAAAATCACTGAACGTGATAACTAGTTAGCAAAGTTCGTCCAAATGCTCCAGATTTCTGGAAAATCTGAAAAATTAGAACCTCTTTCGCAATAAGCTTATTACGTGCTAACACAGGTAGTTTCACAAACACTTAACTAACCTACCTAATTTATCAGCTGACTAACCAAACAAACTATTAACTAAGGACAATCAGGGTCCCTCTGATGCACTAAATCCTCTACGCACTAGTATCACTTGGACAATATGCTACCCTTTATGCTTTAGCCTGCTTGATGGTGTGCTTGCTGGCTTGATGGCGTCCTACTTGGATTGACAGCCTCTACAAGTTATATTACAAAAGCACTACTACTTCTTCTTGAACAATTAACAAGCCAACCGGACAAACTACTTACCACTAACTAAGACAAACTACTAAAGCCGCGCTTTATAAATGCTTGATTGATTGATTGAGATTCCCTCCAATCAATAAGCAATAAGCTATATCCTTTATTCACTTCGAATGTTATTAATACTTTAATCTTGCATAAATCTACCTATGCCCTATGACTGATAATTTAGAACATACTAACAATACCCTCTTAAAGGATTTCCAGATGCCTGGTGCCCTCTTGAAGGTGTGCCAGATTCCAGGTGCCTGTTTATCTGGATACCAGTGGGACACTGCGTAAACCTTCTACAGTCTCTTAATCTCAAAAACAGAAATATTGGACTGCATACTGTTAACAGCATACATTTATATTGATTACTTACCTGTCATGATTTAGTATTGCGAGCTCTATGTACGTAACTGCATTTTTGGCTACTTATTCTGCTGATCTGCTTCACCATTGCCCTTTAAATGAAAGCTGGCCACATACCCAGACCTCTAAATCCAAAATTTTAGAACCTCAAGTCAGCTTCTGGAACTCCCGCCAGTGTAGCTTTCATAGCAGACATCAACAATTGTCTTGGTCTATTTTACAGTTATTAGGGATTTAGATATGGAATGGTTTACTGTTCAGTGTTACACCAGTTACCAACTTTATTCTCTCCTAACGGCGACTGTCGCTTATGTGTTAGTATACACTTATTCAATCGGATACATCTCAGCAACAACAACATAAGCTTACAACAAGTAATACGTACGAACCCACCCTATTTGACAATCTATTGCTGTCACAAACCAATTCAACCTTGCTCTCCCTACTAGCCCATCCTACCACATGGGTATATTCACGGTCTCACAAGATACCCTGCCACTCCTCTATGTTCGTGCATTAACACAAAAATTTCCTCTGCGGCAACCCCGCAGCCACTCAAAATCTCTCTTCAAACTAGTTTAAGAATTTGACTCCCAGCATTCTATCTCTAAGCTCGACCTCTTGTGGCTCCCACCGCCCACTGTCAGTATAGATTCTCCAAAGTTATCTTCATAGGGTACACAACCACACTACTTCTAACTACTATGCAATTCATTTACTATCTTTATCTTTTTTCTATACAGACTCTATCTTTCCACCTGCTTATCATGCTCCTTCTACTCCCTTTTCCACTTCCCAATCCCATGCCGCTCGTTCCTGCCCCTTACTCCATTCCCCCAACTAACCTCACCTTATCCTCCCAGCCACCCCCCCAAACCTACGTATTTATTCTGGCAAAACGCATGGGACAGTGCTGATGTAGCCCATGTTTCTCCATTATGCATAACTTAAAGATCCTACCCTTAACCTCAAGGGGCTAAATCACTCAACAAAACATTGTAAAATCCTAGACTACATGCTCAATCTCAGGAGTGATTTGATACGCCTTCAGGAAACAAAAACTGCTTTAAAAGAGGCGCTTCTACTAAAAGGATCTTTGGTGGGGGATTTAACCTGCACCTCATCCACTACCTCAAAAAATGGCCTGATCACCCTCGTTTCCGCTTCCTCAGGGCTCAATCTCACCTCTGCTGAGGCACACCCCCAAAGGTAGATGGCTCATTATCAAACTCCAAAAAGACAACTCCGATCTTATAGTTGTGAACATCTATGCTCCAAACTGTGATAACCCAACTTTTTGATCAAATCTTAATATAAAATTAACAAGCTGACCTGCATATTGCAGACTTACAATGGGAGGTGACTTTAACCTCCCATGGGACGTTGTCCTAGACAGGAACGCTGCATGCTCATTTAAATTCTATAAGTCTCATAAACAGACTCTGAACCTCTGCAAAGCCCATAATTTAAGAGATATCTGGAGACTATTCAACCCCACAGGCAAGCATCATACATTTTTCTCACACCCCCACAATACCTTCTCCCGTATTGCTTAACTCCTAGTAGACGAAGCACGTGTTCCAGGTACAACAAACCACGCTATTGAACTGATTTTAGTATCTGACCACGCTTGTATATCCTTGCTCTATGACATGTCAAATACTGTCCCCCAAACTAACATTTGGAGGATGAATGACCTCCTTGCAGAAGACTCCACCTTCAGAGGAACAATAAAGAAAAAGAAAACCCCCAAATTGTATGGGACGCTTTGAAAACGACTTCCAGGGGCCACATGATTAAACTCATGGCAAGGTAAAATAAGTAGGATAAAACAGCACTAGAACGCCTTGAAATCCAAATAATAAGATTAGAAAGTAATATTAAACAATCCAGAGATAAAACTCAACTAAACCAACTAACCAAACTAAAATACAAATACAACAAAATCTTAAGCAGTAAAGCCCATCTGATGGTAAAAAGATCCAAAGGCATCAAAGGGTGTGACTGCCCTTAAGCAGACAGGATACTAGTCTCTCATTTAAAGCAAAGCTATTGGAAACCTGGAATAGTCTCCATAAACAATGAAAATGGCATTACTTCCAACAAAGAGGAAGATATTCTTGCTGCCTTTGAGAACTTCTGTCGCACCCTTTCTATTAAAAGCAATGATACCCTATATGAATCCTGCTTAGACTACCTTGGAAAGATCAACATTAATAAAATAGATGATGATACCTTACCCCCGCCCCACCCGGACCTCGACAATCTGACCTAGGAACCGAGATGCTTAGCATACTTAGGAGTCCACGTTTATCATAATCGGCTAGATCTACTGGAGGGGAATGTAGCACGGGTGATGCGAGGCCTTCGTAGCGCTATGACATTCTTGGCATTCATCCCATTGGCGGTGGTAGGGCTGTTTGCACTCCTGAAGAGGATTCCATACCCCACTTGCTATACTTCTTTTCCACTCTCCAGTTGTGAATCCCGAGAGCTTTCATTAAGGAGCTCAACTCTATGATGGTTGGCTTTTTACAGGGGACTGGAAGAAAGTGACTGGCGCTCGCTGCCCTACAAAGACCACTGGCAGAGGGCGGCCTGGCGGCCCCCAATTTCGAGTCCTACTAGTTGGCGGGGCAATTACAATGGTTGACTCGCTGGATGGCTTGCTGAGCAATGCCCGATAGGGAGCTCACTCCTTTCGTCCCGCACCTTCCATCGCTGGCTAGATAGATCCTACAGCTGGGCCCCCCACTGCTACTAGTTCCAACGAACTGAAAGTTATGCACAAATGCTGGTCGTGCTGTCTTCGGCGTTCAAAGAGTGGCAAACCCTATGCACCAGAAATCCCACTACAGTGCCTACTGGTATTTACCACCTGGGGGAGAATGGAGGGGGCTGTCGAACTGGGAGGCGAGCGGGGCAACATCTATGGGTACCTTATACAAGGCTAATACCGTCCTACCATTTGTGGACTTCCGGGATCTCTATTATCTCCCACCAGGCCACTTTCTGCTTTACAGAGCGGTCACCAAGGCGATTGTGGCACACTAGTGAGTCGGTCGTGCAGAGCCTCCCCTTTCGGAGACATGTCAGTACTTGACGGCTGCCATGGGCACCTATAGGGCAGTAACCTTTCTTTACTAGAAAATACAGAAAACATTATGTACACCACTTACCACTCTTAAACAGAAGTGGGAAGTCGACCTGGGCATCTCACTCACGGACGACAATTGGGAGGAAATCCTAACGTGGGCCCCAAAGGCCTCAAGGAATGTTCGGTTCAAGCTTATAAACATTTACTTACTACATAGAGCATACGTAACACCAGACAGACTTCGGAGTCATTTTGGGGTAGTAGGGTCAAAATGCCCAAGATGTGGAGCCATAGAGGCAGATTTCCTCCACTTGTTCTAGACCTGCCCAAATCTGAGGGTATTCTGGGAGGCTATCATCAGTGCATTAGCAGATGTGTTGGAACGAGACGTTCCCAACACCCCCAGACACTGTTTACTCGGGGATACAGGCACACAGCCCGTAATAGAGTGACCAACCAGTTCAGTGATTTGGCTCTGTTGGCTAAAAGAGAAATAGCAATGAATTGGAAAGAGGCTTGGGCCCCCGGGAGAGATCATGGAGTGCTGAAATGGGCAAAAGCGGAAGAAACCATGAGATACCGCAAAACCAAGAGAGGCCAGGGGTTGATGGAGAGGGCATGGGCCTGGGGCACTCTGGTATATGAATGGGACAGTTCGAGTGACTCACCCCGAGACAAGACAAGACATCATCCTCAGTAGGGTGAATTTGCACTTGAGACAAGGCCCAGGAGACTAATCCCCCTGCACCTAACACACATAATGGTACAAGAGGACAAGATAGTAGATGGAATCTGATTGAGAGTTGCACACCAGAGTGATAGAAATCCAGAATACTAGGGCATCCAGATACAGCTAGGCACACGAGGGAGGGAGGGAAGGGGAGAGCCCCCTTGAAAGCGGATGAAACAAAAGCGCTGCACACCTAGATTACAAGCAGCAGATGAGACACATTGAAGGTGATGGCACCATTGAGTGCGATACTTGACTGAGCAAGCACTGTCTCTCTCTCTCGCTCTCTCTCTCTCTCTCTCTCTATATATATATATATATATATATATATATATATATATATATATATATATATACTGTAAATATTGATATCTAATTGCATATAAATAATGTCTTTGAAATAGCAGTGATGAGAGAGGGGCCCACCCAACGGTATGCATTGTTATGTTCAAAATCAATAAAATGTGTTTAATAATAATAGATGAGGATACCAAATCTCATTATAAAACCCCACCTCTCATCAGGAAATCCTTTGTGCAATAAAGAAAACTAAAATCTAAGAAAGCACCGGACTCGGACAGTTCCCAGCCTCCTTTTACCAAACATGGTCTGCGTCATTAATCTCGCCTCTAGAGGAGCTTTTTGCACACTTTACCACCACAAGCGCTATTCAGGGAACGGCTGCAGAAGCAGAGATAATAGTTATCCCCAAAGAAGGGAAAGACCCTTCAAACCCCAAAAACTAGCACCCCATATCCCTTATAAATATTGATTGCAAAATATACGTGAAAATTCTGGTGCTCAGATGAGAACCCATACTGTGTGAAATCATTCACCCCTTCCCAAGCAAGTTTCATCAAAGGCAGGTTCAGTGCAGATAACATTAGACTATTTAGCCACACACTAGAAAAAGCACCCCTCCTGGATCACCCGGCATGTTGTGCAATAGCACTTGACGTGGAGAAGGCCTTTGATAAGGTATCCTGGCCTTTCCTCCATGTCACCCTCACCACCTTCAACTTAGGCCCCTCTTTTATTAAGATGATTCTTGCCTTATTGTAGGAAAGTACCATCTTGCCTGGCATGTTACCCCCATTTTTCACTGTATATATGTTGTTTTAGTTGTATGTGTCACTGGGACCCTGTTCACCAGGGCCCCAGTGCTCATAAGTGTGCCTGAATGTGTTACCTGTGTAGTGACTGTCTCACTGAGGCTTTGCTAATCAGAACCTCAGTGGTTATGCTCTCTCATTTCTTTTAAATTGTCACTGACAGGCTAGTGACCAATTTTACCAATTTACATTGGCTTACTGGAACACCCTTATAATTCCCTAGTATATGGTACTGAGGTACCCAGGGTATTGGGGTTCCAGGAGATCCCTATGGGCTGCAGCATTTCTTTTGCCACCCAAAGGGAGCTCTGACAATTCTTACACAGGCCTGCCACTGCAGCCTGAGTGAAATAACGTACACGTTATTTCACAGCCATTTTACACTGCACTTAAGTAACTTATAAGTCACCTATATGTCTAACCTTTACCTGGTAAAGGTTAGGTGCAAAGTTACTTAGTGTGAGGGCACCCTGGCACTAGCCAAGGTGCCCCCACATTGTTCAGAGCCAATTCCCTGAACTTTGTGAGTGCGGGGACACCATTACACGCGTGCACTACATATAGGTCACTACCTATATGTAGCTTCACAATGGTAACTCCGAATATGGCCATGTAACATGTCTATGATCATGGAATTGCCCCCTCTATACCATCCTGGCATAGTTGGCACAATCCCATGATCCCAGTGGTCTGTAGCACAGACCCTGGTACTGCCAAACTGCCCTTCCTGGGGTTTCACTGCAGCTGCTGCTGCTGCCAGCCCCTCAGACAGGCAGCTGCCCTCCTGGGGTCCAGCCAGGCCTGGCCCAGGATGGCAGAACAAAGGACTTCCTCTGAGAGAGGGTGTGACACCCTCTCCCTTTGGAAAATGGTGTGAAGGCAGGGGAGGAGTAGCCTCCCCCAGCCTCTGGAAATGCTTTCTTGGGCACAGATGTGCCCAATTCTGCATAAGCCAGTCTACACCGGTTCAGGGACCCCTTAGCCCTGCTCTGGCGCGAAACTGGACAAAGGAAAGGGGAGTGACCACTCCCCTGACCTGTACCTCCCCTGGGAGGTGCCCAGAGCTCCTCCAGTGTGCTCCAGACCTCTGCCATCTTGGAAACAGAGGTGCTGCTGGCACACTGGACTGCTCTGAGTGGCCAGTGCCACCAGGTGACGTCAGAGACTCCTTGTGATAGGCTCCTTCAGGTGTTGCTAGCCTATCCTCTCTCCTAGGTAGCCAAACCCTCTTTTCTGGCTATTTAGGGTCTCTGTCTCTTGGGATTCCTTAGATAACGAATGCAAGAGCTCATCCGAGTTCCTCTGCATCTCTCTCTTCACCTTCTGCCAAGGAATCGACTGCTGACCGCGCTGGAAGCCTGCAAACCTGCAACATAGTAGCAAAGACGACTACTGCAACTCTGTAACGCTGATCCTGCCGCCTTCTCGACTGTTTTCCTGGTGGTGCATGCTGTGGGGGTAGTCTGCCTCCTCTCTGCACTAGAAGCTCCGAAGAAATCTCCCGTGGGTCGACGGAATCTTCCCCCTGCAACCGCAGGCACCAAAAAGTTGCATTACCGGTCCCTTGGGTCTCCTCTCAGCACGACGAGCGAGGTCCCTCGAATCCAGCAACTCTGTCCAAGTGACTCCCACAGTCCAGTGACTCTTCAGTCCAAGTTTGGTGGAGGTAAGTCCTTGCCTCACCTCGCTAGACTGCATTGCTGGGAACCGCGACTTTTGCAGCCACTCCGGCCCCTGTGCACTTCCGGCGGAAATCCTTCGTGCACAGCCCAGCCTGGGTCCACGGCACTCTAACCTGCATTGCACGACTTTCTAAGTTGGTCTCCGGCGACGTGGGACTCCTTTGTGTAACTTCGGGTGAGCACCGTTTCACGCATCCTCGTAGTGCCTGTTTCTGGCACATCTCCGGGTGCTACCTGCTGCTAAGAGGGCTCCTTGTCTTGCTCGACGTCCCCTCTACCTCCTGGTCCAATTTGCGACCTCCTGGTCCCTCCTGGGCCGCAGCAGCGTCCAAAAACGCTAACCGCACGATTTGCAGCTAGCAAGGCTTGTTGGCGTTCTTTCGGCGGGAAAACACTTCTGCACGACTCTACAAGGCGAGAGGGATCCGTCCTCCAAAGGGGAAGTCTCTAGTCCTTTGCGTTCCTGCAGAAACCGCAGCTTCGTCAGTCCATTCGAAGCTTCTTTGCACCCGCAGCTGGCATTTCCTGGGCATCTGCCCATCTCCGACTTGCTTGTGACTTTTGGACTTGGTCCCCTTGTTCCACAGGTACCCCAGATTGGAAATCCAGCGTTGTTGCATTGTTGGTTTGTGTCTTTCCTGCATTATTCCTCTAACACGACTTCTTTGTCTTTAGGGGAACTTTAGTGCACTTTGCACTCACTTTTCAGGGTCTTGGGGAGGGCTAATTTTCTAACTCTCACTATTTTCTAATAATCCCAGCGACCCTCTACAAGGTAACATAGGTTTGGGGTCCATTCGTGGTTCGCATTCCACTTTTGGAGTATATGGTTTGTGTTGCCCCTATCCCTATGTGTCCCCATTGCATCCTATTGTAACTATACATTGTTTGCACTGTTTTCTAAGACTATACTGCATATTTCTGGTATTGTGTATATATATCTTGTGTATATTTCCTATCCTCTCACTGAGGGTACACTCTGAGATACTTTGGCATATTGTCATAAAAATAAAGTACCTTTATTTTTAGTATAACTGTGTATTGTGTTTTCTTATGATATTGTGCATATGACACTAGGTGGTACTGTAGTAGCTTCACACGTCTCCTAGTTCAGCCTAAGCTGCTCTGCTAAGCTACCATTATCTATCAGCCTAAGCTGCTAGACACCCTATACACTAATAAGGGATAACTGGGCCTGGTGCAAGGTGCAAGTACCCCTAGGTACTCACTACAAGCCAGTCCAGCCTCCTACATTGGTTGTGCAGCGGTGGGATAAGTGCTTTGAGACTACTTACCACTCTTGTCATTGTACTTTTCAGAAGAGAAAAATATACAAAACAAGTTCAGTGTATATACACATTGCCAAAAAGTTTTGCATTTCCTCTTTTCACTCTTTTCTAAGTGCTGAAAAGTACTTCTAACTTTCTAAAAAGTTCTAAAAAGTTTTTTAAAGTTTTTTTCACAGTCTTTCTAAAAGCTCTGACAAACTTTCTTCTCTTTTTCTATCACTTTAACTCTCTCTAAAAATGTCTGGCACAGGCCAAAATGTTGATCTGTCCAAACTTGCATATGATCACCTTAGCTGGAAAGGAGCAAGGAGTCTCTGCATAGAGAGAGGTTTGAGTGTAGGGAAGAATCCTTCCTTGGAATTGTTACTTAACATGCTTAGAGAACAAGATAAGGCAAGAAGTGCCCCATCTGTTGAAAAAGTAGCTAATGGTTCCCAATCTGATCCAGGGACTCCCCCAGGAAAAGATTCAGGAAAGAAACTTCCTAGCCTGCCCATTACTAGACAGTCTAGCATAGTTGGTAATGATGATGGGTCACACCAATCAAATAGTGTTGTCTCACATCATAGCAAAAGCATTTACTCACACCACAGTGGTACTGATGTTTCTGTTAGCCAAGCTGTTAGGGTGTCCTCTGTAAGGGACAGGTCTCCTTCTGTCCATTCTCACCATACTTCTGTTTCAAGGCATGTCCCTCCCACCCACCCTGATGACAGATTGTTAGAAAGGGAGCTCAATAGATTGAGAGTGGAACAAACCAGACTGAAGCTCAAGAAGCAACAGCTGGATTTGGATAGACAGACTTTAGAAGTAGAGAAGGAGAGACAGAAACTGGGTTTTGAAACCCATGGTGGCAGCAGCAGTATTCCCCATAGTCATCCTGCAAAAGAGCATGATTCCAGGAATCTGCACAAGATAGTTCCCCCTTATAAGGAGGGGGATGACATTAACAAGTGGTTTGCTGCACTTGAGAGGGCCTGTGCTGTACAGGATGTCCCTCAAAGGCAGTGGGCTGCTATCCTATGGCTATCATTTAGTGGAAAAGGTAGGGATAGGCTTCTTACTGTAAAAGAAAATGAAGCTAATGATTACAAAGTTCTTAAGAATGCACTCCTGGATGGTTATGGCTTAACCACTGAACAATACAGGATAAAGTTCAGAGAGACCAAAAAGGAGTCTTCACAAGACTGGGTTGATTTCATTGACCATTCAGTGAAGGCCTTGGAGGGGTGGTTACATGGCAGTAAAGTTACTGATTATGACAGCCTGTATAACTTGATCCTGAGAGAGCATATTTTTAATAATTGTGTGTCTGATTTGTTGCCCCAGTACTTGGTGGACTCTGATCTGACCTCTCCCCAAGAATTGGGAAAGAAGGCAGACAAATGGGTCAGAACAAGGGTGAACAGAAAAGTTCATACAGGGGGTGACAAAGATGGCAACAAGAAGAAGGATGGTAAGTCTTCTGACAAGGGTGAGGACAAATCTAAAAATGAGTCTTCATCAGGCCCACAAAAACACTCTGGTGGGGGTGGTGGGCCCAAATCCTCTTCTAATCAAAACAAGGAAAAGAAACCATGGTGCTATTTATGTAAAATAAAAGGCCATTGGACAACAGATCCCAGTTGTCCAAAGAAAAGCACCAAGCCTCCTACCACTACAACCCCTACTGCTACACCTAGTGTCCCTACTAATAGCAGTGGTGGTGGGAGCAAACCTACTAATAGCCAATTCAAGGGAGTAGCTGGGCTCACTATTGGTAACTTAGTTGGGGTTGGCCTTGTTAGGGAGGCCACAGAGGCTGTGTTAGTCTCTGAGGGGGCTATTGATTTAGCCACCTTAGTTGCTTGTCCCCTTAATATGGATAAGTACAAGCAGCTACCCCTAATAAATGGTGTTGAGGTTCAGGCCTACAGGGACACTGGAGCCAGTGTGACTATGGTCATAGAGAAACTGGTCCACCCTGAACAACACCTACTTGGTCACCAGTACCAAGTAACCGATGCTCACAACAACACACTTAGCCACCCCATGGCTGTTGTTAATCTCAACTGGGGGGGGTTACTGGTCCAAAGAAAGTTGTGGTAGCTTCAGATTTACCTGTAGACTGTCTATTAGGGAATGATTTGGAGACATCAGCTTGGTCAGATGTGGAGTTGGAGGCCCATGCAGCAATGCTGGGCATCCCAGGGCATATTTTTGCTTTGACAAGGGCTCAGGCCAAAAAGCAAAAAGGACAGGGAAGCTTGGATCCTGGAACAATGGACCAAGTGCTCCCTAAAGCTAGGGCTAGTAGAAGCAAACCACTTCCTACTATCCCTCCCTCTACAGTGGATTCTAATTCTGAGGAAGAGGAATTCCCTCCCTGTGCAGAACCTACACCAGAGGAGCTTCAAGCAGACACTGCTGAGCTTTTGGGTGAAGGGGGGCCTGCCAGGGAGGAGCTGAGTGTGGCACAGCAAACCTGTCCCACATTAGAGGGTCTCAGACAGCAAGCTGTCAAACAGGCTAATGGGGATGTCAGTGACCCTCACAGAGTTTACTGGGAGGACAACCTCTTGTACACTGAGCACAGGGATCCTAAACCTGGATCTGCCAGGAGACTAGTGATTCCTCAGGAGTACAGAAAGTTCCTCCTAACTCTTGCACACGACATTCCCCTAGCTGGGCACCTGGGTCAAATGAAAACTTGGGACAGACTGGTTCCATTGTTTCATTGGCCTAGGATGTCTGAGGACACACAAGATTTTTGTAAGTCCTGTGAAACCTGTCAAGCCAGTGGCAAAACAGGTGGCCCCCCAAAGGCACCCCTTATTCCACTGCCTGTGGTTGGGGTTCCCTTTGAAAGGGTAGGGGTTGACATAGTTGGCCCCCTTGACCCTCCTACTGCTTCAGGCAATAGGTTTATCTTGGTGGTAGTGGACCATGCCACAAGATACCCTGAAGCAATTCCTTTAAGGACCACTACAGCACCTGCAGTGGCAGAGGCCCTCCTGGGAATATTTTCTAGGGTGGGCTTCCCAAAGGAAGTAGTATCAGACAGGGGAAGCAATTTCATGTCTGCATACTTAAAGGCCATGTGGAAGGAGTGTGGTGTAACTTACAAGTTCACAACACCCTATCATCCACAAACAAATGGACTGGTGGAGAGATTTAATAAAACTCTCAAAGGCATGATAATGGGTCTCCCTGAAAAACTCCGCAGGAGATGGGATATCCTTCTACCATGCCTCCTTTTTGCCTACAGGGAGGTACCCCAGAAAGGAGTGGGCTTCAGCCCCTTTGAATTTCTTTTTCGACACCCTGTTAGGGGTCCACTCACACTTGTAAAGGATGGTTGGGAACAACCTTTAAAAGCTCCTAAGCAGGATATTGTGGATTATGTACTTGGCCTCAGATCAAGGATGGCTGAGTACATGAAAAAGGCCAGCAAAAACCTTCAGGCCAGCCAAGAGCTCCAGAAGCAATGGCATGATCAGAAGGCTGTTTTGGTTCAGTACCAACCAGGGCAGAAAGTGTGGGTCTTGGAGCCTGTGGCCCCAAGAGCACTCTAAGATAAATGGAGCGGACCCCACACAATTGTTGAAAAGAAGGGAGAAGTCACCTATTTAGTTGACTTAGGCACTGCCAGGAGTCCCCTTAGGGTGATGAGGGACAGGAAGAAGACAGTGATCCTCTACCTGATCTCTTCTCTTCCACAGAACAAGATGCTCTTGTGGAAGGTGTAGTTTTGGCTGATTGTCTTACTGCTGAGCAGAAAGACCATTGCATAAATCTCCTAGATCAATTCTCTGAACTCTTCTCTACTGTGCCAGGTACCACTTCTTGGTGTGAGCACACTATAGATACTGGAGACAGTTTACCTGTCAAAAGTAAGATCTATAGGCAGCCTGACCATGTCAGGGACTGCATAAAGCAAGAGGTCCAGAAAATGTTAGAACTAGGAGTGGTTGAGCACTCTGAAAGTCCATGGGCTTCTCCTGTGGTACTTGTACCAAAACCCCATTCCAAAGATGGAAAGAAGGAAATGCGGTTTTGTGTAGACTATAGAGGTCTCAACTTGGTAATCACCCTATACCCAGGGCAGATGAGCTCATAGATACACTGGCATCTGCCAAGTATCTAAGCACTTTTGATTTGACTGCAGGGTATTGGCAGATCAAATTGTCAGAAGATGCTAAACCTAAAACTGCATTTTCAACCATTGGAGGACATTACCAGTTTACTGTAATGCCTTTTGGTTTGAAAAATGCACCTGCCACTTTTCAGAGGTTGGTGAACACAGTCCTGCAAGGGCTGGAAGCTTTCAGTGCAGCATATTTGGACGATATAGCTGTCTTTAGCTCCAGCTGGGATGATCACCTGGTCCACCTATGGAAAGTTTTGGAGGCCCTGCAGAAGGCAGGCCTCACTATCAAGGCTTCAAAGTGCCAGATAGGGCAGGGTAAGGTGGTTTATCTGGGACACCTTGTTGGTGGGGAACAGATTGCACCACTTCAGGGGAAAATCCAAACAATTATTGATTGGGTTCCCCCTACCACTCAGACTCAGGTGAGAGCCTTCCTAGGCCTCACTGGGTATTACAGGAGGTTCATTAAGAACTATGGCTCCATTGCAGCCCCTCTTAATGACCTCACATCCAAAAAGATGCCTTGAAAGGTATTGTGGACAGCTAACTGTCAGAAAGCTTTTGAGGAGCTGAAGCAGGCCATGTGCTCTGCACCTGTCCTGAAAAGCCCTTGTTACTCTAAAAAATTCTATGTCCAAACTGATGCATCTGAATTAGGAGTAGGGGCAGTCCTATCACAACTTAATTCTGAGGGCCAGGATCAACCTGTTGCTTTTATTAGTAAGAGGTTGACCCCTAGAGAAAAGCGTTGGTCTGCCATTGAGAGGGAGGCCTTTGCTGTGGTCTGGGCTCTGAAGAAGTTGAGGCCATACCTGTTTGGCACTCACTTCAATGTTCAGACAGACCACAAACCTCTACTTTGGCTAAAACAAATGAAAGGGGAAAATCCTAAATTGTTGAGGTGGTCCATATCCCTACAGGGAATGGACTATACAGTGGAACATAGACCTGGGAGTAGCCACTCCAATGCAGATGGACTCTCCAGATATTTCCACTTAGACAATGAAGACTCATCAGGTCATGGCTAGTCTTATTGTCCTTCGTTTGGGGGGGGGGGGTTGTGTAGGAAAGTACCATCTTGCCTGGCATGTTACCCCCATTTTTCACTGTATATATGTTGTTTTAGTTGTATGTGTCACTGGGACCCTGTTCACCAGGGCCCCAGTGCTCATAAGTGTGCCTGAATGTGTTACCTGTGTAGTGACTAACTGTCTCACTGAGGCTCTGCTAATCAGAACCTCAGTGGTTATGCTCTCTCATTTCTTTTAAATTGTCACTGACAGGCTAGTGACCAATTTTACCAATTTACATTGGCTTACTGGAACACCCTTTATAATTCCCTAGTATATGGTACTGAGGTACCCAGGGTATTGGGGTTCCAGGAGATCCCTATGGGCTGCAGCATTTCTTTTGCCACCCAAAGGGAGCTCTGACAATTCTTACACAGGCCTGCCACTGCAGCCTGAGTGAAATAACGTACACGTTATTTCACAGCCATTTTACACTGCACTTAAGTAACTTATAAGTCACCTATATGTCTAACCTTTACCTGGTAAAGGTTAGGTGCAAAGTTACTTAGTGTGAGGGCACCCTGGCACTAGCCAAGGTGCCCCCACATTGTTCAGAGCCAATTCCCTGAACTTTGTGAGTGTGGGGACACCATTACACGCGTGCACTACATATAGGTCACTACCTATATGTAGCTTCACAATGGTAACTCTGAATATGGCCATGTAACATGTCTATGATCATGGAATTGCCCCCTCTATACCATCCTGGCATAGTTGGCACAATCCCATGATCCCAGTGGTCTGTAGCACAGACCCTGGTACTGCCAAACTGCCCTTCCTGGGGTTTCACTGCAGCTGCTGCTGCTGCTGCCAGCCCCTCAGACAGGCAGCTGCCCTCCTGGGGTCCAGCCAGGCCTGGCCCAGGATGGCAAAACAAAGGACTTCCTCTGAGAGAGGGTGTGACACCCTCTCCCTTTGGAAAATGGTGTGAAGGTAGGGGAGGAGTAGCCTCCCCCAGCCTCTGGAAATGCTTTCTTGGGCACAGATGTGCCCAATTCTGCATAAGCCAGTCTACACCGGTTCAGGGACCCCTTAGCCCTGCTCTGGCGCGAAACTGGACAAAGGAAAGGGGAGTGACCACTCCCCTGACCTGTACCTCCCCTGGGAGGTGCCCAGAGCTCCTCCAGTGTGCTCCAGACCTCTGCCATCTTGGAAACAGAGGTGCTGCTGGCACACTGGACTGCTCTGAGTGGCCAGTGCCACCAGGTGACGTCAGAGACTCCTTGTGATAGGCTCCTTCAGGTGTTGCTAGCCTATCCTCTCCCCTAGGTAGCCAAACCCTCTTTTCTGGCTATTTAGGGTCTCTGTCTCTTGGGATTCCTTAGATAACGAATGCAAGAGCTCATCCGAGTTCCTCTGCATCTCTCTCTTCACCTTCTGCCAAGGAATCGACTGCTGACCGCGCTGGAAGCCTGCAAACCTGCAACATAGTAGCAAAGACGACTACTGCAACTCTGTAACGCTGATCCTGCCGCCTTCTCGACTGTTTTCCTGGTGGTGCATGCTGTGGGGGTAGTCTGCCTCCTCTCTGCACTAGAAGCTCCGAAGAAATCTCCCGTGGGTCGACGGAATCTTCCCCCTGCAACCGCAGGCACCAAAAAGCTGCATTACCGGTCCCTTGGGTCTCCTCTCAGCACGACGAGCGAGGTCCCTCGAATCCAGCAACTCTGTCCAAGTGACTCCCACAGTCCAGTGACTCTTCAGTCCAAGTTTGGTGGAGGTAAGTCCTTGCTTCACCTCGCTAGACTGCATTGCTGGGAACCGCGACTTTTGCAGCCACTCCGGCCCCTGTGCACTTCCGGCGGAAATCCTTCGTGCACAGCCCAGCCTGGGTCCACGGAACTCTAACCTGCATTGCACGACTTTCTAAGTTGGTCTCCGGCGACGTGGGACTCCTTTGTGTAACTTCGGGTGAGCACCGTTTCACGCATCCTCGTAGTGCCTGTTTGTGGCACTTCTCCGGGTGCTACCTGCTGCTAAGAGGGCTCCTTGTCTTGCTCGACGTCCCCTCTACCTCCTGGTCCAATTTGCGACCTCCTGGTCCCTCCTGGGCCGCAGCAGCGTCCAAAAACGCTAACCGCACGATTTGCAGCTAGCAAGGCTTGTTGGCGTTCTTTCGGCGGGAAAACACTTCTGCACGACTCTGCAAGGCGAGAGGGATCCGTCCTCCAAAGGGGAAGTCTCTAGTCCTTTGCGTTCCTGCAGAAACCGCAGCTTCGTCAGTCCATTCGAAGCTTCTTTGCACCCGCAGCTGGCATTTCCTGGGCATCTGCCCATCTCCGACTTGCTTGTGACTTTTGGACTTGGTCCCCTTGTTCCACAGGTACCCCAGATTGGAAATCCAGCGTTGTTGCATTGTTGGTTTGTGTCTTTCCTGCATTATTCCTCTAACACGACTTCTTTGTCTTTAGGGGAACTTTAGTGCACTTTGCACTCACTTTTCAGGGTCTTGGGGAGGGCTAATTTTCTAACTCTCACTATTTTCTAATAATCCCAGCGACCCTCTACAAGGTAACATAGGTTTGGGGTCCATTCGTGGTTCGCATTCCACTTTTGGAGTATATGGTTTGTGTTGCCCCTATCCCTATGTGTCCCCATTGCATCCTATTGTAACTATACATTGTTTGCACTGTTTTCTAAGACTATACTGCATATTTCTGGTATTGTGTATATATATCTTGTGTATATTTCCTATCCTCTCACTGAGGGTACACTCTGAGATACTTTGGCATATTGTCATAAAAATAAAGTACCTTTATTTTTAGTATAACTGTGTATTGTGTTTTCTTATGATATTGTGCATATGACACTAGGTGGTACTGTAGTAGCTTCACACGTCTCCTAGTTCAGCCTAAGCTGCTCTGCTAAGCTACCATTATCTATCAGCCTAAGCTGCTAGACACCCTATACACTAATAAGGGATAACTGGGCCTGGTGCAAGGTGCAAGTACCCCTAGGTACTCACTACAAGCCAGTCCAGCCTCCTACATTGGTTGTGCAGCGGTGGGATAAGTGCTTTGAGACTACTTACCACTCTTGTCATTGTACTTTTCAGAAGAGAAAAATATACAAAACAAGTTCAGTGTATATACACATTGCCAAAAAGTTTTGCATTTCCTCTTTTCACTCTTTTCTAAGTGCTGAAAAGTACTTCTAACTTTCTAAAAAGTTCTAAAAAGTTTTTTAAAGTTTTTTTCACAGTCTTTCTAAAAGCTCTGACAAACTTTCTTCTCTTTTTCTATCACTTTAACTCTCTCTAAAAATGTCTGGCACAGGCCAAAATGTTGATCTGTCCAAACTTGCATATGATCACCTTAGCTGGAAAGGAGCAAGGAGTCTCTGCATAGAGAGAGGTTTGAGTGTAGGGAAGAATCCTTCCTTGGAATTGTTACTTAACATGCTTAGAGAACAAGATAAGGCAAGAAGTGCCCCATCTGTTGAAAAAGTAGCTAATGGTTCCCAATCTGATCCAGGGACTCCCCCAGGAAAAGATTCAGGAAAGAAACTTCCTAGCCTGCCCATTACTAGACAGTCTAGCATAGTTGGTAATGATGATGGGTCACACCAATCAAATAGTGTTGTCTCACATCATAGCAAAAGCATTTACTCACACCACAGTGGTACTGATGTTTCTGTTAGCCAAGCTGTTAGGGTGTCCTCTGTAAGGGACAGGTCTCCTTCTGTCCATTCTCACCATACTTCTGTTTCAAGGCATGTCCCTCCCACCCACCCTGATGACAGATTGTTAGAAAGGGAGCTCAATAGATTGAGAGTGGAACAAACCAGACTGAAGCTCAAGAAGCAACAGCTGGATTTGGATAGACAGACTTTAGAAGTAGAGAAGGAGAGACAGAAACTGGGTTTTGAAACCCATGGTGGCAGCAGCAGTATTCCCCATAGTCATCCTGCAAAAGAGCATGATTCCAGGAATCTGCACAAGATAGTTCCCCCTTATAAGGAGGGGGATGACATTAACAAGTGGTTTGCTGCACTTGAGAGGGCCTGTGCTGTACAGGATGTCCCTCAAAGGCAGTGGGCTGCTATCCTATGGCTATCATTTAGTGGAAAAGGTAGGGATAGGCTTCTTACTGTAAAAGAAAATGAAGCTAATGATTACAAAGTTCTTAAGAATGCACTCCTGGATGGTTATGGCTTAACCACTGAACAATACAGGATAAAGTTCAGAGAGACCAAAAAGGAGTCTTCACAAGACTGGGTTGATTTCATTGACCATTCAGTGAAGGCCTTGGAGGGGTGGTTACATGGCAGTAAAGTTACTGATTATGACAGCCTGTATAACTTGATCCTGAGAGAGCATATTTTTAATAATTGTGTGTCTGATTTGTTGCCCCAGTACTTGGTGGACTCTGATCTGACCTCTCCCCAAGAATTGGGAAAGAAGGCAGACAAATGGGTCAGAACAAGGGTGAACAGAAAAGTTCATACAGGGGGTGACAAAGATGGCAACAAGAAGAAGGATGGTAAGTCTTCTGACAAGGGTGAGGACAAATCTAAAAATGAGTCTTCATCAGGCCCACAAAAACACTCTGGTGGGGGTGGTGGGCCCAAATCCTCTTCTAATCAAAACAAGGAAAAGAAACCATGGTGCTATTTATGTAAAATAAAAGGCCATTGGACAACAGATCCCAGTTGTCCAAAGAAAAGCACCAAGCCTCCTACCACTACAACCCCTACTGCTACACCTAGTGTCCCTACTAATAGCAGTGGTGGTGGGAGCAAACCTACTAATAGCCAATTCAAGGGAGTAGCTGGGCTCACTATTGGTAACTTAGTTGGGGTTGGCCTTGTTAGGGAGGCCACAGAGGCTGTGTTAGTCTCTGAGGGGGCTATTGATTTAGCCACCTTAGTTGCTTGTCCCCTTAATATGGATAAGTACAAGCAGCTACCCCTAATAAATGGTGTTGAGGTTCAGGCCTACAGGGACACTGGAGCCAGTGTGACTATGGTCATAGAGAAACTGGTCCACCCTGAACAACACCTACTTGGTCACCAGTACCAAGTAACCGATGCTCACAACAACACACTTAGCCACCCCATGGCTGTTGTTAATCTCAACTGGGGGGGGTTACTGGTCCAAAGAAAGTTGTGGTAGCTTCAGATTTACCTGTAGACTGTCTATTAGGGAATGATTTGGAGACATCAGCTTGGTCAGATGTGGAGTTGGAGGCCCATGCAGCAATGCTGGGCATCCCAGGGCATATTTTTGCTTTGACAAGGGCTCAGGCCAAAAAGCAAAAAGGACAGGGAAGCTTGGATCCTGGAACAATGGACCAAGTGCTCCCTAAAGCTAGGGCTAGTAGAAGCAAACCACTTCCTACTATCCCTCCCTCTACAGTGGATTCTAATTCTGAGGAAGAGGAATTCCCTCCCTGTGCAGAACCTACACCAGAGGAGCTTCAAGCAGACACTGCTGAGCTTTTGGGTGAAGGGGGGCCTGCCAGGGAGGAGCTGAGTGTGGCACAGCAAACCTGTCCCACATTAGAGGGTCTCAGACAGCAAGCTGTCAAACAGGCTAATGGGGATGTCAGTGACCCTCACAGAGTTTACTGGGAGGACAACCTCTTGTACACTGAGCACAGGGATCCTAAACCTGGATCTGCCAGGAGACTAGTGATTCCTCAGGAGTACAGAAAGTTCCTCCTAACTCTTGCACACGACATTCCCCTAGCTGGGCACCTGGGTCAAATGAAAACTTGGGACAGACTGGTTCCATTGTTTCATTGGCCTAGGATGTCTGAGGACACACAAGATTTTTGTAAGTCCTGTGAAACCTGTCAAGCCAGTGGCAAAACAGGTGGCCCCCCAAAGGCACCCCTTATTCCACTGCCTGTGGTTGGGGTTCCCTTTGAAAGGGTAGGGGTTGACATAGTTGGCCCCCTTGACCCTCCTACTGCTTCAGGCAATAGGTTTATCTTGGTGGTAGTGGACCATGCCACAAGATACCCTGAAGCAATTCCTTTAAGGACCACTACAGCACCTGCAGTGGCAGAGGCCCTCCTGGGAATATTTTCTAGGGTGGGCTTCCCAAAGGAAGTAGTATCAGACAGGGGAAGCAATTTCATGTCTGCATACTTAAAGGCCATGTGGAAGGAGTGTGGTGTAACTTACAAGTTCACAACACCCTATCATCCACAAACAAATGGACTGGTGGAGAGATTTAATAAAACTCTCAAAGGCATGATAATGGGTCTCCCTGAAAAACTCCGCAGGAGATGGGATATCCTTCTACCATGCCTCCTTTTTGCCTACAGGGAGGTACCCCAGAAAGGAGTGGGCTTCAGCCCCTTTGAATTTCTTTTTCGACACCCTGTTAGGGGTCCACTCACACTTGTAAAGGATGGTTGGGAACAACCTTTAAAAGCTCCTAAGCAGGATATTGTGGATTATGTACTTGGCCTCAGATCAAGGATGGCTGAGTACATGAAAAAGGCCAGCAAAAACCTTCAGGCCAGCCAAGAGCTCCAGAAGCAATGGCATGATCAGAAGGCTGTTTTGGTTCAGTACCAACCAGGGCAGAAAGTGTGGGTCTTGGAGCCTGTGGCCCCAAGAGCACTCTAAGATAAATGGAGCGGACCCCACACAATTGTTGAAAAGAAGGGAGAAGTCACCTATTTAGTTGACTTAGGCACTGCCAGGAGTCCCCTTAGGGTGATGAGGGACAGGAAGAAGACAGTGATCCTCTACCTGATCTCTTCTCTTCCACAGAACAAGATGCTCTTGTGGAAGGTGTAGTTTTGGCTGATTGTCTTACTGCTGAGCAGAAAGACCATTGCATAAATCTCCTAGATCAATTCTCTGAACTCTTCTCTACTGTGCCAGGTACCACTTCTTGGTGTGAGCACACTATAGATACTGGAGACAGTTTACCTGTCAAAAGTAAGATCTATAGGCAGCCTGACCATGTCAGGGACTGCATAAAGCAAGAGGTCCAGAAAATGTTAGAACTAGGAGTGGTTGAGCACTCTGAAAGTCCATGGGCTTCTCCTGTGGTACTTGTACCAAAACCCCATTCCAAAGATGGAAAGAAGGAAATGCGGTTTTGTGTAGACTATAGAGGTCTCAACTTGGTAATCACCCTATACCCAGGGCAGATGAGCTCATAGATACACTGGCATCTGCCAAGTATCTAAGCACTTTTGATTTGACTGCAGGGTATTGGCAGATCAAATTGTCAGAAGATGCTAAACCTAAAACTGCATTTTCAACCATTGGAGGACATTACCAGTTTACTGTAATGCCTTTTGGTTTGAAAAATGCACCTGCCACTTTTCAGAGGTTGGTGAACACAGTCCTGCAAGGGCTGGAAGCTTTCAGTGCAGCATATTTGGACGATATAGCTGTCTTTAGCTCCAGCTGGGATGATCACCTGGTCCACCTATGGAAAGTTTTGGAGGCCCTGCAGAAGGCAGGCCTCACTATCAAGGCTTCAAAGTGCCAGATAGGGCAGGGTAAGGTGGTTTATCTGGGACACCTTGTTGGTGGGGAACAGATTGCACCACTTCAGGGGAAAATCCAAACAATTATTGATTGGGTTCCCCCTACCACTCAGACTCAGGTGAGAGCCTTCCTAGGCCTCACTGGGTATTACAGGAGGTTCATTAAGAACTATGGCTCCATTGCAGCCCCTCTTAATGACCTCACATCCAAAAAGATGCCTTGAAAGGTATTGTGGACAGCTAACTGTCAGAAAGCTTTTGAGGAGCTGAAGCAGGCCATGTGCTCTGCACCTGTCCTGAAAAGCCCTTGTTACTCTAAAAAATTCTATGTCCAAACTGATGCATCTGAATTAGGAGTAGGGGCAGTCCTATCACAACTTAATTCTGAGGGCCAGGATCAACCTGTTGCTTTTATTAGTAAGAGGTTGACCCCTAGAGAAAAGCGTTGGTCTGCCATTGAGAGGGAGGCCTTTGCTGTGGTCTGGGCTCTGAAGAAGTTGAGGCCATACCTGTTTGGCACTCACTTCAATGTTCAGACAGACCACAAACCTCTACTTTGGCTAAAACAAATGAAAGGGGAAACTCCTAAATTGTTGAGGTGGTCCATATCCCTACAGGGAATGGACTATACAGTGGAACATAGACCTGGGAGTAGCCACTCCAATGCAGATGGACTCTCCAGATATTTCCACTTAGACAATGAAGACTCATCAGGTCATGGCTAGTCTTATTGTCCTTCGTTTGGGGGGGGGGGGGGGGTTGTGTAGGAAAGTACCATCTTGCCTGGCATGTTACCCCCATTTTTCACTGTATATATGTTGTTTTAGTTGTATGTGTCACTGGGACCCTGTTCACCAGGGCCCCAGTGCTCATAAGTGTGCCTGAATGTGTTACCTGTGTAGTGACTAACTGTCTCACTGAGGCTCTGCTAATCAGAACCTCAGTGGTTATGCTCTCTCATTTCTTTTAAATTGTCACTGACAGGCTAGTGACCAATTTTACCAATTTACATTGGCTTACTGGAACACCCTTATAATTCCCTAGTATATGGTACTGAGGTACCCAGGGTATTGGGGTTCCAGGAGATCCCTATGGGCTGCAGCATTTCTTTTGCCACCCAAAGGGAGCTCTGACAATTCTTACACAGGCCTGCCACTGCAGCCTGAGTGAAATAACGTACACGTTATTTCACAGCCATTTTACACTGCACTTAAGTAACTTATAAGTCACCTATATGTCTAACCTTTACCTGGTAAAGGTTAGGTGCAAAGTTACTTAGTGTGAGGGCACCCTGGCACTAGCCAAGGTGCCCCCACATTGTTCAGAGCCAATTCCCTGAACTTTGTGAGTGCGGGGACACCATTACACGCGTGCACTACATATAGGTCACTACCTATATGTAGCTTCACAATGGTAACTCTGAATATGGCCATGTAACATGTCTATGATCATGGAATTGCCCCCTCTATACCATCCTGGCATAGTTGGCACAATCCCATGATCCCAGTGGTCTGTAGCACAGACCCTGGTACTGCCAAACTGCCCTTCCTGGGGTTTCACTGCAGCTGCTGCTGCTGCTGCTAGCCCCTCAGACAGGCAGCTGCCCTCCTGGGGTCCAGCCAGGCCTGGCCCAGGATGGCAAAACAAAGGACTTCCTCTGAGAGAGGGTGTGACACCCTCTCCCTTTGGAAAATGGTGTGAAGGTAGGGGAGGAGTAGCCTCCCCCAGCCTCTGGAAATGCTTTCTTGGGCATAGATGTGCCCAATTCTGCATAAGCCAGTCTACACCGGTTCAGGGACCCCTTAGCCCTGCTCTGGCGCGAAACTGGACAAAGGAAAGGGGAGTGACTACTCCCCTGACCTGTACCTCCCCTGGGAGGTGCCCAGAGCTCCTCCAGTGTGCTCCAGACCTCTGCCATCTTGGAAACAGAGGTGCTGCTGGCACACTGGACTGCTCTGAGTGGCCAGTGCCACCAGGTGACGTCAGAGACTCCTTGTGATAGGCTCCTTCAGGTGTTGCTAGCCTATCCTCTCCCCTAGGTAGCCAAACCCTCTTTTCTGGCTATTTAGGGTCTCTGTCTCTTGGGATTCCTTAGATAACGAATGCAAGAGCTCATCCGAGTTCCTCTGCATCTCTCTCTTCACCTTCTGCCAAGGAATCGACTGCTGACCGCGCTGGAAGCCTGCAAACCTGCAACATAGTAGCAAAGACGACTACTGCAACTCTGTAACGCTGATCCTGCCGCCTTCTCGACTGTTTTCCTGGTGGTGCATGCTGTGGGGGTAGTCTGCCTCCTCTCTGCACTAGAAGCTCCGAAGAAATCTCCCGTGGGTCGACGGAATCTTCCCCCTGCAACCGCAGGCACCAAAAAGCTGCATTACCGGTCCCTTGGGTCTCCTCTCAGCACGACGAGCGAGGTCCCTCGAATCCAGCAACTCTGTCCAAGTGACTCCCACAGTCCAGTGACTCTTCAGTCCAAGTTTGGTGGAGGTAAGTCCTTGCTTCACCTCGCTAGACTGCATTGCTGGGAACCGCGACTTTTGCAGCCACTCCGGCCCCTGTGCACTTCCGGCGGAAATCCTTCGTGCACAGCCCAGCCTGGGTCCACCGCACTCTAACCTGCATTGCACGACTTTCTAAGTTGGTCTCCGGCGACGTGGGACTCCTTTGTGTAACTTCGGGTGAGCACCGTTTCACGCATCCTCGTAGTGCCTGTTTGTGGCACTTTTCCGGGTGCTACCTGCTGCTAAGAGGGCTCCTTGTCTTGCTCGACGTCCCCTCTACCTCCTGGTCCAATTTGCGACCTCCTGGTCCCTCCTGGGCCGCAGCAGCGTCCAAAAACGCTAACCGCCCGATTTGCAGCTAGCAAGGCTTGTTGGCGTTCTTTCGGCGGGAAAACACTTCTGCACGACTCTACAAGGCGAGAGGGATCCGTCCTCCAAAGGGGAAGTCTCTAGCCCTTTGCGTTCCTGCAGAAACCGCAGCTTCATCAGTCCAGTCGAAGCTTCTTTGCACCCGCAGCTGGCATTTCCTGGGCATCTGCCCATCTCCGACTTGCTTGTGACTTTTGGACTTGGTCCCCTTGTTCCACAGGTACCCCAGATTGGAAATCCAGCGTTGTTGCATTGTTGGTTTGTGTCTTTCCTGCATTATTCCTCTAACACGACTTCTTTGTCTTTAGGGGAACTTTAGTGCACTTTGCACTCACTTTTCAGGGTCTTGGGGAGGGCTAATTTTCTAACTCTCACTATTTTCTAATAGTCCCAACGACCCTCTACAAGGTCACCTAGGTTTGGGGTCCATTCGTGGTTCGCATTCCACTTTTGGAGTATATGGTTTGTGTTGCCCCTATCCCTATGTGTCCTATTGTAACTATACATTGTTTGCACTGTTTTCTAAGACTATACTGCATATTTCTGGTATTGTGTATATATATCTTGTGTATATTTCCTATCCTCTCACTGAGGGTACACTCTGAGATACTTTGGCATATTGTTATAAAAATAAAGTACCTTTATTTTCAGTATAACTGTGTATTGTGTTTTCTTATGATATTGTGCATATGACACTAGGTGGTACTGTAGTAGCTTCACACGTCTCCTAGTTCAGCCTAAGCTGCTCTGCTAAGCTACCATTATCTATCAGCCTAAGCTGCTAGACACCCTATACACTAATAAGGGATAACTGGGCCTGGTGCAAGGTGCAAGTACCCCTAGGTACTCACTACAAGCCAGTCCAGCCTCCTACACTTATACCATAAACCCGGTGCCAGAATAAATATTAACAGACCTCTATACAATGCATTTTCCCTTCAACAGGGGACCAGACAAGGGTGTCCCCTCTCTCCCTTACTATTCATACTTTCACTAGAACCCATTCTCATACAAATCAGTGAGAATTCTGAAATTCCAGGCATCCCCTTCAAGGCAGGATCTCAAAAAGTAGCCGCTTATGCTGATTACATTATCCTCTTTACCTCTGAAGCAGACCAGGCACTACCCGGTATCATGCTAGCCATCACAACTATACCTGGGTATGAGGCTACTGCCTTAACAGAGACAAAACAATGGCCCCTCCTCTTAATGTATACTGTAATAAATTTATTGTAGGTGACCATTGTCTCGAAAAAGAAATATTTAGGCCTGTGGTTCTTCCCAAATCTCAGAGACTCCATTACCTATAACGAGAATTTGACCCTAACAAAATTGTAGGCACCATAGACAACTGATCATCTAAATTCATCACCTGGTGGGGGAGATTAGAATCCATCAAAATGATGATCACTCCTCTCATCATGTTCCTCGTCAGTATGTCTTCAATATATCTGTCAGACTACTTATTTAACAAGCTAGATGTAATCCTCACCAAATTCCTATGGCAATCCAAGAAACCCAGAATTGCCCTTAAGAATCTGAGACTACTGAAAGCACTGGGTGGCCTAAACTTAGCTGACTACAGGCTATCCAATCACACCTTCCTAGCCAAACAGGAAGGCCTTTGGCTTTACCCCACCCAAACTACAGCCCCCCCCTTGCCCAATGGCTCAAGATCGAGAAAGCCCTAGCTAGACTATTTTCCCTTACCTACTTTATTACAACTAAGAAAATAATAACGAAACACTTCGCAAACATCCTTACATGCAGAGTGCATGCTCTCTGTAAGATTGACATTAAACTACCTAATAAAATGCGACAATCACATCTTGCTTCTCTGTGGCACAACGACCACCTAAAAATAGATGGGAAAACAATCTATCTGGATAAATGGGAGAACAAAGGCATACTGTGTATAGAAGACCTTGGAACCCCCCAAAACCCACTCCCTTTTTCCCTCCTTAAAGCCAGATATAATCTTAAGGATATAGACTTCTACCTCTTCCTGAAAATTAAAGCAACCATCTCAAAGCACAAGACAACTGGTACCTCTGATCTACCCAACACTTTACGCTCCTAAATTAAGAGGCCATGTTGCGTCCAAACTATACTACTTTCTTTTTCCCAAAAGCTCTGCACTAACCAAATCAATACAAAGCAGATGGAAAGCTCTTCTCTGTGACTCTGACCTCCACAAGCAACACAACTAGACTGGTCTCACATCTGGGTAAACCTAACCTCGAACAAAATCACACCACCCCTTCCTCAAAGTAAATACTGGATGGCTTATATGGCCCACTGGACCCTGTCCAAGGTATACAAACTTGGTCTCCCCAACGCTGACACCTGCTGGAGTTGTGAAAAAGAGCCAGGAGACTTAGGCCATTTGCTCCTAGGCTGCAGCTTCCCTGAATTTGTTTTGGGCAGAAATAGGTAATACCATATCACAAGTTCTAAACATACAATTACCACCAGACCTAGCCTCAATCACCTTAGGGATACCCCACCTTGACCTGAAGCTAAAAAAGGATGACCTATGGGACATCCTAGTTTCAACCTGCCTTAAAACCATCCTCTCCGAATGGAAAAACCTATCCAAACTCTCCCCCCCACATTTGGTGGGAATGGGTACAATTTACTAGATGAGCAGATAATTTCCTAAACTCCTATTTGAAAACAAATTGAAGGAGGAAAGAAAATATATGGTCCAGATTAGACAACTACGTACTCACCACATTCCCATAATCATACTATCTCGTAATCCCCCCACCACCTCCTCCCCTACCCACATCCTCCCGCAAACACACCCCTCCCCTTCTCTGACTCAACTCTCTTCTCACTCTTTTCTATCCTTTTCTCCTACTTTTTCTGCTCTAACATCTTAATATTTGGGGCAGCCCCAAAAAGCAACTCACTATCATGATTTAGAACCACCCCAAACTAACAACAACCAACCCTCCATCAATAACTTACACTCATAAGGCTACCTTCACTCAACATCTTACTCACCATATATTTCATAACCAAAATATTTTACCATTTTGAAATAATGTCTCCCCAGTCTATCAACAGGTAATTGATATACTTTCACAATGGCTATTCTATTTTGCTGTTATAAAATCTTGATAAAATGACTTGAATATAAAAAACACCTTATAGACATCTTCAAGCTTATGTTCCCAAAATTGTGCACTCTTTTGTGCTTGTAGTTAGGGTCCATTGCTCCTCAGCGGTGTGGTGTACAGAAGATAGGACACTGTGTGTGGGGCTACTAGCACATGCTAATCCTTTCAGTCATCAGGCATATTAGTACCAGTTAATGCATTTTTTGTTTTGGGTGAAGGCATCCAATCAGATACCAGTGAATTGAGCTAGGTTAAAAATCAGATACGTATGAACTGTGTTAGTTTAAGATGCAATGCAGAATATACTTCCTCCACCATTTCTTTTTTTTTTTTTTAGTGAACCCCCTTTGAAATAGGGGAAGTGGAAAAATGCTTTTTTCTTTTTTCGCTATGCGTGTGTGTTGTACATTGCTTATTGCAGAATGCAAAACTTCATTACCTTTGCATTGTTTAGTGCCATAAGGCCAAAAAAGATAATTCAACATGTATCTCACTTATAGAATGATGCACATGACTTGAATGAATGTGCGATTTGTTTAAAAAGTTGAGTCTACATTTTTTACTAAAGGTTTCCCCTGGAAAGGAAAAGTATTATTTTAGCACAAGGATGCAAAAAATAGGTGAAACATTGGAAGAATATATCACAGATTTTAGGAAGTTGGTATCAACTTGCCTCTTTGGTGCCTATTGTGAAGAAGGATTGAGAGAGGAGAGATCAGTTTATGTTGGGTTCTAATTTGAAGAAAGCCAAAGAAGTTTTTTTGGCAAAAAGATAATCCTTTGGTGCTCACGATTGCCAAACCTGAAAACATAGTCAAACCTGTGTTGACAAGATTGAAAAGGGGTGTGCTGTGAGTAATAGAAATGAAGAAGTACAAGTAGCGAAAACGAGAACGAAAGGCAACAGTAAAAACCTAATTGTTTAATTGAGAGTGGGGAAAAAAGAGGAGAAAGGAATAAGAAGTTTCAGGGTACATGTTTTAGGTGTGATGGATAGGGTCATATGACCAACAAGGAGTGTATTGGCTGGAAATCTGTGTGCAAAATGAGTGGGAGAAAAGGTCCTGTTACAAATTACTGTAGAAGTGACAATTTGCTAAATACATTTTTTGAAGTAATGTGTGACAATGACATAGATTGTGAAGAAATAGTATTACAGGTGATTGGGATTGGAGCAGGGGGCCCTTTTCAGATGGTTCAAATAGAAAATGTTTCTCTGTGCATGTTGTTTGACTCTGGTGCAAAAAATAACATTAATTCCCAGAGTATATGGAAAGGAATTAAAAAGCAAAATCACTCTCTTCAAACCTGATATTTGTCCTAAAGGTTATGGGAGTGACCCCATTAAGTTGTTACGATATTTTACAGGGTCACTTCATTTCAAAGGGAAGTATACAGTAGGCAAAATGTATATTTCGTGAGCAGTGATTCACGGGGATCTAATGGTCTACTTAGATCCCAGTGAAAACCCAGTTATATAACCAAGTGCATAGAATACGTTAACCAGATTGTCATGAGTAGGCCGGAGTATGAGAAGGAATTCCTGGAGCTCTTTGGAAATGGTTTGGGATGCCTTCAGGAATACGTTAATAAAATTGTATAAAAAAGGTTCTGTTCCTGTGATGAGAAAAGTCAAGGGTGTCCCATTGGTGGTTAAGGGCAAGATGCAGTAAGAATTGGAAAAATTAAAAGGATGTAGCATAATTGAGGAAGTTGAAACGATTGAGCGGCTTGCCCAGATTGTAAAGGCACGCAAAGCCAATGGGAACGCAAGATTGTGTGTAGACTTATGTGAGCTCAGCAAAAGTGTTGTGGGTGATCATTATCCATTACCAGACATTACTGAGATGTTGGTCATGTTGGAAGGGGAAACATTTGTCTTCTCCTTAGATATGACCTTAGCATACTATCAGCTAAAGTTGCATAAGGATTCTGAAGACCTAAAGGCATTTGTCATGCCTTTTGGGACTTTCAGATTTTTAAGGATGTACTTTGGACTGATTTCTGCTGCCACTTTGCTTTAAAGAATGATCAAAAAATGTGTTAGAAGGTGTGGATGTGATAAAATCTATCAAGATGATGTGTTAGTGCATGGATGTGAAGTGGAAGGATACAACATACATGTGCATGGTGAACTTAAGAGTTTAAGGGATAGTGGTCTTACTAAACAGCATTAAAAAATGCTGATTTAACCATGCATGATTGATTATTTAGGGTACAGAATCACCCCATTGTGCATTGATCCAAGAAAGGAGTTGGTAGACATGTTTAATAACATGGCGGGTACTGTGTGTAAAGAGGAACTCATCATTTGTTTGGGCATGTCTGAGTATTATAACATATTTGTTCCTAATTTTGTGAAGAAAACCAAAAACTTGAGATTTTTCCTTAAAGGGGGCAGTATTGCATTGGAATGATGAGTGTGAGAAGGAATTCAAGCAGTTAAAATTGTTTGTGTAGAGCTTCTAGACTACAAAGTTCTGAAGCAGGTCAGGATACAAATATTACATCAGATGCCAGTTCAAAGGGATTGGGAACTATTTTAATGCAACGACCTGAGGATGTGGAGCGCACCATCTTGTTTATTTCTAGAGCTTTGAAAGACGCTGAATTGAGTCATTCTGTAGTAGAGAAAGGGGCATTAGCTGTTTATTGGGCAGTGTGTACATTAAGAAAATTAATTTGGGGTGACAAATATGAGATCAAAATGAATCCTAAACCATTGAAAGAGGTATTTGCAAAGAAAGGTATAGATGTCATCTCGCAAAGAATTAGGAAGCGGTTGGTGTCTGCAGAAATTTCAGTTTGAAGTAACTTATATGCCTGGTGTGAAGAACAGCTTAGCATACTGCTGCGCGTGCCTCCTAAGTGAGCATAAGGAAGATGAATTGGAAGAGTTAAATGATGAGGATGAAGATTTAGATGTGTGTTTGATCAGGGATAGCATCATAAAGGAGGTTAAATGGTTGGGAGAATTGAGTAAAGATTCTGTGTCCCAGCAGAGGTGAGAAAGACTCAAGTGTGGTTGGAGACATGAGGATAAATCGTGTGACTGCATGCATGGTTATTGTAGTGTCGGAGATGAACTTTCTAATACTGTCTCTTTGAGTGGTGATCTGATTACTCTTGCCCATGAGAGTCATCCGGGCAATCCTAAAACAAAAGAGAAGCTTAGACTCCTGTACTGGTGGCCAGGTATGGATATTCAAGTAGAAAGATTAGTGAGAGAATGTGTAGAGTGTTCAAATTGTTACAAGACATTGAAATGTAGACTATAACCAATGGTTTTGAGGATGTTACCCAAAGATCCATGGCAAGACATGTCCCTTTACATTTTGGTTCCCATCATTATTTCAAGTTTTGACAAATATGTGATTATTTTGCTTGATATGTACTCCAGATGGCCGGATCGCTATTGCCAATTCTGTTTAGTTGGGTGTTCTTAGCTTTCTGAATCAAGTGTTTGAATACAAAGGGTTTACTTCAATTTTATCTGACAATGGAGTTCAGCTGATTTCCACAGAAATTGAGAACTTTCTGTTGGCTAGAGGAGTCAAGCATAAAAAGACAGCATTGTACAACCCAAAGTCAATGTATATTCCAAAGGTTTAATAGGTTGTTAAAGGAAACAATACAAAGAGCTCTCGTAGGACGTTTGTGATGGAGGGAGGACCTACTAAGTAAGGTGATGAGTTACAGATTGACACCCCATACAACTACGAATGTTGCTCCATTTGAATTGTTTTGCAAAAAAGCTAATGCATTAATGTGTCCAGCTTGGGTTAACAACAAAACTGGGTGTGGAATAGTGTTGAGCATGACATGGAGGAGACAAGTGAAATTGAACAAAGGAAAATCAGTGACAGAAAGAAGACATGTGATACGGAAACTTTGCTGCGAGTGGGAGATGTGGTGAAGTCAGATATCCTTGGAAAGGTTCTGCACAGTTTCAGGCAGTTTTTACTCCCATGAAAGTTATAAAAGTATTCAGGAATGCTATCAAAACAGCAGATCATAGGATCTGGAATTTAAATAGAAAAGCGAAGCTGCGTGGGGTGGTTGTTGTGGGTGAACAAGGAGACATGGAGTCCAGGGTGTGAAAAGAATTAAGTGAAAAGTACAAAATGTTGTAAAAGACAGTTATTTACAAGAATATGTGCAAGATTGTATTTTACAGTAATGTATTTTTTACATTATGTGAGGAAAAGTACATGTTGTAAAAGACCAAGATATTTACAGGTATTTGTGAGTATGTATGTTACAGTGTTGCATATTATGTTTATGCACTTTCTATTTTGTTTATATGGTTGTATGGGTTATTATATGTTGTAGTTTGTATACTTATGTTAGGTAATGTACTTGAGTGGTGTTTTGTTAAAGGAAGGGAGATGTGTGGTATCCTGTGGATACAGAAAAATCATTACTAGGTGGGTTCTAGAGCTTTCAGGTGAAATTTAGGAATAGAATGGAGTGAGGATTTGAAAAGGAACAGGCAGAGGAGTAAGGCTAGTGGCTGTTGGCTTTGGCTGAGGTTTATACTTTGTAACGTAATAAAGAGGTATTCCAGCTCCATCTCTGGATTCTGAACGTTTCCACATGTAGCTTCATGTGAGCTCATAAATTCACATATGTAGAAGTTCTACTGAAGCGTAAAATCTTAGCTTCTTAAGTGTGAAACAGTCCTCGATGAAATTTGCCAATATTCGTTTAATGCTGACAATAACTTTCTAGTTAGTGAAGCATTTCAAAACTTCAAGATAACTTATCAAATGGAAAATCAAAAAGTGCGACCAATTCACATGTGTTTGAGTATGCTAAATACTGGTAAAGTAGGGCCAATTCACAAAAGCATTTATGAATACTTGACGTAGCACTACTTCACATGCTCTTAAATACCTTTGTGAATTGGTTCCATAACCTGAAATATTGTATTGGAACGATTAGACCTTTGGCACCCAAGAAATGCATTTTTCATTGTCGACTATATTCCAAACAATGGAGCCAATTTACAGTGACATTTTTGAGTATGTAATGTAGTTATACAGAAATACTACTTCATGTACTCATAAATGCTTTTGTGAATCAGCCTCATAATTTATTACTTTGGCAAAACTTATTTTTTTTGCCCAGCTCATCTTCCAGACTCTAGAGATATCCGGACTTGCACACTGGAGAACCTGTGCACATTTTCAAGATCTCATGCAAATACTTTTGTGACAGCACACAAGCATTGCCACCTTGTTTGTGCATGTCAGCTTCCTAATGTATGTTTTTCTTGATGTAGGTCAGTGGTTCTTAACTTGTGGTCTGCAGACAATTTAGATTAAAAACACCACTGAATAACTTGTACTATTTACGTGGGCTCCCACACTTGGAAAGATCGATTTATTATAAAATCCACTGAAGGTGGGAGGTTGCCAACTCACCACCTAACTTTGATTCATCAGATTATAATGTAGCAGAGGAATTCCTCTTGCAGTTGATGTGTTTTCCTGTAGAGTTGCTTAAGTTAATCAGTCTGTGAATTAATTAAGCATTTACAGCTTCGCTGCCCAGTCCCAATTTTGATGCTGCTGAAAGAGGTTTGTCTTTGGTGGAGTGGCCCATTTCCCCAGCACATTTTATCATTGGCCTTCAACTAACTGCTCCATATGATAGAGACTTCTAGCTGTAGATTCCTTACCTTTGAATTCTCCCTAGGCATCAGACTGGACCCAAAAGGTTTTTCGTGAGCTGTACACCTGCACGCCGGTTGGTGGCATCGATAGACTCAGTCACCTGTGTCGTCTACGTCGGAAGTGACGTTGTCTTACCTATACAGGCACCACCCTGGCGCACCGACGTCAGTTAGATTTTCTTCGCATCAGATCTTGCGCTGATCCAGAGAAGAGCTTCCCCTCAGTCGTTTTTTCGACTGAAGTTTTTTGGCATTTTGTCTGCTATTTTTGAGGCTTTTCCTCCTGGTGTGTCAAGGAAGTCATCCAGGAAGATGGGTTTAAGCCCTATGCAGCCTGTCATTGTCCGATGTTGGTGATAGATCTGCACCTTATCTGTCTGTGGTGTTTGGACTGCGAAGGTGACCTGAAGTTGTGGTGTGATTGCAGGCCATGCATCCGAAGGCTTTGAAAGAGCAGTGGCATCCCAGCACGCAACTCCGTGCAGGTCCAGGGGAAGGTCTCAGGACTGATCGTGGAGCCTGAAGCTGTTGTCGTTCCTCTCCAAGTCCTCAGGTGATCGGGTAAGTAGGTGCACAAGAACTAGAGCAAAAAGCTGAAGCAGTCTTCGACTACTCCTTGTGGGCCAGTGGTCTGGTCAGTCTGCTGCCCCCCCCTCCGCAGCAGCCTCCAAACTCTCCTAGTCTGCTCCTTTACCACCATGGGCACTCTGGTGGTGGCAGAATTCGACATCACCTGCCCGACTGGCAGTCCATAACATTGGACAGGTGGGTTGTGTAGGTAGTCCGGGGAGCTATTCCCTCCCCTTCGAGATTAACCCTCCACCTATGCCACCATCTCACAACCAGCTTATGGAGGATCATCTGCCCCCTCTTTGCGAGGAAGTTGCGGCTCTCTTGGTAGCGTTGGGCTTGCAGAGTGCCTATTTTCACATCCCTGTCCTGTCTGCCCATCGGTGCTATCTACTGTGTATTGTAGGGTACGAGTATTTTCAATTTGCTGTGCTCCCCTTTGGACTTACCAGTGCCCCTTGGGTGCTCACCAAGGTGATGGTGGTTGTTATACCTCATCTGCGGAGAGCAGGAGTTTGAGTCTTCTGCTATCTCAACAACTGGCTGTTGAAGCCAGGCTCGCCCCAGGCTATCATCTCCCAACTCCAGACTACGGCGAACCTCCTACATTCACTGGGGTTCACTATAAATGTGCTGAAGTCACACTTGACTCCCTCTCAGATGCTCCCTTTTATCAGAGCTGTTCTGGACACGGTGCAGTTTCGGGCTTATCTTCCCGAATGACAAGTCCAGGATAGTCACGCTATGATACCAATGTTTCCGCCTCCATCTTGGATTTCTGTGAGGCTGACTTTAAGGCTTTTGGGACTCATGACCTCCTGCATCCTGCTTGGGACACATGCCAGATGGCATATGCCAGCTCTTCATTAGATCTGAAGTTTCAGTGGGCACAGCCACAGGGGAATCTCTCAGACATTGTCCAGATCGCAGAGGTAACTGCAAAGGACCTGCAATGGAGAGTAATCAACCGCAATTAGATCAGAGCCCAACCAGATCAGACAGATGCATGACTTCTGGGATGGGACTGCTATCTGAGAGAGGTGGAGATTAGAGGACTCTGGTCTCTGGCGGAATCCAGAATTCACATCAACCTGCTAAAGATATGAGTGATCCGACTTACATTGAAAGCCTTTCTGCCCTCCATCAAGGGAAGGCTAGTTTAGGTAATCACAGACAACACTACTGCCGTGTGGTACTGCAACAAACAGGGCAGGCGGGGTCGTGGACCCTTTATCAAGAGGTGCTGTATCTCTGGTCATGACTGGACCAACAGGGCATATCCCTGGTGGTTCAACATCTGGCAGGCTCGCTGAATGCCAGTGTGGACAAACCCAGCTGAAGATGCCAAGTGGATCACGAGTGGCGTATCCACCCCCAAGGTAGTGCAAGGTCTCTTTCAGCAGTGGGGAGAGCCCTGGTTTGATCTGGTCACCTCCTCCTAGAATGCACAGTGTCAGCAATTTTGCATGCTAGAGTTTCCAAGGCTGCTCTCGCTCAGAGACGCTTTTCGTCTCTAGTGGAACTCAGTCCTATCTGCCCATACCACTCCGGCCTAGAGTTCTCAAGAAGATCCTAGAACCTGGTCCAAGTCATCCCTCTGGCTCTGGACTGGGCACAGAGAGTCTGGTATCCCGAGCTACTGAGCATGGCCATTGATCCTCTGATCAGGCTGGCCCTTTGGGAGAATCTTCTGTCACAGCAGCAAGGAAGGGTTCTTCACACAAACCTGACCACTCTTTGCCTTCTTGCGTGGAGATTGAGCGGTGGCAGCTGACAGCTTTTGACCTTCCTCCCAAAGTTTGTAATGTCATCTTGGCAGCCAGGCATCCCTCTACCAAGACGGTTTACGCCTGCTTGCATGGTGTGCAGAGAAATCTGTTGATCCTCTTTCTGCCCCTCTTTCTGAGGTCTTAGTTTTCATTCTTTCCCTGGTCCAGCAAGGCTCTGCTTTGTGCGGTTTTAAGGGCTATCTGTCATTTTTATCTTCTTGCGGTTACCTGATCAACCGTCTTTGTTCAAGTCCCCTATTGTACATAGATACCTCAAAGGACTTACTCATCTCTTTCTTCCTTCTCCCTTCATTATGCCCTAGTGGGACCTTAATTTGGTTCTAACATTTTTGATGTGTGCTTCATTCGCGCCTCTCCACAATTGGCTCCTCAGGTTTCTAACTCTGAAAACAGCCTTTACATCTGCCCGCTGAGTGAGTGAGCTGCGTGCCTTATAGTCTAAGCTGCCTTACCTCTCTATAAATCCTGCAAACTGGTGCTTCACACAGTGATCTCTTTTCTACCAAAAGTGGTCACACCTTTTCATGTAGGCCAATCCTTCACCTTGCCTACTTTTCACGCACCCCTGCATCCTTCTAGGAAAAACGAGCGGCTCCACCATCTGGACCCAAAAAGATCCTTGGCATTCTACCTTGACCGTACCCAAGAGTTCCGGATGGATGACCAACTCTTTGTGGGGTGAGCGAAGAAAGGTCGGGCAGATCAGAGCGAACCATCTCTCATTGGGTAGTGGTTTGCATCAAGGTCTGCTCCGCACTGGCCAAGAAGCAACCTCCTGAAGGTCATCAAGCTCATTTTACCAGAGATAAAGTTGCGACCACTTTGTTAGCACGTGGAGTTCCGGTCCTGGACATCTGCTAGGCAGCAACGTTGGCATCCCTGCACACGTTAACCAAACATTATTGCCTAGACAGTCAGGTCCGTAGGGATAGGCACTTTGTCCGTTCGGTCCTGCAGGACTTTCTCGTTTGAAATTGGTTCGCAGACCCACCTCTGGGGATGGTATTGCTTTGGTATCTATTCAAAGGTACGGAATCTGCAGCTACAATTTTCTGCTGGATGAACAAGTTACTTACCTTTAGTAATGCCTTATCTAGTAGAGACTATATCTAGCTGTAGATTCTTTACCGACCCACCCACCCACCCATCCTTCCTGCTCTGCAAGCAGATTTCTAGGGATAGGGTTGAGCCCTTTCAGGGCCCTAGTTTTGACACACCAGTGGTCAGTGTTCTTCATGGCTGTGCATTTCTGGCGTGGAAAGTCTTAAAAAGAAATTGACATCAGCACGCAGGCTTACATCCGGCACAGGCGATGCCAACGACAGCCGTGGAGCTGATCGACACCGCCTACCAGCAGACAGGAGTACTCCTTTCAAAAAACGTCTGTATACAATCTGATGCCTGGGGAGAATTTCAAGGTAAGGAATCTGCAGTTAGATATAGTCTCTACCAGATAAGGCATTACTGAAGGTAAGTAACTTGCTCATCACCATTAGCATTGATTTTATTCAAATCCTGTGTATCCAGTGGATGGTCAGCAAAAAGAGGAGTGTAAAAGAAAGCACATTCATGACGAAGCCTACAGAGGTCTAAAATGTTTATGCAAAATAGCCAGCAATATTCAAAAATAAATCTAAGAGCAAACGGACCAGAGCTGCGACCCCTAGTTGGTTTGGAGGGGGCTTCTCCAACGAGTAGCGCATGAGCTGCTTGTAGCTTTCCAGCTACCCAAAAGTAGCTCTCCTATGTACAGTCCAGCCTAATGAATTTGATTTTTATAGGTTGAAAATATAGATGTTGGAGGCATGTGTGGCTGTAGATGCACATGCGTAGCATAATCCTGCCAACTAGTGTTGGGCTCGGATGTGTATAAGTTGTATTTCTTTGAAGAAAGTCTTCAGAGTCATGAGGTAGTGCAGCGACCCCTCTTGCTGGTCATGCACATAGTCATCGAATCCATTGTTCATTTTTTTTTTTCTTCCACTGTCCGGTTCGGACATGTGCACCTCTGCTCCGGTTCAACACCATTGTTGTATATTTGTTTCAGCCTATTTCCGTCTTTATTGATCGCGTCCCTTCTCTGTTCGACAAAGTTGACTTTGTCGCATCGACCATGGCCCAAGTGAGCCTTTGCCCTTCGGGGCGCACCCTACATCTTGGCATTCCTCCCACAACATGTCCACTCAGTGATGGAACTGACACCTTTTTGATTCTGGCGTCGGTGTCCTGCCAAATATCCGCCGACCAACCTCCATCATGTGTGTAATCTGTGCCTCTCTTCGGAACACAACAACACCAGCTTTGAGGTCTGCAGATCTTTTTGGTCCAAGAAGACACCGTGTGATCATTGAGCTTGACGCCTCAAAATGTTCCACCTCAGTGTCGAGGACACACTGGACCCCTTCAGACCTGAGGACCTTCAAGAAGAGATACAGGCACAGGCGTTGGCTGCAGACGAGCTCTGGCTCTGAGATTGAAATGCAGGCTCTCACTGCAGGTTGACAAGCCATGAGTATTGTGCCCCTTCTACTTCCACCACAACCTCAGCCGACTATCACAAAGGGTTGACTACTCACGTCAGACAGGCCAAAAGCCACCATTGGGCCACCACTGCCTTCAGGGCATGATCAGCACCAACGGTCTGTCTCAGGCATGTCCAGCTTCGGTTCTGTACAGAAAAAATGACACAGGCCACATGCTCCTTAGTTGATTTCTCCTGCCTCAGAGCCGAGCAGACCATTGGAAGCAAATTCATCAGCTGCGAAACACCACTAAGTGTTGGTACTGAAAACACCTGCTTCAGACCCGAAACCATTGGCATGGAAAACATCGTCATCGGAGCCAAAAACATTTACATTCAGCAAAGCAACACACTGAACCGAACCTGTGGAACCTGTGCTTCAACCCCTACAAGAGGAAATAGACTCCAGGCAAGAGCAAATCATGATCCACCTTGATACTAGACACATTATTACTAGACCTCCACAAACTAGTTCCCAACCATTCCAAAGACAGCTGTCCTTCGAAGAAGCTTTGGATGTTCCTCCTCCACCTTCCCCAAAGCACAGAAAAAAGTCTGATGCCACAAGCCCGTTGACCATCAGCCCCTCTCAGGCGCCAGCTGTGCACCATACCCATTCACCACCAGCTTCACCTGCTGCCCCCATACCATATTTACCAGAGGATTCACTGCATTCTTACACAGGTGGTGGAGACAAAGGAGATCTTTGCTCTTTCGCACCACAAGAGGATCACATATGATGCAGAACCCCTTGCTGACACAGATCCTTAACTGTATCTTGCAAAACCCTCTTCCCCGTACTATACCACAACCTACCACGACTTGATAGGCAGAGCAGCCTGTGGTAAGGTGGTTAAAGATGAGAACTGATCCACACAAACTAAGTTGTCTTCAGTATTTTATTCCAGATAAACTTCTTAAGAAGAAAAAGGAACTCCAACCGCAACTTAAGCATCCAGCACTTCCAACTGTCCAGCACAGAATGCCGTCTCAGCAGAGGAAGAATCTAAATGCCACAGGTGGAGTTGGGAGATACCATACACCACAAATAAACTCTACATAGTACAAACACCCCAAAGAACATAGAATACAACCCAACATTAAAATAACACACAAAATACTACCTACAATATTGTCTAACGCTAAATACAATACTACACCACCCCCCTATCACAACAATTCTATTCAAATTCCAGACACGTCCATCATCAAGTTTGACAGCTCCTTTAAACACTTTAACAACTTCATGTATCGGACTGAATTGAGAAGTGCCTGTGCCTACCAGGCAATTTAACTTTAACTCTATCACCAGCACGTACAGTACACTTTTTCACAGATTTACGAACATCATAGATTTCTTTCCTTTTTCGTTGGTGATATCTATCTTTTTCTTTAGCATTTCTTTTGATGGTTTCTTCATCCACATTAAAAGAAAGATGTTTTTTAAGCCAAGGATGATTGATCTTGGTATGTGGCACATGCTTCCTAAACAACACAAAAGGAGTCTGGTCTGTGCTGGAATGTGGAGTGAACCTGTACTCTTCATCCTTTGCCTCCACTAAACTCTCCCAACGAACCCCATTAACTTTAGCAAATTGTATGGTTTCTTTCAATGTTCTATTGAAGCGTTCTACCATACCATTGGTTTCTGGATGATAAAGTGCACATCTTTTGTGGACTATACCCCTAGAGGAAAGGAAATCTCGCATATATTTTGAGGTGAATTGAACTCCATTGTCGGACAAAATCACTCCAGGGTTCCCCTCTCTGCTGAAAACTTTGGAAAGAAATTCTACAACCACCTTCGAAGTTACCTCAGAAACTATCAACACTTCTGGCCAGCGAGAAAGCTTATCCATTAGCACAATAACATACTTAGAACATGACCCTGACGAAATGGGTCCCATAATATCAATAGCAACCTCTTCCCATACTTCATTGGGAATTTCTTTAAGTATCAACGGCTGATTCCTCACCTTAAGCGCCTTGTCCGCCAAACACCATTCAATATATTCTCTGACTATCCTTTCCAAAGCAATGTCCATACCAGGCCACCAATATGACGCCCTCATTCTTTCTTTAGTTTTGCTTATACCAAGATGACCTGAATGTGAGAGATCAAGAAGATGTTCACGCAGAGAAGACGGAGGTTCGAGTTTGTTACCTCTTAGCAACAAACCTTCATGTAACCACAACTCGTCCCACACCTTCTTGTAAGGAGAAATAGAAACATCACGGTCGTTCTTCAATTTTCCTGACCCCAGCAAACTTGTCACTTTAGAGAGATCTTGATCTTTACTTAATTCTTCACGCCACTCAAGTTCTGAAACACACCCATCAGTAATGGCACAAACTTGTACTTTCTCATCCGTCCACCACGATGTGCAATCACAATCATCAAACACATCTTCAGAAGCTAACCTAGACAAACAATCTGCCATTTTGCTGTCACATCCTGGAATATATTTCACTGTAAACTGGTAATCTTGGAGCCCAACTACCCACTTACAGATGCGGGAATATACATTATCCAGACCTTTCTTTCCAAAGATCTCTTGCAGGGGTTTATGATCGGATCGTACCTCAAAATAAATGCCCCAAAGAAATTGTCTGAATTTCTTAATTGCCCAATAGATTGCTAATGCCTCTTTCTCGATAGTAGAATAATTGAATTCTGCACCACATAGAGTGCGAGATGCAAAGGCAATAGTAGTCTCAGTCCCGTTCCTTAGTTGTTTCAACACACATCCTAAACCCTTATCTGAAGCATCAGTAATAAGATGACATGGAAGACCAGGTTGGAAACTACTAAGTGATTGCGCAGAAGCAAGCGCTTTCTTAAGGTCCTGAAATTCCAACTCACAATTCGTAGACCAACTAAACTCAATGCCCTTTCTGAGCAATGATCTAATGGAGCACGACACTTTAGCAAAATTGGGAATGTACCTGGCATAGAATTCTGCCATGCCCAAGATAACCTGAATATCTTTTTTACACGTTGGTGTGGACAATTCTATAATCGTGCGTATTAAATCATTTTTCTGCTTAACACCATCACTTGAAATAACATTTCCTAAATATGTTATTTCAGACTGAACAAATTTACACTTTTCTTTTTTCATTGTAATGCCTTTAGGTCTGAACAATGAAAGTACATCTCTCAATTTCTTAATATGTTCTTCATGAGTGTTAGTGAAGACAAGCACATCATCTTGGAAGAAACACACACCCTCCAACCCCCCTAAAATATCTTGCACTAGTCCTTGAAATACAGCTGCTGCTGAACACAAACCAAAAGGCATACGGTTGAATTTAAAGACACCAAAGTGGGTAATAAATGAAGTGAGGAGTTTAGAGTCTTCAGTCAGTTGTACTTGATGATACGCCGAAGTTAGGTCAAGAGTGGAAAAGATCTTTGCGTCTCCTAATGAGCTTATCTCGTTGATGTTCGGCAGAGGAAATCTGTCTTCAACAACTTGTTTGTTCAGGTGACGGAGGTCAACACATAGGGCCTGATTACAACTTTGGAGGAGGTGTTAATCCGTCCCAAAAGTGACGGTAACGTGACGGATATACCACCAGCCGTATTACGAGTCCATTATATCCTATGGAACCCGTAATACGGCTGGTGTTATATCCGTCACATTTGGGACGGATTAACACCTCCTCCAAAGTTGTAATCAGGCCCATAGTCTAATGTCACCAGAATGTTTAGTTGCTACCACTATGGGAGCTATCCATTGCGCTGCTTCCACCTCTTGAATAATTCCACTGTCCTTGAGTCTTTGAAGTTCCTGCTTCACTTTTCCTTTTAAACTTATAGGAATGTTCCTCACTTTGGAAGCCATAGGTTGGGCATCTTTTTTCAAAACAATCTGATGCTTGTAGTCTTTTATACACCCCACATTGGAATGAAATACATCTGGGAATTCACTCCATAATTGACGTTCTAAATCGGAAACCTCTTGCACCAGAACTTGCGGTACAGCATTGGGGTTCAAAATGATTCCCAATTCCTTCTGATGGGGCCAACTCAAAATAGTATCTCCAACAACAGGAACGTAAATCTTTCCACTAATCTCATTCCCTTGGAAATTAATCCTTGCATTAAAATATCCTTTCAGTTCTATAGGTTTGCCACCGTATGAAAAAGGTAAATACATCTGGTAACAGTAGGTCGACTTCACCTTAAACAAATGTCATATAATCTTTAACTGACACAAGAGACAGTTTCGCACCAGAGTCCATCATCATGGTGATAGAGATTCCATTTATCATTACCAGATCCCTTGGGTACTCGCAGTGGACGGTGGAAATGCAGTTAACGTCATTGACTATTTGTGGAATAAAAGTTTGGTTTTCATTGTCATCGGTTACTTCATTAATTTTGACATTACTTTTGATTGCGGACCTACAGTATTTAGCAAAATGACCCTTCTTGTTGCATCTATTGCAGACAATATGAATAGCTGGAAACTCTTTAAAGCTTGCTAGATGAGAAGGTGAACCACATCTGAAACAAATTGTTTTAGTTTTGTTCTTTACGTTGATAGAGTTCTTAGGCTTTGAATCAATTTTGTTTAAGGAAGGAGAAGCTTTAGAATTCTTTAAAGTTTCAATGCAGGATTGAGAATGTTCAATTTGTTTTGCAACTTTCAATACTTCATCGAGAGATGGATCACTCTTGGACCATAGAGCTTCTCTAATTTTATCACTTTTGCATTCTAACATAAATTGGTCCTGAATGCGTTCTTCTATATTAGCTCCAAAATTGCAGAGAGCAGCAAGTTTACGGAGTTTTGTTATATAATCTTCTATAGATTCTTCATCCATCTGTTTGCACTTCCCAAAATAAAATCTTTGCAGAAGAATTGATACTTTAGGCAAGAAATGTGTGTCAAGGCAAAGAAGAGTTTCTTCAAAGTCATTCAAAGGAGCATCTCAAACAGCTCCATCTAAATTTGACACAGCGGGTAAGGTGTCTAATATTTCTTGTCCTTCCGCACCTAAACAATGTTGAAGAAGCAATCTTTTTATATCAATTGATAAATTGCTTCCGCAAACCTTTGAATAGGTTAAAAAAAAACTTTTTTCCATTTTGGCCAAGGGATTGTGGGTTCACCAGGAGTAGACAGGAAGAAAGGAGTAGGAGAGATATTCTGCATCTTAAAAAAAATGTAGAAAAGTAATATAGAGAAGATGTTAGAATATAAGTATAGAGATGACAGAATCAAGGGGGGAAAAAAATATATTTAAAAAAAAATGCGCACCAACAGGGCACAGGTAAGAGAAGAAAAGCATAGAAAGCGGTACACAAAAAAAAGTTGATAAAATAGTAATAAGGTAATTATTTAAAGGTATGCTGTTTAAATGGAATAGTTACTGTGCAGTGCAGTAGAACAATATAGTGTCTACTTTTAATAAACACAATGTTGTACTATTCAGAAAGTAAAGTGTAGATATAATGTATTCTAATGGAACTGGTATAGTCTGTTTGAATATAAAGTATTCCAATGGAACTGTTCGAAAAAGTAATTTTTATTGTATTTCCTTTGCTTTAGGAAAATGAACGCGTGTTCACAGTGTGAGGAATGTACGAGCAAGTCTTTGCTCGAGATGTAGAACCTGAAACGCGTCTGCTCTGATTGAACAGGACGCGCACACTGACGCGCGCACAGAAGCGTTCACTCTGACAGCATGAGTCAGAGTGCGTGCAGAGGGTTGAACGCACGCAGCGTGCAGAGAGTTGAATGTGTTGTTCCTTGTTGCTTGGATACCACACGTGCGGTCAGCCAAGCAACAAGATGAAGCGCGCGATATGCAGTTTCAAAATAAACAAAAGTAAAAGTAATACGCCGTGCGCGGATCGCACGGTTGTAAATAAACAAGGTGCGCGCGCTGTATGTATATAGAAATAATGTAAAGTAACAAGGGAGAAAAGGGGAAAATGATATATATAAAAAAATGAATAAACGAGGACGAGCACAGGTTAAAATGAAATAGAGGACAGGAAAGAAGGAGGTAGATGGGAAAGAAGGATAGCGAGGAACGCGTATAAGGATAAAAGGGCCATAGTAAACAGAAAGAGGAAACGAGGTAGACCAAGAAATTGTATAAGTACCTTGGAGCAGAGAAAGTAAGATGAAGGTGAAAAGAACAATCCCAAGGCCAAGAGCAGGCTAGAGTTCCTTTGGCAGCGGGGTCCTTTGCCAGAATCGTCGCCAAAATGTGGTAAGGTGGTTACAGATGAGAACTGATCCACAGAAACTAAGTTGTCTTCAGTATTTTATTCCAGATAAACTTCTTAAGTAGAAAAAGGAACTCCAACCGCAACTCAAGCATCCAGCACTTCAAACTGTCCAGCACAGAATGCCGTCTCAGCAGAGGAAGAATCTAAATGCCACAGGTGGAGTTGGGAGATACCATACACCACAAGTAAACTCTGCATAGTACAAACACCCCAAAGAACATAGAATACAACCCAACATTAAAATAACACACAAAATACTACCTACAATATTGTCTAACACTAAATACAATACTACACAGCCTCCTTCCATAAGGTACAGTTACACACTGAACCATTGGAAGGTTACGTTTTTTTGGGAGATCCTATCATCAACTCAACACTTGACACAATACCTGCCTATGCTAAAAGGAATGTTAAAAAACACCTCTGACATATTCTGCGACACTGTTAGGTCTAGGCTAATTACACCACAGGTCTATAAAAAACATAAGGTGTCACCTAATGACTCTCTACATCAAGGGTCAAATTCCACCTAATTCTCTAGTGGTTGCAATAGCATGCAAGAAGGCCAATTCTCAAACATCGGGTGAGGCACACCCACCAGATAAAGGGAGCTAGAAAATTGATGCAGCGGGAAAGAGAGTGGCTCCCCAATCCGCCAATTACTGGCAGATCGCTTATTCAATTGGCCTCTTTTCACAATATGATAAAGCTCATTGGGATGAGATTGAGGACATACTCCAGCATCTTCCAAAAGAACATAAAAAAGAGATTACCAAATTGCCTCTGAAAGTGAACTCGTCTAACACCACCACCTGTTGGGCCCTCGATGCTGCTGACACTGCAGCTACAGGGATAAGTTCCAACATCCTCCTAAGAAGGCATGCTTGGCTCTAGGTTTCAGGATTTAAAGCAGAGGTCCAACAGAACCTTTTCGCCCTCCCATTTGACAGAGAAATATTTTTTTGTCCTGAATCCTTGAGAAGACCAAGAAAGATATTGAAACAGCTAAGGCCATGGGAGCATTACAGACGCCATCATACCGCAGCTCCTTTCACAGCTCCTCTTATTGTGGAGGTTCAAAGACCCCCCTCCCCTGAGACCTCCACTTCCTACCAACGACTCCAGACACAAACCATCTCACCCAGGGATACTACAGAGGCTCCTATAGGGGTAACAACTCAAAAGGGTAAAGGCAAATTCTCAAAGCTATCTGCCACAACCACCAATCCCTGACTTGCCAATCCTTCCCCCTGATCACACAACACCTGTTGATGGTCGAATACAAGGGTTCCTTCCGGCCTGGTGGAATATCACCTCCGACCAATGGGTGCTGGATATTATTCAACATGGTTATGGTCTGGAGCTCACTTCCACACCTCCAAACATTCCACCTAACAAGCACACACTTCCACCACATCAGCATCTGCGAAGGGAAGAAGTAAGGCACTCCTCAAGAAAGAAGCTATAGAACCTGTTCTACTCCACCAGCGGGGCACAGGAGTCTACTCACTTTACTTCTTTATTCCCTAAAAAGACGGGTCCCTGAAACCAATATTGGACCTCAGACCTTTGAAGGTTACATTCTTTCGGAATACTTTCACGTGGTCACTTTTCAAAATGTCATGCCCTTATTACAGCAAGACAGCTTCATGGCTGCTCTCTACTTCAAGGATGCCTATTTTCACATTCCTATTCTCACTTACAACCATAGAGAAGTCTGACACCCAGACCCCAGGTCCCTCAACCTTGTGATCTGGCTCCAAATGTCCTAGAATGTAGTTACCTGAATCTCCCACAAAAGTGTATGAACATTCTTAAAGAACCATGCAGGCTTACTAATGCCTGTTGCCCTGCTAAATGGAAAAGGTTTGTTCACTATTGCCATTCCAAACACATTGATCCATTAGCAGCCAAAGTTCAAGACATTGTCTGCTACTTATTAAATTTGCATACCTCTGGTTTAGCTTCTACATCTATAAAGCCACACCGAGCGGTGGTAGCAGCATATCTATAAAACAGATAACACACTTCCCTATTCATGCTTCCAGTTATCAAAGTATTTCTGGAAGGTCTTAAAAGAGTCATTCCACATAGAGTGCCACTAGCTCCTACGTGAAATTTGAATATTGTATTAACAAGATTGATAGGCTCTCCATTTGAACCCCTCCACTCCTGCCCCCTCCAGTTTTTATCCAGGAAGGTAACATTCCTAGTCACGATCATTTCACTAAGATGTGTCAGTGAGCTTCAGGCATTAACTTTAGAAGAACCATTCTTCCTATTACGTAGCGATAGGGTGGTACTTCGTACCAACCCTAAATTTCTTCCAAAGATGGTTGCACAATTCCATCTTAAGCAATATATTGAACTCTGTTTTTTTCACCCAACTGGACTCAGTTACAGAAATGGGTCTCCATACATTAGACGTAAAAGAAGCTCTCATGTAATATATTGATGGGACTAAATCATTTAGAAAAACAAAAGTATTTGTTGCTTTCTCAAACCCACACAAAAGAAGAGCCATTTTAAATTAGGCATTGCACTGGGTATTGTTAAATGTACCAGAACATGCTATGCTAAAGCTAAGAGAACTTTACCTATCCCTCCTAGAGCTCACTCCACTCATGAAAAGGATCTTCAAAGGCCTCTCTAGGAAATAAACCTAAAGCTAACTTATGTAAAGCAGCAACATGGTCTACACCGCTTACATTTACAAACATTACTGTGTAGATGTGCTGGCCCATCAACAAGCCTATGTGGGCCAAGCAGTTCTTTGTACACTATTTCTAACAACTTACTCCCACAGGCTAGCCATCACTTATGGAGGAGGGCTACTTTACAGTCTGTGCTAAGCATGTGTATCTACAGCCAATCAAGCTGCGAACGGAAAATGTTACTTTCCCAGTAAGCATCTGTGCGTGGTGTGTAGTGCTGTGGATTCACATGCGCACACCCTCCTCCCCCGACACCTGTGTTTGTTACAGTTGCTTTCACTGGTTATCACAAACTCCTTTAGCATGGGGATCTCACTATACTACGCTCTGCTTCACATTCCATACTCATCCATCATGCGAGAGAACAATCTAACAATGAAGTTGATGACTATTTTCATTACCGGCAAGAGGAGGAGTCGCACTACCCTATGGCTCTAAAGACTTTCTTAGAAGAAAAAGAACTCACACACATCCGAGCCCAGCACTAGATGGCAAGATTGTGCTAAGCATGTGAATCAACAGCACTACATGCCACGAACAGATGCTTACTGGGTAACATTATTTATATATATATATATATATATATATATATTCACTGAAAAAAACAAAGGTTACAGGGACGTTACAGTTAGGTTCTGAATTTACTCGTACAAAACCATAGAAATGAAGCAGTTAAAGTTAGAGTTCTTTCAAGTAACTAAAACTCGCACCCTAAGGTAACTATTACTCGGGTCATGGGCTCCCCCACATATTATAAATAAGGCAGCCCTGGGGAGGTGGAGGTCCCCAGGGCAGCAGGGGGGCCGCGGGCATATAAAAAAATTAAATGAAAGGTCTGGTGAGGTGGTGGTTCCTGGAGCTGTAGGCCTCCCCCACACAAAATTTGTAATGCCCCTGGGACCTGGCCCGCCCGGGGGCCTAACAAGTGAGGGAGCCCATGCTTGTTTTTTATTTTTTTTATTTTTTTTTAACTTTTGCCTGAATATCACTAACTTGCAGCAAAAAATAATAATTTAAAAAAATGTTTTTTTGCTCGGGGGAGGGGATGTGGGGTCCATCTGGGAACCCTCCAGCCGTGCTAAGGGGTCGGGGTGTCCCTACCCTGGCCCCTTTTATTTTATTTTTACTTTTTTCTGGGACTCAGCTCAAGCTGCGTTCCAAGATGCCTGCCAACACTTCCTTCCTTCCACCAGAGCTGTGCATTTCCCTGCACGAGCTAATCTTTTTTCACAGATACTTCGCAACCAGAGATATACAAATTTGAATTTCCCTAAATTTCTCAAAAACTACTGAACAGATTTACTCCAAATGAGCAAAAACGTGATCTGTGTACCGACAGCTAGCTTTCTGACAAATTTGGTGTAATTCCGTCCAGTGGTTCGGCCTTTAGTCGTGTCTAAAGAATCCTCTGGAAATTAACATGGGAAATGTAACGTTTTTTTAACCTCCCTTTTCTCGCTCCCGCTGGAGTGATCACCTCGAAACTGTCCATGCACAACAGGAATCACCCCAACAATTTTTGGGGAAAAATTCGTGAAGATTCATCAAATGGTGCCAAAGATATAGGCAAGTCAAAAATCCTTTTCCTATGGAAACATGGTCCTAACTATAACTACCTACTGGCATTTGCCAGTAGGTAATATTAATTTATACATATTTACATATATCAATTGGAGACATTATGTAGTAAGAACAAAATTGAGTTTTTGGATGTTATGCTTGAAGTCAAGAATGACAAATTTTAAACTTCAGTATATCGTAAACCCACTGCATGTAATTCCATACTACATGGCAACAGTGGGCATCCGAAGGCATTAAAATGGAGCATACCGTACGGTCAATTTCTGCGGGCTCGCAGAATATGTGCGGGCAATGCCAGTTTTGAAAAGGAAACCAGGGCCATGATATATAAAGATTTGTGGAGAAAGGATACCCTTATAAAATTCTGATTGATGCACAGAATAGAGTGAAATGTAAAACAAAAGAGGAATTGCTTTTTAAAAATCAATCTGTCAATGATGATGTAATTGAAAATAGATCTTCGTCTAGACTCTTTTTAGAATATAATCATCAACACCTAACACTTAAAAACATTTTGCAACGCAATTGGCATATTCTACAACAAGATGAACATTTAAAAGAGACAATTGGCCAACATCCACAAATCACGTATCGAAAGACTCAGTCATTAGGTGACCATCTGACTAAAAGTCTGTTGGCCAAAAATGAGAACAGGAATAATACACTGTGGCTAACTAGCAAAAGTCTGGGTTTTTGGAAATGTGGCCACTGCAAGGCTTGTAAATATGCTACTAATGTACATAGCTTCCAAACATTTGAGCGCAGAAAATGTGTGATTAGAGATCTATTCCATGTGAAACTGAATATGTGGTTTGTCATTGAATGTGGTTGCCAGAAGAAATATTTAGGAAGTACCATTCACAAATTAAAAATCAGGTTCTTGCAACATCTTAGAGCCATTAAGAAGCAAGATAGAATGTACCCTCAGGCTAAACACTTTTGGGACATACATGGAGGAGATTGCAGCTCTTTAATCTTCTAAGGTATTAGATCGATTAAAATGGGTCCCAGAATGGGTGATAGAACATTGGAATCAAGATAAATGGAATTGAAAATTATTTTATCTCTTGGTTTAGAATCCTTGAGGACACAATCTTGATGCTGAATTATACGTAAAAAAAAAATCATAGAAAAAATAGAATGGATCCCACAATGATCATTAAGAAAGAGTGATCCATAAATAGAGTTCCAATATATTCTTGTCAAGTCGAGTTGTGATCATATAATCATATTTGGTAATGGACATTAAAAAAATTATTATCAATACAGATATGTAAATATTATGGGTTGGACCAAAAAGAGAAGAGATTTTGAGCACTGAAATTGGCAAGGATGGTGTCATGTTTGAAAAGTATTTTTTAATCTTTTCATTAGCACTTGGCACTTTAGTTTGGTGATTAGGTTTGTCTCTCAAATTATATTTTAGGATCTGGTTATATACATGCTTTGATATGGATTATTTACAATGTGGTCAATCAAAGATATGGAGATGATAGCATAGGAGGTGAATATAAGCCATATTGTAGGTAGAATTAGGGATCACATTCATCAGAATAAACAGCTGATGCTATTGAGTAATTGGATAGAGAATGTGATCGAGTATAAATCTACATATTGGAACGGTTGAAGGTATTTTACATTTAGAGTGATCATTATAAAATATAGTTTTAAATATCGATATCAATGTTTTTCTTTACTATACTGAGCCATAGGCGAAATTATCTATGGACATGGTTTCATTTTCGAGTTGCAGAACTATATGATGCACATGCCACTTTATTTTCATCTACTGGATATTTAATATATGAAAGTGAGATTTGATTTTAGAAAAGCACTTTTTTTATAATTAATACATATTTATTATATTGCATAATTAGGCTCCATTAGGACAATGATACTGTTATATTTATGGATATTTATATGTTTTATTTAACAATACCTTGATGAATATATTGTGAATGACATGGTAGATACTTCAAATATTGAAGTTTTAATAGCACAATACAATTGTCATTTATTTATATGGTTACTGCCATGTTTTAATCCGCAACATATTAACAACAGAAATATGATAACATTGAGGATATTTTTACTATATGTGACCAGTGGTAAACAATGATCTAACATTGAGAGAAGACGATGATAAACAAAAAGATTTGCAACCGAAATAGATGAGGGACTACTGTTTGTATTTGAGGAGGTCTTTGTGCGGGGTGATATTGTCCAGTAGAAGGCGTCAGCACACTACTCCAGAACCCAAGAGGAATTAGTGGTGGATTAGTATAAGGAAATATGAGTACAGTACTAGTATGAGTTAAATTGAGTGGAGGATATGTGAGTTTGTTACTTCGATTGACTAGAGTAATGGAGGGATCAAGGAGGAAGAATCCAGAAGTGTTAATTGGAAGTTTATAGCAATAGGATGAGGCTTGGGATGAGTAAAAGAGATCATAGTAGTAGAAGGGGTTTTGTATGAGTCAAAGGAGAGATAAATGAGGGAGAATTTAGTAGGGTTGTTCCGGGAGATCATAGTAAACTGAGGTTTGGGATGAGCTAGATGCAGTAGAGGAGGAAAGGGCTTAGGCAGGGTTATTTGGAGAACAAAGTAGTAGGATGGGTTTGGGATGAGTCAGAGTGGGGAGTGGGGATGGAGGATAGGGTAATGGGGAGACAGAGTGAAGCTTACGAGAGAGTGCGTTTTTTAAATTTAAATTTACATTTATTTTTAATTGTATTTATTTCATTATATTATTTTTTTCGTTTTCTCTAGTAAAGTAGGACTAGAGTAATACATAAATAGATATGTAAATACATAGCAATGGAATATATATGTAAGTTACATAATAATGGGTATAATACGAGATGTGAAGTTGTACTGTATAAACACAGACTTTTAAGATATGCAATATTTGATGATAATTCATAAGTGTACTTTTCCAACATTCATTTATCTTTCCTCAATTTTTCAATAGCAAAATGCTTGCTGTTAAAACAGTTAAGATAACATTTGCTCATTGAGATATAAAAATAAAGAAAGCAGTAATTCATAAGTATCTAATATGACAACTTACCTAGGAGCTATGCAATGACCTATGAGCATGTTCAGCATAGAACAATGCACACATTTATATGTATACACACACACACACGCATACACAAATATATACATTTAAATGTGAGTAAAATACATTTGTTAAACAGACTTAAAAAGTATGTGTATATTTTATTATACTGAAATAGTAACTATACGTATTTCTTAAAGAACTATGGGCCTGATTCTAACTTTGGAGGACGGTGTTAAACCGTCCCAAAAGTGGCGGATATACCACCTACCGTATTACGAGTCCATTATATCCTATGGAACTCGTAATAAGGTAGGTGGTATATCCGCCACTTTTGGGACGGTTTAACACCGTCCTCCAAAGTTAGAATCAGGCCCTTTACATTTCTAGAAAATATACACATAATCAGATTATGGATTCTTATCAACACAGGCATATGATGGTTATAAAGGAAAGAGCCAACTCTTGAGTAGTCTTCTGAAGATAAGATAATTATATGTGGATCTTACATTTGAAGGTAATGAATTCCATAGTTTGGCTGCTTGAACAGAGAAGGGTGTACCACCTATTATCTTTTTCTTGTATGGTGGTGTTTTAAGGCGGGGTGGCAATCTTGAGCGGAAGTTTCTTTGTTGAATGTATTTGGTTATTTTGTTTCTAATGAAAAGCGGTCCTGTTCCATGTATAGCTTTGCGGGTGATACAAAGCAGCTTGAAGGTGGATCTTCTGGCAACCGGAAACCAGTGTAGTGCTCTCAAGGCAGGGGAGATGTGGGTTTGTGGCTTTACATGTAATAGCAGCCAGGCAGCTGAGTTCTGAATATGTTGTAGTTTTTACATAGTAGATAGAGATGATCCATGTTAGAGGCCATTGGTGTATTCCAGTTTAGATAGTAAAAGTGAGATAGTAGACTGCACCTTGTGTGGAAATCCGAGGTGGGAGAAAATGCGTCGCAGAGACTTCAAGGTGATGAAGCTTGATCGTGCTAATTTGTCCTCTTGGGCATTCATTGTTAACTTGGAGTCCATTGTAATTCCAAGGTTTTTAACTTCCTCAGATACTTGAGGAGGTGGTCCCAGATCGTCAGGCCAAGCACACAATGGGTCATAATTTTTTGAGTCGCCACATGTGAGTATTTCCATTTTGGAAGCATTCAGTTTGAAATGGCTCCAAGTCATCCACTGATCAACGGCTCTGAGGCAACTGAGGATTTGTGAGTTTTCAATGTCTTTGGGGCATTCCAATTTAAGGAGTATTTGTGTCTCATCTGCGTAGTTGTAGCATGTGAGTTGAAAATCATTTATCAATTCTGGTGTAGATGTTGAAAAGCACAGGTGAAATGATTTATCCTTGAGGGGCCCCTGCTTTTGTGAGGTAGGGTTTGGACAAGAAGGGTGGACAATAGATCATATTAGTTCTGTTTTGAAGGTAGGATGTAATCCAGTTAAGAACAGTCCCTTCTATGCTGGCTTTGTGGAGTCTTTGAATTAGGGTGTCATGGGCAACAGTATCAAAGGTAGCTGAGAGGTTCAAAAGAAGTAGTGCAGCAACTCCATTGTGGTCGACTGTGTTTTTAAGATCATCCCAGATTGCTATGAGTATAGATTCAGTGCCTCTTCCTGGGCGGAATCCAGTTTGGTAGTCTGAAAGTATGGAGTTGTCTTCAAAGAATTGTGACATCTGGGCGAATGCAGCTCTTTCTATGAGTTTGCCCAGGAAACGTCCTTTTGTAATTGGTCTGTAGTTGTTGGGGTCATGCGGGTCCAGGTTTGTTTTCTTTAATAATGGGCATATGTATGCCTTTTTCAGGTCTTCAGAAAACGTTACCGTAGTTAAAGAGTTATTGATGATTCTTCTTACAGGTGTGGCAGCAGAAGTAGATAAAATAATGTCCTTGAAAATGTGTGGTGGACAAGGGTCAGAAGGACAGCAAGAAGGCCTGCTTGCTTTGACCAAATCTATAAATTCATCCTGTGATATTTGTTTGAAGAAGTGCAGCGGCTGTGTTGGTTTACTCTTGGAGGGTATTTTAGGAAACTGGTTGCTGCTGATGGTTTTCTTTTGTTTTAAATAGGAGACCAATGTGTCTGCCTTGGTTGTGTAATGAACTGCCAGTTTATTTGTGAAATCTTGAGTAGTGGGATAACTTCCTTCCATGCATTTAGGTTTTCAAAATTAATTGAGAATTTTATAAAATTCTTATGTTGCAGATTTACCATTTTGATTTCTGTCTGATTATTACCTTTGTGTAGCTGAAGTTTGTCTTGAATGTTGTTTGTTTTATGCCAGGTCCATTGCAGCCTTCTGATTTGTTGCTTTATCTTTTTTAGTTCTGTGTTTCTCCCAAGATGTTGGTTTTCTTTTGTCCTTTTTAATTTTTCTGAGTGGTATTAGGATTTCGAAAGCTTTATGTAGCCATTCATAAAGTTCTGGAACAGTTGTGTTTCCAAGTCTTCAAAATTGAGTTTGTTCCATGGTCAATAGATGTATGTATGTAAGGTACGATGGGGTGTGTTGATTCATGGTGTTTTATGTTGGAAACTTAACTAATATTGGTCTGACCATGTGATTGGTGTGATGCTTTGAACTGTAAGTAGTTCAGAGTTTGCAAAAATTACATCTAGGATGTGTCCAGTGATGTGTGGGATTGTGTACAATCTAATGTAGGTTGAAAGTGACTCGTCCAGTGGTGGTAACTTTTGGATGGGGCATATTGGGCGTTTGAAACCAAATGTTTAGGTCCCCAAGCATGCATAGGTTTGAGTATAATGTTATAATGTTTGAGACTGTGTCTAGAAACGTGTCTGGGAATGTTTAATTGTTAGGTGGAGGTCTGTAAAGGATAAGCAACTTACGGGAGTAAGTTCCTGTAGGGTTGCATCCGGTGAGGAGAGCCTCACAACCTTGTATGGAAATAGTCTGTTTTACTGAGATTTATTGCTTGTTTGAGTATAAAAGCTAGTTCACCTCCTCTTTTGCCTATGTGATTTTGTGTGATGGTTTGATAGCCTAGAGGAACGGCTTCATGCAACACTGGGGCCATGTCATCTCCCACTCTTGATTCCGTTATGAATAGTAAGTCAGGTTGTGTGTCAGTGAGCAGTTCGTAGATGTGGTGCTTGTTTTTTTTAGAGTGATTGAGCATTTATGAACAGGCAGGTTAGAAAATGTGTGTTTGTGGCGGTGTCATTTTGTTTGTTTTGTGGATTGGAGTGTAAGGTTTGTATGGTTGTGTGTAATTGGTGAAGAGAGAGGGAGGGTGTTTGTGGATGGTGTGATAGAAGGTCGAGTTTAGTTTTGGTCATGATAAAAAGGGGTCTGGCAGGAGCAAATAGAGGATAGTGCTGTTGGTTTGTATAAACAGGGAGTGTGTGTGTGTGTGTGTGTGGATGGCTTAAAGTAGTGTATAATGTGGTTTTGTGTTGTGTGGGCGATGTCTTGATGTGTTAGTGGTAATGGACAGAGATGTGTTTTGTGTGAGAATGAAGGTGTCTTAATGTAGTTGTGGTAGATGTGTATAGGTGTGGTATGTGGGGTTTTGTACTGGTTGATGAGACATTGCAATATGTATGTGGTCTGTTTGTGGTACATGAGTTGGATGACTTTGCTGATATTGTTTGGATGTTGAAGGATGTGTAGGAAATAAGGTCCTTTCTGGTAAATTGAAAATTGGGCAGCATTTCTGACCCTAGGCCCGACCCGGCCCAAACAGGCAACTGCCCTTGTCTTCTCTGCTGTTAGCTGAGACACCCTGAGCCCTAGGCTTAAATAGCCCTACTGGCCAGTAGAAACCTAGCCCTAACCAATCAGAATTGTAACCCTAAACCCTAGACACAATGGGAAACCTAGCCCTATTAACCAGTCACACCACTAGTCCTGACTACCAAGCATCAACAGTAACCCTAAAACCTCAATCCAATAGGAATCCTAGCCCTAGCACCAATCGCAATGGAAGCCCTAAAACCACAGTCCAATAGGAACCCTAGTCCCAGTCCTAATCACAATAGAAGCTGTAAAACCACAGTCCAATAGGAGCCCTAATACCAATCTCAAAATAAACCCCAAAACAAGTCCAATAAGAACCCTAGCCCTACTACCAATCACTATAGAAGCCCTAAAACTACAGTCCAATAGGACCCCTAGTACCAATACCAATAGAAATCCTAAAACCACAGTCCCATAGGAACCCTAGCCCTAGTACCAATCACAATAGAAGCCCTCAAAGCTCAGTCCAATAGTAATCGTATCCCTAGTACCAATCAGAACACAAACCTTAAGCCAATAGAAAAACTAGTCCCTGAACCAATCACAACAACATATGCAACAACCAATAGAAACTTATGTAAGGGCCAAATTAACTTAAGGCTGAGCCCCTGTGGAAGGGAGGAGGGAGCTGCTCTTCTAGTCAGAATCTCCTTGGATACAGACAGGCAGAATCCACACTTCCAAGCTAGCAGAATCTACTTTCCAAGTAAGGGACAGATTGAAAACTACTGAAATGCTGCTTGTCGCGCATTCACATATTTGGCTTTTACAGTTCAAATCACAGAGCAGATTAAGCAGTCTCATAAACACACTCTGGTTAGCCACTGAGGCGTATGTAGCCTTTTATAAACAATTGGGGGGGAGGGGGCTTTATGCAGTCTTTTGTCACAATCTAGGAGGGAAATTTCAAACAGTCACAGGTAAAAAAATAAATAAAATAAAAAAAGTTTAACAAAAAAAAAAAAAAAAAAGCTGGTTGAAACACAGGGAGCCTACTGTAAACAGGCACAGATAGCACTAAAACACCTTTTCTGGGGCTCTTACCAGTCTCCTAGGATTTCTTGATCACTGGGCTGTATTAGGGTGCAGGGAAAGCTGGGCTCACAAAATGGAGGTGCATTTGAGATGAAAATGTGGGTATTTTTCAGAAGTCATGAGCGTGTGTTTCGTGAGACTTATGAACTTCGCATCACGGGCATTGCAACTATGGCTATTGTGTATTACCCACATAGAGGCATTCCACATTGACAAAGCATTTTTTAAATTCATGCTGGCAACATTGCACTGAGGGTAACACTGCTAGTAATTTTGCACTAATGTAATCTTCTCTGATGTGGTCAGTATTAAAACTCTCAAAATATCAGTAGTTTGAAATGATTTTCAATGATCACAAGTAGCTCTTACTACATAAAAGGTTGGAGCCCCCTGGTTGGAGCATGTAATGTTAAAATCCATATATTTTGGCACTCTATACACTTTTTTTCCTCAGTGCAAGCTGTCAGAACCACTTTCAGGGTGCCAGGGAGCAGGTAGGAGCTACTGGACCCAACTGTGTGGATTGAGGCCTATTAGTCAAGATGTCCTGGAGCCTGACCTACTATGGGCCTTGAGCAGCTGGGTCAAGTACTCCTTCAGCACTTGACTGTCAGCGGTAGCGCGAGTCGGGCAGTCCAAGGCTTCTTGAGGGTGTGGTAGATGCAGGGGGGTGAACAAAGACTCACAACTCAAAATATGTTCAATAGCAGCAATAAACGATTGTCCAATCAAATACTTGCTTTTATGAAACAAATGTGTGTATAATGAACACAAAACCAGAATACACAAGCAATACACGCAGGCACTCGAGGTCAGGGCTGCAGTGTTTGATAGGCAGATTCCAGTGTTATTCCCCATTCACTATAGGCAAGATCCAGGTTAGGCTCCACTAGTAGTCAAGTCTCATTAGTACCACTCTGATTCTTTAAAAGTCAAAAGTGGTCCAGCGCCCAAAGTGCTGTGTGGCAGAACAAGTTCTCCCGGGGCCATATGGACTTAAGATCAGTCTTACCCACTTCTTCAGGGATTGCATGACTGGAGTCTCTGGGAGCGCTTCACTCACTGGCACCGCAGAGAGCTGCAGTGCTTGGTGTTGGTGTGTAGTACTCGTGGCTCTGCAGGGACAGCAGCAGATCTTTCTCCAATAAGTTCCTCTGATCCTTCCCAAAGGCGGAGGGTGTATGCGGGGAGAGGGGTTGTCTGCTCTGGTTCCAATCCTCAGTTGGCGGCTCACGCTAGACTGGTCACCACGGTGGTCTCTTAGCTTGAACCAGTCAGCAGTACTTTTCCTTTCAGGTGGGGGCCTCTGGCATACGAGGTCACAGACCTTGTGCTCCATACAGGCACGATGGCCCGTTCTGCGCAACAGCAACTTCCTCTTCACTGCGGCCCCCTCTGGTATATGGTGTGGCTGACTTAACTTCGTGTTTGGGATATGGCCCGATCGGCACAGGAATAATCTTTATGGATGTCCCCAAGCACCCCCCTCCTCCAACATATGGGCTCACTGACTTCACTCCACACACAGACTATGGCCCAAAAGGCACAGCAGGGATGCCAGTCATGGCTACTTCATGGTGACCCCTCTGGCAAAAGGGGACACCAACTTCACTCTGAAGACACAAATCCACTCGCTGGGATCCCCTAGTAGATCTCACTCCCTCAAGCACTCTCCTCTCCCTCATAGGGCACACTGATCTTGGCAAGCAGAAAGGCACTGGTGCTCCAGGCTTACTCGTGGTCTTGGATTTCCCTGGGTGATGTATCGTCACCTAGCTGGGAGACTGGCAGGCTTTAGCCCCCAGTCCTGATCACAGGCAGAAGTCTTGCAGAGTGTCTCCTCCTCACACAGCCCAACTGGCTGATTGGCATTTGACTGTTCTGGTGGCCTTGAGCTCCTCTTCTTATGGTCCATTTCCAAACTTTTAATGTGATTTGTAGTCTGTTTTTGAAGTTTGTGATGAGGTCTGCTTCCTTTAGAAGTATCCACTCTTCTGTCCTGCCCTTCCTCTAGAAAGCAGTCTGTAAGTGCAACAGCAAGTCCAAATCTGATTGCCCCACAACACATGCCATGTAAGAGACAAGAGTTCACACCTGGATGTCAGACACAGTGATATGTGCAGCAAAACGTTGCCCCACAGCCCCAGCCCTGTTTTTTATGATTTTCTCATTAGCCCTTCTTCCTGAGATGTGTCTAGGCTCCTTTCCAGTGACTTCTCCCCGAATCAAAGAGCACCCTTTGAAGTGCATTGAAGAGACCATTTCTTCTTTCTCCAGTGCCTGTGTCCCACCCAGCTCACAGGAATGCAGCAATCCACAGATCTGTCTGGGGGGATTCTTCTATCTCCACATGCTTCTCTAGTCAGCCCTGGGTCTTCCAAAATGTAACCCAGAGTTGTCACAGGCACACATACATTTAACATATTCATGCAACCACATGTGGACTGCACAGCATTACATGCTAACTTTATGTAGGTCAAGGATGAGTTAAATACACAACAGGGGAACTTTACATGAGTGAGCGTACAGGCCTCACTGCATTGGCACAGGTAAAAAGGCCTGTTCACTTCTACCGATTTACTATACGGTATGCTTCAACCAATTTGGTTGTGCTGCTTAATTCCTGGTAATGGCAGTAACCTTTCGCCATTATCAGGGTAGCACTTTGGACTCTCTTGTAGGTTCAACAAGACTGCAGTCTGCAAGACAGCCTGTGTCATGGTGCACACAAATTATCCATGTTCACATAGGCAACAGAAATCAGCACCAGTGATCCATATATCATTGCAGCTGTGGCACACAGGACAGTGGTGCACGTCCACCACCATGCAAAGGACTTTTTCCCAACACAAAAGAATGAAGAAAAGAATACGTGATGAAACAATACTTCAGACAGGCACTCATGAGCAAGTGTTGGGCTCTTTCTGTAGAATTCTTGACACTTATTACAGCTGATTTTACAAATTTCTGCAGTTCTTGCATCTTTGTGCCAGCTTCAGAATGAGGATACACCTACTGGAATAGCAAGGCTAAAATGTGAGGTATACACACAGAATATCAAAATGGCAATTCGTTTAAAGTGCATGTCAATAATGTCCTTTAGTGTATTTTAAGCAGGCATAAAAAGCAAAATCGTAACTCTCAATATAGACAAAGTAGCACATGAAAATGGTGCTTTCTGTGTCTGGGATCGACAACATATATTCAGTGTTGATTGCACTTGTTTACTTCTTGGCAGCTTCACACGAGGATCTGGCCCACTGTCCTGCCAGGGTATTATCTGTGTGTACAGCATCATGTGCATTCTGGTACTTGGCCAGGGCAATATCCCTCATAACTTTAATTTGCTATTTCTGTCTCGGTGAGTCAGGGCCCACCAATGCTAGCTGTGGACAGAATACCAGGAGGCTGATCTGTGAAAGCGCTCTGTGTGCTGTCTAAGTCTAAACTGTTGAGAGCTTTTCAGTGCCATTTCACTCCTTGGGGCAGTCCCCAGTAAACGTGTGTGCATCGTCTCTTTTTTTTTTTTTTTTTTTCACCTGAAATGTTCTGAAAGTGAAGAATTTTTCCCTCAGCATCCTTCTCCCTCAAGACCAGTAAAAGCTTTTTGTATGAACGTTTTTACATTTAGTTTCCCTATATTTGTGGCGTTTTCATCTCTGGGACCTCTTTCCTCTAGTGACACCACTCTAGCAGACATTTTTGCAGCAGCATTGATTACCTCCATTGTAATCTTCCCAATGGAGCATTCGGGTTGTGTAACGGTCTTCAATAAATTCACTGCTTTTTCTGCTATCTTTGGTTGACCCAGGTGTTGTTACCGCCTCCTCACACAGTTCATGGGGAGGTGCGTTACATTTATCAGCCTTGACTTGCCAAAAGTAGTGTTTACACCTGTCTGTTTTTTTGTGTGTTTTTTTCACCGTCGTAGCCTGTATTTTATAAAGTAGGTCCACTTTAAAAATCAGGAAAATCAGAAAAAAAGTTTTAATCCTTTAAATGTATATAGCTCAACTACTAAACGAAGAACCCGCTCCAAAGTCTTTTTAAAGCCTTATAAACTATTATAAATTATAATTAAAGCAAACAGGCAGAATTGCGGTCATAAAAAAAGTCGACGATTTTACACAAAATCATATTCAAATTCGAGCTCCTAGTCCTTTTAGAATTTGAAAACATAAATAAATAACCGGTATTTTTCAATGACAAAGATGGCAGCCTCTAGCTGAGAGGGCTATGTCCTTTGAAATTATTTTTTGAGCCCACTTCCTACTTTGGACTCGCTCTCAGCAAACCCTTTTAGATGCAGGTTATTCTATATACTTGGGGGAGGACTGATTAAAAAGGCTTGTATTTGTATAGACTTCATCAATGTTGCTGCTTTTTAACTAAGTGCCTGTAGTCCACTTATGCACTTGGCTAGGCAGTCACTTAATATTGGTTACTTGTAATTATTATATAGCATGACGGGTCAATACCGTGCAGCTATGCTTCCAATACCTTCGGGTCAAAATAGTGCAATGTCAGACAACAATGACTATGAAAGTGATCTGTAGAGCGTACGGCTATTCCTAGGAGTGTCTTGCCGCTTTGTCATAAGGCTACCTGCCTTGAGCATACTGTAATATTCCTTTGTAGAAAAACACGTTTTTAACTTTTTCCTAAGCCCAGATATCTCAGCCATTGAGCATATCTCAAGAGGGAGCTTGTTCCAAGCTACTGGCCTGAGATAGGAGAAAGTCTGACCTCCAGTTCTCATGCGGCAAATCTTAGGAATCCTTACCAGCAGGGTTGACCGTAGGTGAGGAGGCATAATGTTCAATCCAATCCCTGAGATATCCTGCACCCGTCGAGTGCAGTGCTTTATGGACCAGGACTAATGTTTTGAAAAAAAAATATTTTATTTATTGAAGCCTCAGATGTGGAGTCACACAAGTTCTTTGAGGAAGGTTGAAGAGAATGCGGGCTGCTGTATTCTAGACCACCTGAAGTTTATTTAGCAGATAGTCCAGGTGTCCCAGATATAAGGCATTCCCATAGTCCAATCTGGACGTTATCAGTGCCTGGATGGCTGCATTTTTTTGTAGCGAAAGATTAAAGATGTAAAAGCTTTTCCAGAGTACACAGCATCCAAATCATGTGCTAACCACCGATTTAATTTGTGGGTGAAAGGAGAGAGAGTTATCAAATTTTACGCCCACGTTCTTAACTGTTCCTTCATAAGGGCCTGGAAGTGGGGCGTATTTGGGGCAAAAGGATTGCCATGAGTCTGGCGCATTAGAATCGATGAATAGTATTTTGGTCTTGTTTGTATTGCATTTAAGTTGGTGGGTGGTCATCCAATGACACATATGAAAGACATTTTTGATGGCCTTTCCCGCAAACACCTCTCCCTTTCCATAAGTAAACAGCAGTGTCATCGGCATATGAGATCACATTAGCCCCTAAGGTCTCTGCTAGCAGGGCTAATGGATTCACATGAAATAATGTGGGAATAAGGGCCGAGCCCTCTAGCACTCCCACAGACAGCTCATGTGCTTTTGAGGAGAAAGGAGGTATCCATTCTTCCTGAAATCTCCCTTCCTAAAAAGGAGGCCAGCCATTTCAGGATCATTCCACAAATCCAGATGGTTTGGAGTCAGGCCAGCAACCTCAAATGAGGGACTGCATTGAAGGCTGCCGACAGAGCTAACAAAATCAGGACGGCCTTCCCCCAGGTGCCTCAAATGTGCTTGTCTGCACCTCCAAATATTAATGATTTTCATTCACTGTGCCTCATTTTTTCCTTTTCCTCACGTTCCTGGACATAAATATAAATCTGGCAAGTTTATAAAGCCTATCAGGTGTCCTTCACACCACTTCCTACTCTATGAGTGTTTGTTGACGCTTGCATGCAGACAGTGGCACACAGCACTAAAGTCTCTGTGCCTTCAAATTTCTGGTTTGCACACTACTCCCCCCCCAACTTCCACTCTAGCTGGAGCATCCTCTCTTTACAGAACACCGCTCTATTGTACCACTATATACTGGTTGGGTTCTCCTGTTGGGCTGCAGCCATCCTCTTCTACATCAGCTTTCGAGAGGTTTTCATTTACCCTGCAAATATACTTGCAGAGGTTGCTGTGGTGTAGGGATGGCGGTGGGCTTACATTTATCTCTCACTCTTTCAGAGCACCAAGCAAAGAAGATAGCAGAACCTTCAGACAGTTTTGTTTCTACTACATGTCCTTGAGAAGATTCCAAAACGTGATCACACCTCCATCTGCTCAGTTCCATGTGTCTAGCCTATGCCTTCGTACAGAATATTGGGAGAGACTAAATGGGCATATGGAGCAAAAAAGGGTGTTCGTTTTTATGCGGGCTAACATTCTGGATAATCAACATCTTGTAGTTGTCGGCAGTCTGGAATATTTAACATCACAGGGACAAAAAAGTGTTTCTTCGCCTTCTTAGCCACCCATCCCCTATTCTGAAGGTTTAATGGTTATGTACATGGCACAACCAACATCAAAATAGTTTGGCTGCTTGCCACACCCCAAGATTGATAAATGTGAGACAAATGTTGTCCATTATCGGTTCCTAGTGATTTAGGCATTAAACTGACAGTGCTGGGAATACAAAGTTTGCTATGAATCTGTGGTGTTTGTGGCCAGACTTCAGCAGACACCACTGTTTTTTGGAGGACGAGGTAAAAAGATTTCTGTATAGTCATTCAAAGTTTTCCAAGGTTTTTGGTTTGGCTGGATCATTCCATTTACATAGATATTACTTTACAGTTTTGATGTGGTATCAAAGATGCATTATGTTTAAGCTCCGCTCCTTTTCACTTGGATGGCCCAGCTGTTGGTTGTTGCAAGTTGTTTCTGAGATGTTACCTTCAATAGTGGTAGGTTGCTCATGAAAAATAAGAAATCAGTGTTCTAATTTTTAGGTTTGTTTGTTGATTTATTAGGGGAGTCGCTGTATGTGATCAACTGGTAAAAGTTTCTTCTCCTTGTATTTGTAGTTTAGAATGTTGTGGTTGATAGATGATGAAATCTTCTGGCCCACCTCTTTGGAGTTTGTCTGCTGGGCCACAAGTTGATCTGGGAGAGATCATTGTCTGTTTCATATTCAAGGCTTGCCATCATTTGCTAAGGGGGGCATGCAAGACACTTTCTCTGCTTCTATCATGTTCTGGGAGTGTCTCCTTATGAGGATGCTTGATGTTTTGGACATTTTTTATTTTAAGATCTTGCAAGCAATATTATCTAGCTGAAATAACATCTTCTGTAAGTACTATGTATTGCTGATTTTTCGCATACTATAAATGACTGGTGTTACTGCCATCCGCTTTAGTAGTATTCAGTTTATCAGCCTTCTTTCAGTACAATGTCAGGATTGTAAATGGCCAATTTTGTTGTTTTTATAGAATTCTATTTATATTCAGTTGTTTTCTTTTAATACTTTTGATGTCTCTCGCGCCTTATCTAGGATCCATTGGCTATCCTAGGTGGTACTGTTATGTACAGTAGGAAGAGATAGGCCTTCCATTCAAACTATCCATGCTTCTCCATTTTCTCCATCAAATGTGATTAAGTAGGAGCAGACCAGGTTTGCCTGATTTCGACATGGCCACAGTATTAGCACATATTAGATTATTTGTGGCCCTATTTTTTTTCTTTTTTTTTTCTTTCAACCATGCCCCAGGCCTAAATCCTTTGTGGGGGTTTTAAGCAAACCTGATGTCAGCAGGTAAATTGTGATGTTGACTCCCCTGCCTAGCTTGTCAGTAACCTACACAGATGCCTCGATCACAACACAAAACCTTTGAATGTAAATTGTTACTTGAAATACCAGTCATGTTCATTAATCAAGCCTATATTTAAAATGTTCTTTAATTTTTAGAGGACCTCTGTAGAAAGTGGATTCAAAGGCTCAGGAATTAGTATACTGCATATAATGCTACTTAACATATGTGTGGCATACTGATGTTTACCTGATAGCTATAGGGTGCATTAAACCAGGGCCTCTACCACTAATATTCAGAAAGCCTCGAGGAATAGAGCTAATTGACTTAAGCACATTCGCTATCCCAAGGTTTATTTTATCAGATCCATGTCTTAACATGATGTGAGAAAAAAAGTAATAGTAGAGTGTAAATAACACTGTGATAAATTATATCCTGTATCACTAATGTACTTTTATGAACAACTTACGTTTCTTGAATTAAAAAAACCTGGACTATCATAATGGTAGCATTTTTCATTAATTGTTCCCATATGCAATTGCAAATGCGCCTTAAATCACCTGTGTGAGCAATTAACATAGTTAAAATATAATGAAAAGCACATTTGCATAAAAAATAATAACGGCGTTTAAAGTTGCTGTGTGAACAGACTGCATTGCTGAAAATATCCATATTTTGCACCAGTTTAACCTAAGAACTTAAACACATTAAACACAGTTGTTAGAAGGCAATTGAAATGGCCCTGTTGAATACGGAAGACTGTTTTAGTAAAATGTTTGATAGCATAGAAAATAAGTGACAACAACCAGAGCTCAGGGAATAACTATTTTTGCTGCACTTTGGATGGTGCAGGGTGCGCTCTGCCTTACTCTGAAAAGACACCCTACTACATCTCCCATTCCTTACCAGGCTCCCACTCCTAAAACTAAAACTGGATTTAATAACGTTCGTGTCATTAAAAATACTCATTATATAACAAGAAACCACTTAATGTTTCCATTACCTCATAGACATGAATGAGGTATCATAGAGTATTATTGATGCATAAAAAAGTATGTTTATAAAAATGTCTAATGAAGCAGCTGGCTTTCCAGTATAGCTTGATATGACTTGCTAAAGTTTTTTTTTTTAAACTAATATGTAGTTTTCCACTATGAAAGTTTCCTAGATTTTATTTCATAGATATGTTTTGACCTCTTACCTGGTTTATCACAGATTTTCTTTGAGCCTTGAAGCACTATAAAGTACTGAGAAGTTTGGGCCCATCACCGAGGTGCCCCTGAATTGATTTTTATCATCTTAACATTTTTGATCTGGGCCTGGTTTAGAACTGCGAGGCATTAGAAAACCTACTTTTTTAATGAAGTGCTAAATCTAGAGGCAGCAAATTCACTAGTGAAATACCCTCTATTGTAGGTATAGTATGATGGAGGGGTTTCTAGTAGGGATTATCAGCTGGGTTTAATACCACTGCTAGACATTCGAGAATTCATCATTGCCAAGCAACTCATTAGTCAAACTCATAGTACTGCTGTGCTTCAATAGACAACTTAAATTTAGTTTTTGTGGAATCAGTGGCGTAATGAAACTTGAGGGGCCCCCCTGCAAAGTACCTGGAGGGGACCCCATCTCCCCTTGACCCAGTTAGGGGCTTGCCGTCCATGCACAATGTACTTTGGTGAGGGGGCCCCCGGAGCTTGTTACGCCACTGTGTGGAGTGTTCTAGGAATGATTGTGGTTTGGTTCAGGGATAAAAATGTGAGACATTCATCTAGAGTTTTGTCCATATTCCCAGGAAGACACTATCCTTCAGTGTAACGGATTGTGGAGTCATTAAGTAAGCATTGTTACACAGGTCCTATATTTAACCCTTTCGCTGACAGGCCTTTTCCCCTACTGTGCCGAGCCTTTTTTTGGCTATTTGAGGCAGTTTGCGCTTAGGCCCTCATAACTTTTTCTCCACATAAGCTACTAATGCCAGGGATTCTAGAGGTACCCAGACTTTGTGGGTTCCCCTCAAGGAGACCAAGAAATTAGCCAAAATACAGCGAACATTTTGTTTTAAAAAAAAAAAGAAAAATGGGGAAAAAAGTGCTGCAGAAGAAGGCTTGTGTTTTTCCCCTGAAAATGGCATCAACAAAAGATTTGCGGTGGTACAATCACCATCTTCCCAGCTTTCAGGAACAGGCAGACTTGAATCAGAAAACCCAATTTTTCAACACAATTTTGACATTTTACTGGGACATACCCCATTTTTACTATTTTTTTGTGCTTTCAGTCTCCTTCCAGTTAGTGACCGCAATGGGTGAGAAACCAATGCTGGATCACAGACAGCTAAACATTTCTGAAAAGTAGACACAATTCTGAATTCAACAAGGGGTCATTTGTGTAGATCCTACAAGTGTTTCATACAGAAATAACAGCTGAAATAAAAGAATATTGAAATTGAGGTGAAAAAACTGCCATTTTTCTCCACGTTTTACTCTGTAACTTTTTTCCTGCAATGTCAGATTTTTGAAAGCAATATACTGTTACGTCAGCTGGACTCTTCTAGTTGCGGGGATATATAGGGCTTGTAGGTTCATCAAGAACCCTAGGTGCCCAGAGCTAATAAATGAGCTGCGCTTTGCAATGAGTTTTCATTCTACTGTATACCGGGTATACAGCAATTCATTTGCTGAAATATAAAAAGTGAAAAATAGGTATCAAGAAAACCTTTGTATTCCCAAAATGGCCACAAGATAAGGTGTTGAAAAGCAGTGCTTATTTGCACATCTCTGAATTCCGGGGTGCCCATACTAGCATGTGAATTACACGGCATTTCTCAAATAGAAGTCTTTTTTACACACTGTCTTAAATTTGGGGCAATAACACTTGTTGTGCTATTCTGTGTTCCCCCAAGTCTCCCGATAACAATGGTACCTCACTTGTGGGGGTAGGCCTAGTGCCCGCGACAGGAGATGCCCCAAAACACAGCGTGGACACATGAGATTTTCACAAAGAAAACAGAGCTGTTTTATGCAAAGTGCCTAGCTGTGGATTTTGGCCTCTAGCTCAGCTGGCACCAAGGGAATCCTAGCAACCCTGCACAGGTTTTAAAACTAGACACCTAGGGGAATCCAAGATGGGGTGACTTGTGGGGCTCTGACCAGATTCTGTTACCCAGAATCCTTGGGAACCTCTCAGGATACTTCAATTCGATTTCCTCAGAAGCAGAAGATAACTCCTCAGTCCCGACCCGAGCTACTCACAACAAATATTAATCTTTCGTGCTGAGTACCCCGGAGGGGGAAAGGGGAATGGGATGGTAGAGAGACTGCCACAGAGATGATGAACGCCAGTACGTAGTCTGCCTCTTCACATCTAAGATTGGCTACAGCACCTGCAAGAGTCACAGTCGCAATTACTAGGGACATACAACATCAGTTTTTCACTTTCTACTCTCAACACTTAATTCTCTTTAATTCTATTATTTCTTCATTCACCCTGAGTCCTCTGTAGCCTTGCATCTCTCTATAAATGATAGCTCTTCTTAAAAAAAATGCTTATTACTGATTCTGGAAGAACTTCTCAACCTTTGTTAGAGATTGGTTTTATGTTGCTATATATATATATATATATATATATAGTTGGTGATAATGCGTTCTTCAAATCAGCTGATGTTATTTAATTTCTCCTGTCTTATTGTGACTTCTGTCAATACTTGTATTTGTAAATGCTTGTTTATTAAAGTTCGTTTCTCCTTTCTTACTTCGACATTTGTTGATAACTTGTATTTGTAAATGCTTGTTTATTACAGTTAGTTTCTCCTTCCTTACTTCGACATCTGTCGATAACTTGTAGTTGTAAATGCTTGTTTATTTAAGTTTGTTTCTCTTTTAAACTCTATTTTGGTTTATTGCCATTGAATTTGTAAATGCTTATTTGTTAACAGTTTGTTTCTCCTTTAAACTTGGCCTTTGTTTATAACCTTGACATTTGTAGATACTTGCTCTTTTAAAGTTTGTTTTTTCTTTGACTTTAATATCTTAAACAAGAACCTTGTAAACATAAGGTTAATTCATACATTAACTCTGTAGCCTTGCCGACTTCCACGGGAACGGTCTACTACCAAACTCTTCGAATAAACCTTGACAATATTTATCCGTTTTCTGTAATATAATCTTCAAATGTAATTTTACCTCACAGGAGTTTCTGTTCTGAAGCGCGCTCTCTCTCCACACAGCTGATTCCTGTCAGACCTCAGTTGAAGTGCAAGGCTTCCAGCTGGAGAGCTCGTAACCTAGCAACCAACCGATTGCAAGACTAGAACTGTAACTAACCTTCAGGACTCACAGCGGCCATCTTGGATCTTCTCTTCTTGATTCTTCCTTTGAAATAAGCGCAAGATTACTCTGCAAACCTTCTTCCAGTTTGGGCTTTGCTGTCTCCACTGAGGATATCTCTTTGCTTTTCTCATGCACTTCTAGTTTGTGTGGTCATGACAGAACCTCAACATTTTGCCAAAAAAAACACTTTTTCCTCTCATTTCCGTGACAGAAAGTTCTGGAATCAGAGAGGAGCCACAAATTTCCTTCCACCCAGCCTTTCCCCAAGTCTCCCGATAAAAATTGTACCTCAATTTTGTGGGTAGGCCTACTGCCCGCGAAAGGAAATGCCCCAAAACACTATCTGGACACATCAGAATTATCAAATACAAAACTACCTGCTTTTGCGGGGGGCACATGCGTTTTTGGTCCTGGGCTCAGCAGCCATCTAGGGAACCCTACCAAACCCAGACATTTCTGAAAAGTAGACACCGAGGGAGTCCAGGGAGGTGTGACTTGCGTGGATCCCCCAATGTTTTCTTACCCTGAATCCTCAGCAAACCTCAAATTTAGCTAAAAAATCACATGTTTCCCACATTTCTGTGTGGGATCACCGTACTGGGATGAATTTCATACCACCCAATGTTCCCCTCAGTCTCCTGGTAAAAATGATACCTCATTTGTGTAGGTGGGCCAAGTGCTTGTGACAGAGGTGAGCCAAAAACATGTCAAAATTGAGGAGGAACCAAAGCGGGTCCAAAAGGGCAGTTTGAAAAAAAACATTATTAGGCTGACAAGTGCAGCAGAATTGTTATCGGTATAGATGAGCCAATGCTGGGTGGTAGGAATTTTGTGGATTCCTGCAGATTCCGGAAGGTTCCATCACAAAAATGTGGGGAAAATGTGTGATTTCTAGCAAAGTTGGAGGTTTGCAGGGCATTGTAGGTAAGAAAATGGTGCGGGGTGCATGTGACACACACACCCTGGAATCACCCAGATGTTTAGTTTTCAGATGTGCCCATACTGGTTGGTAGCCACCACCCCACAATTTTTTTTTTTTCTGGCATCTAGTAGACTTTCTGCCCCCCCCGTGGTGTGGATCAGGGGAATTGCCCCATCTGCCCACTGGTGGGAATAACAACTTTGGCCCCATTTATTTGGGGTGGGGGTATGGCCATACCCCCACCCTCTTATTTTGGGAAAAAAAACTTCCCTGGTCTCTGGTGGGCTTTCTGCCCCCCCTTGGGAGCAGATGGGTCGTCCAAAAATAGGCCAATCTGCCCTCTATGTGAAAACACACATACACACACACCAATCCCTGGTGTCTAAGTGGTTTCTGCCCTTCCCCCCCAGGGGCAGATCGGCCTAATAGAAATAAGCCGATCTGCCCCCAAGGGGAGCAGAAATGGCCCAAAATAATTCTCCCCCCCCGCCCCCCTCGGGAACGACCCTTGGCTAAGAGGTCGCTCCCCTTGCGTGAAATTGGTGCAAAAAAAAAAAAATCCCCGGTGCCTAGTGGTTTCTGCCCAAAAATCGGCCTATCAGCCCCCAAGGGGAGCAGAAATGTTCTAAATACAATTTGCCCCCCAGGGGAGCGATCCTTGCCTAAGTGGTCACTCCCCACATCTATAAAAAAAAAAAAAAAGATCCCTGGCGCCTAGAGGTTTCTGCCCACAGTGGGAGGCAGAAATGGCCTAAAATAAATCCATCCGCCCCCTTCCCCCAGGGGAGCGACCCTTGCCTAAGGGGTCGCTCCCCTTCTGTGAATTCGCCATAAAAAAACCTCCCTGGTCTCTAGTGGTTTCTGGCCCCCTTGGGGGCAGATTGGCCTACCAAAAATCAGCCTATCTGCCTCCAAGGGGAGCAGAAACGTTCTAAATACAATTTGCTCCCCAGGGGAGCGATCCTTGCCCTAGTAGTCACTCCCCACCTCTAATAAAAAAAAAAAAAACTTAAAAAAAAGATCCCTGGCGCCTAGAGGTTTCTGCCCCCAGGGGGAGGCAGAAATGGCCTAAAATAAATCCATCCACCCCCATCCCCCAGGGGAGCGACCCTTGCCTAAGGGGTCACTCCCATTCTGTGAATTTGCCATTAAAAAAACCTCCCTGGTCTCTAGTGGTTTCTGCCCCCATTGGGGGCGGGCTGGCCTCATAAAAATAGGCCGATCTGCCCCCAGAGGGGGCAGAAATAGCCTAAATATAATTTGCCCCCTAGGGGAGCGACCCTTGCCTAAGGGGTCGCTCCCCACCTCTGAAAAAAAAAAAAGATCCCTGGCGCAGATCTGCCTAATAACAATAGGCCGATCTGCCCCCGGGGAGGGCAGAAAAGGCTTTGAAAAATATTGCCCCCCTGGGGAGCGACCGTTGCCCAAGGGGTTTCTCCCCTTAAGCCAGTTTCTCTTTTATAATAAATCCCTTGTGTCTAGTGGTCATTTCAGAAGCTGGATCGCTTCACGATCGGGCTTCTGAAATGCTCTGAGAGACTTAAAAGGGAAGGAAATTCCTTTCCTTCCCTTTGAAGCCTCTCAGGCCCCCATCACATGATCGGAAGAGAAATGCAAAGCATTTCTCTTCCGATCGTGCTGGAAGCTGAGCTTCCAGCACGATGGGGAAGTGGCCTCAGTGGCGCGCTGACTTCATCAGATGTCACTAGGGTGATCTGGGGGTTGGGGTGGAAGGGGAAGGGCTTCCCCTTCCATCCCTGCCTTGGGGTGGGAGGGAAGTCCAACAAAGGGAGCGCTAGCGCTCCCTCCGAGCTCCATGCCAAGGATGAAATTGGTTACATCCTCGGCACAGGAGCACTGTGCCGGTGGACGTAACCGTTACGTCCCCGGCACAGAAGGGGTTAATCCAGCACAAATATTTACTTTAGCTTGTGTTGCAAGTGCTAAAGGATGACAGTGTAATCAAGATTGCAGTCCTTTTTAGATGTGGATTGGGAGTGCAGTCATTTCCAGACCTGTGCTCAACCTGAAAAATTGCTTTCAGGAATATTACAGACAGACGCCTTCGCTCTGCCCATATATTCGTAGCCATGAGTATGTTTTGATGGGCAGAGGTTGTGTGCTTTCACAAAAACGTGCCTGCCTTCCACACAACTGTGATCATTGGTTTTGTTTATTTATCCAGCTGCCTCAGCCAGCGGCAGTAAGGCTGGAGCACACACATTACATTGTAATGCTATTAGTGTTTTAGATAACCAGATAATTTACAGTGTTTGTTTTCTCTGGCAGCAGCACAGATGGGAGGAGGGCATTCATTAACTTTAGGCTTCAGGGTACAGTTTTGTTTTGAGAGCCCAGGGCTACACTAATCTACATGGATTTTTAGGTGTGATCGTACGTTATTAACAAAAAGGAACCTCTAATGAGAGCGGGGGTGTAAGCTTCATCCACAAGTTGATTATCCTGAGTACAGGATTTGATTGGGCAGATTTTATGTGCTTCTTCTTAAAAGGCTGCTTGTATTGCACTTTTTGTCTTGTGGCAAACTTCATACTAGATACAGCAGGACTTAGTTGATTACGGTGACTAGCCAGTATCATGGATATAGGCCTGATCTGTTTATTATGAGATATTGGCCCTCATTACGACCCTGGCGGTTGGCGGAGAAGTGGCGGTCTTACCGCCAACAGGCTGGCTGTAAACAAATTGGAATTATGACCATGGCGGTTCCCGCCATGGTCATCCGCCACTTCTCCGATCCAACCGCCAGGGTGGAGACGACCGCTGGGCTGGAGACTTGGGTCTCCAGCCCGGCGGCCGTCGCAAGACTGCCGGCGGTATCACGACTCGGCTGACCACCATGGATTTTATGGGGTTGGGAACCGCCATGAAATCCATGGCGTTAAGCGCTATCAGTGCCAGGGAATTCCTTCCTTGGCACTGATAGGGGTCTCCCCCACCCCTGCTTCCTCCCCCCACCCCTCTGCCACCCCCCAAAGGTGGCAGGACCCCCCTCCCCACCACTACCCCCAACATAGCAAACCCAGAAACACACCGTACACGTATGCATACACCACCAACACACATACCCGCACACATATCTCCAAACATGCCAACAGCCACACACAGTCATACACGCACACCCACATACAGACATACACACACACATCCATTCAGACATACATACAGACAGACACGCACACATTTACAGACACAACACCCCCTGCATGCATACATGCACTCACACACCCCCTCTACATCCTCACACGTACACCTCCATTCACGCACACAACACACAACACCCCCCTACCCCCCATCCCCCTCCCCTAACGGATGATCAATTTACCTGGTCCGTTGATCCTCCGGGAGGGGACGGGATCCATGGGGGCTGCTCTGCCGCCAACACCCCGTCAACAGAACACCGCCACGCCGAATCACGGAACGTGATTCGATGGGCAGTGTTCTGTTGACGGGGCGGTGAAGGTGGAGCAACCTCCACTTCCCCGCCGACCGCCAGTATGGCTGCTGGCGGCTCTCCGTCCGGAAAAGGACAGAGGGCTGCCAGCAGTCATAATTCGCCGAGCGGAAAACCGCCTGCACTGGCGGTCTTCAGTACGGCAGTCCCTCAGCGGTCTTGCAAAAAGACCTCCGAGGTTGTAATGACCACCATTATGTTAAAGACACTGAGGGGGTTATTCTAACTTTGGAGGAGTGTTAATCCGTCCCAAAAGTGACAGTAAAGTGACGGATATACCACCAGCCGTATTACGAGTTCCATAGGATATAATGGACTCGTAATACGGCTGGTGGTAAATTCGTCACTTTTCCGTCACTTTTGGGACGGATTAACACCTCCTCCAAAGTTAGAATAACCCCCTGAGTCTGGTGTACTTTTTGTGAAAAGAATATGTAAGTCGATAGGAATTTACATTGTGGGTTGGTTTTACTCTTTATTAGAGCCTACAGAAAGGTATTGTGTTCTATGGAATCTCACAGATTATCGAACTAGGCAATGGTTCCGGTGTTGGTTACCCAGTGTGACAAACCATAGATTTGTACAGTTTGTTCTGTGACTCTTTGAAAATCCTTGTTAGGGCGTTTTATAAGACATAATATTTTGCTTAGCCAACTGTAATTTTGTTTACATTTCTAATTTTGTAACTGTGCTTCTAATGGTTGTATTGTGGAAAAGCGTACTGTGAAAATTGCTTTGGGAACAAGCTGTATGCCTTTTTGGTGCACTGGAAACATTATGTCCGATGCCAAAGATCTGCTCTGCTAACTATGAAATATTATGAGACAGGCAGTTGGTCTAGTCTTTGAATTGTGTAAAGCATATATTAAAGCCAATAAGCCATTAAGTATTGGTTATCACATTGTGTTACAGGTCATAGATGGGCTTTTTGTTAACTGGTAATCTCACAGATTACCGTAGTAGGCAAAGATTTTGGAGTTGCCCACCAAATATGACAGGCCCTAGCAGTGTGGCTTCTGTTTTGATTTTTGTTAGTTCTTGTTGAGAGTGGTTTATATATTGTTTTGCGACCCTATTTTTCAGCACATTTGTAATTTTATAAATGAATGCATGATAATGTCCAGGTTATAAGCACTTGAATAGGCCAGTGTTGGGTAAAGTGTAAAGCCAATGTGAAAGAGGTAAAGGCCTCATCTATTCATTGAAAAAAGTAATACCAGATTTCATTGTTTTGATTTATTTATTATGAAACGTTGACAAACCAGTAGGCCTGACCTATTTATTGTGAAAAGCATGCATTAAAGACAATAGGCTATTAAGAATGGATTGTTACTAAACTGTGCCAAAACCTGTGGGTAGAAATTTTGGTGCATGTAATTTCACAAATTTCTCTAGTATGCAAGGGTTTTGGTGAAGGAAGTCCACCCAAACAAACTGCGGAGATAGATGATATGCACTACAAAAACCCTAGTTAGGCTTTCTTAGAAGAGATGTGTATTGCTTTGCCGACTGTAATTTTGTATACATTTGTATTTTTTGACTACGCCGGATAGTTGCCTTGTAAAAAACTTAAAATCAGTACCATGGGTTTGCTTGAGTTGGTTATGGTGACAAGCCAGTGATAAAGGCTATATGCCTGATTGTTTATTATGAAAAGGTATGATAAAGGCTGCAGGCCCCACATATTCATTGTGAAAAGCATATTTTTAAGTCAATAGGCATTTAAGAGTAGATAGGTATTAATTACTCTGTATTAAAACCTATAGATAAGTATTCTCACCGGTTACAGAAGGGCAGAGCAGGCTTTTTGGATAAAGACATTATTCCTTAGTAGGTGAACAAACTCAAATGATTTCTGGAGGCTAGCATAGTATTTAGCCATGCAATTGAATGTAACGGCTGAAAATCAAAACTCACCAATAACTCCAGGAAAATAATCATTCAGAGTGTGGCAGCTAGCATAGCTCCAGGACTCTATGAGAAAAACACAGCTAAGCTTGACCCTGAAGCAGAGAATATCTCCTATAAAGATGAGGATAGCAAAGCAATATTTGAAGCAAAATCACTTCAAAATAACCTCACTCATATTGAAGGCCTTTCTACAGCATATCAGAGGGGAAACTTGAAGGAGAAAATATTCCCGACTCTTGGAGGGGCTCAGTAATTACCCTAATTTTTAAGGGTAGGGACCGGCGGCAACCAGAAAACTATCTGCTCATCACGCTCCTCTATAATGAAGCCAAGTAGTTTGCTTGAATATTATCAAAGGAGTTGAAGAAATGGTGGAGGACAAAATCAATTATACCACTAAACCACACAGGTTTTATACGAGGAACGGGCATTCTGACTAACATCCTGCTCGGTCTATCAAATCAGACAAAATGACAACAAATAACCAACCGTTTTATCTTTGCTTTGTGGATTTTAAGTCAGCTTTCAATTGTGTCCAACTGAATCACTTCTGGGGCCAAATTGGTATGCTGAGACATCCTTCCTGATCTCCTAAAAGCAAAACAGCTGCTCTAGTCTGACACTTGGGTTAGAGTAAAGATAGGAGATGACACGTCCCGGTGTTGTAAAATCGAAACCGGTAAGGGTCTTAAACAAGCGTGTGTTTTGGCACCATACTTATTTAACTTACTCACGCAGACATGAATCCAGCATTGGACGCTGTAAACTTTCATGTACCTTAATTATGAGGGTTACACATTTCCAATCTTCTGGACACTGATGATGTCATACTTCTTAGCCAAACTAAAATTGGTCTTTATTCTCTTATTGATAAACTATTCAGCTATTTCTCAAAAAATGGTATGATAATTAACCAGAAAAAAAACAGCCCCTGGAATGTGTACAAGAGTACAATACCTTGGTATTCTATCAAGGCATCTTCCGTCCACATAAGCAAGAGTTACAATGGAAGGGTAATGCTTTAAGCTTGCCATTTCAAACCCTGAGGAGATCAATGGGAGGGCCCAGCCTAGCTATTAAAGGATATCTCAGCAAAACTACTTCCAGCTTTCACAAATGTTAGCGAAGCACTCCATGGCCAGGATGCAGCGGTATTAGAGGCAATCGTTTAAAAAAAACCTATTGACCCCTCTTTAAACACCGTACAAATGCCTCTCTTGTTCAGATCCTGCTGGAGTGTGGGCTGATAAAACAATTGCCAAGAAGGGGACTTATATCAAAATCTGGCACAATCTGAAGACGGCAATATATAAATCCTATAAATAAAGCTCTGTGGACAGAAATATCAAAAAGCCAAGACACCCCAGCAAGACTATATTTAGAAACTGCCACTTATATCCTGAGTGCCCATTACGTTGGGAGCAACCAGTGTCCTATGGTGTCTTCAAAAAATCAATTAGCTGCTTAACTAAGAAAATCTCTGCAGTAGAGGACAAGGCAATTCTATCAAATGCTTAGATGTTTTAAATGCCCATATAACTCTTGAAACAGAGTATCATTTAGAGGCTGGTATCGTTTTGGTCATCTTCCCTCTCTTTTGCATACTTTGCCTAGGCTTCAGAATGATGACTCCGTCTCCTGTTGGCTATATAAGTCGACTACAGAGTACCTTGTCCACTTGAACAAGCAAGAGAACAAAATGCAGCACGCTCGTAGAAAACGCACTAATCCCTATGAGTGCCTAATAATTCACAATGCTGAGTATACAAATACTAGTTTCTAGTATCCACAGGCGTGCAACTCCACCAAGGCTCCTGCTGCATAGAGAGCCTCAAAGGCCTCAAAGGCTAGACTAGCCCCAATAAGAGAAACCCAAATAGGCGGTGCACCGCCACACAAGCAAGCACGTTGGATATGGTAAAAAGAGAGTCCAGTACTCCGGTAGTGAAGATGAAAAATCCTCCTTTTTAATTCTTTGCAAGTCCAATACTTTGTATTCTCACAGTTCCGTAAATACAGCAAATGGTACAATGAATGAACAGCCAACGCGTTTCGCCCACTAAAAGTAGCTTCTTCTGGGCTGTAATATAACATAGAAACAAATTTATGCAACATATAATCAATTAAAAGGACCTACTTACATGAAGACAAATAAGATAAATGAAAATGAAATACAAATGCGAATGAAAATAAACAATACTACGTACCAACACGATATAGAACACCGTTTGAGACAGAACATAAGTGCGTGAAAGTGCATACGTGTTAAAAATAATGTGGTGTCAAGATGACATGTATCACGCGAGACTTGAAACGAATATGCGAAAAAAACACCAAGCAAAAACAGGAAAAATAGACTTATAGAAAAAAGTGTATCAGTACTAAAAAAGACAGAAGGATACAAGATATTACCCAGTGCATGGCCCTGTGTAAGGCAGAAAGGACAAAGTGAAGAACTGATGTTTTTGATTAGAAAATCCAAAAGAGAAAAGAGAAAACCGTGAAGACAAAATTATCACTTAGTACAAATTAAAGTTAGAAAACGTCAAGAAGAGTTGTGTAAAGAATAGTGCATGTAAAAATCAGCGTACCGCAATGGTATCCAGTCGGTCACAATAGTCAAAATGTAGCAACAAATAGAATACCTGACAGAAAGGAAAAATATAAGTCAAATGGAATTATGGTTTGAAAAAAACAAAATTCGAAAGGGAAAAGTAAAGTTTTTTTCTCATATCATGACAAAGAAATAACCAGAGGTGGGCTCATAAGATGCCCAATATCCGGTATCAATTGTGAAAGAAAAGAAAGTAAATGTACGAGGCATGTGTTGATGGTAGACCATCAAATCACGAGCACGGGGCGAGCGGCAAGTTCCCTCAAGAATTAATTAATTAAAAATTAATTAAAAACGCTCCAACGGAAAAAACACCATACCCATGTCACAACCAGAGAGAAAAAAGGGGAAAGAAAATATCTTAGCAAGAACGCTAGCGAATATTAGGTTCGAGGCAAGTTTTGAAGTGAGTAACTCGGTCAAAGCGACCTTTAAAGTAGATGCGCGCCGGCGGGAGTGTAACGCCGGTCCCAACACATGGAGAGCCGAACGGGAACCCCGTTTGAAATATCGTAAAAATACTTCACAGAACCCGGAAATCCGGGTGATGTGTGGAAAAAACAAAAATGAATAACGGACAACAACGGCGGCCATCTTGGAGCTGTTGTTAATACCAAGGAATAGAGAGCAAGTGAATAGGGGCACCGAAATACGGTGTTCCAAAGCTGAAAAAAATAACAAGAAAGTACCAAAAGAAGAACAGGCTGGTGACAACAAGCATCAAATGAGAAATAGTACAAACAGGACTGACTGGATTCCACCATATGTCTCAAGAAAAATAATGTGTGGATAAACCATGGACAAAGTAATTGCAAGAAGAGAGAAGAGGAGTGAGCAAGGAAAGATCAAAATAGTCCAAAGAAGATGATATACCTAAAATTCCAAAATATTTGGCAAGAGGGACAAATAGGAAAATGCAGACAATAAAACTGTTAACCAGTCAGAATATTAGTATTAGTCCTAATCTTGTACAATCTAACCACATTGAAAGCATAATTACACAAAGTTTGAACAGATCAATATTCACCTACTAAAAGTAAGTATTCCAGAATCCATAGAAATTAATGCATGGTGCAACATAAAATAATGCACTGGGTAATATCTTGTATCCTTCTGTCTTTTTTAGTACTGATACACTTTTTTCTATAAGTCTATTTTTCCTGTTTTCGCTTGGTGTTTTTTTTCGCATATTCGTTTCAAATCTCGCATGATACACACTTATGTTCTGTCTCAAACGGTGTTCTATATTGTGTTGGTACGTAGTATTGTTTATTTATTTTCATTCGCATTTGTATTTCATTTTCATTTATCTTATTTGTCTTCATGTAAGTAGGTCCTTTTAATTGATTATATGTTGCATACACACAGTAAGTACCACACTGCCAAACCACCCAAAAGGACGAAAAACACGATAATGCAACACCCAGACAAGATTGCAAGAAACCAGCTGTAAATTCCTGAAGAGGAAGACCTGTGGAAGAAAGGGACCAAGTCCAGAAGTCAAAGAAGTGTCCAGTGGGGGTAGGAGCCACTACCCACCTGTCTGTGGTTGCGGGAGTTGGTCGACGATGAGACGAAGATGGTCAGCAATGCAGCCCCGGAGTCGGTGAAGAGTTCCTGGAGGATGCAGTCGACGTTCCACGCTGGATGGATGATTGCAGTCGTCAGTGGCGTGGAAAAGCTATAAACAAGCATTGGCAAAGGGAGAAGTCGCAGTGAAGCAAAAGTGGAGCTGCTGGGCAACAGCAAGGTCCAGGAGGACTCAACCCATGGGGGGGCAGTCCTATGGGGACCCTCGGCAAGACGGAGCCCACAGAAGAAAAGGCAGCCCCCACAGGAGAACCACTGGAAGAGGAACCAGGAGTCGCAGGGGAGCCCACACAGCACAACTGGAGAAAGGTCCCAGGCCACATGAGAAGCACGCATAGCACTGTTGCCTTTTACAAGAGACTTGGCTGTGGGTAAGGGGTGTGCCAGCTGTGGAAGCAGTGGGACAGTTTAGGGAAGGAACACAGGTGCTGGGGCCTGGTGAGCATGATTACACCTTTCCCTCTCATTCCATTTCTGGTTTGGAAGCTCAGGCAAACGTCTCTCACCATGATCTTTGCAGCTCCCACTTGGGTGCGTCAGCCCAGGTCCACAACACTACTAGATGTCGCAGTAGTTCCTGATGAGACACCCAGACGCAAAAAAATGCTCAACCTAGCAATTTGGCTCCTGAGGTTATAGTTTGGCTACCTTGGATTACCACCAGAGTGTATGAACATTCTCAAGGAAACCCGCAGACCTACCATTAGAACCTGTTAGAAAGCAAAATGGAAGCGTTTTGTTTGCTACTGCCAACCCAAACAAATTGATCCTATGAAAGCTGCGGTGCAAGACGTTGTCTGCTACCTGCTTCATTTGCAGAAGGCATATGTAGCATACACTTCTTGCTGCAATGGCTGCCTATCTCCAGAATAACAGCATCTCTCACTGTCCAAAATTCCAGGCACTGAAGCTTTTATGAAATATTCCGCCTCTGGTTTCTCCAGCACAGTCCTGAAACGTTAACATTGTTCTCACTAGACTCATTGCTTCCCCATTTGAGTCTCTTCCCTCATGCCGACTTCAGTTTGTCATGGAAGGTGGCATTCTTAGTCACCATCACCTCACTTAGGCATGTTAGTGCGCTCCAGGCTTTAACCTTAGAAAAAACTTTTTTCCAAATACATAGTCAAAGTGGTTCTTTGCACTAATCCTAAACTCCTACCCAAGGTAGTTTCACATTTTCACCTAAATCGGTCCATTGAGCTCCCAGTCTTTTTCCCGCAAACAAATTCTGTTGCGGAAAGAGCTCTTCATACTTTAAATGCAAATCCAGCACATCCAGATTAAGCCACAAGTATATACACACTTGCTGCACTAAGGCCGAAAGACCTTTACCTGTTTCGCCCACAGCACACCCTAATTGTAAAAAGTGAGCCACTATGACTTTTCTTTAACTTTCCCTTAGCGGACATTTGTAAGGCAGCTTCATGGTCTACACCACACACCTTCACTATTGTATGGCTGTCTTAGCACACCAACAAGCCAGTGTAGGCCAGGCAGTACTAAGAACACCTTTTCTTACACATACCTTTCACTTCTTTCTCACTTGCCTGTGGGAAAACAATCTAACAGTGGAGTTGATGCACATGCGCAATATCGCAGAGATGAGTCACTCTACCTTGTGACTCAAAAGACTTGGGATGAGTAAATGAGGGATATACTCCCAATTAACACTTCTGGATTTCTTTCCTCCTCCACCCCTCCATTACTCCTGTCAATCTAACTAACAAACTCTCATATCCACGGCTCAAATTAACTCATAATAATAATACTAAAACTGTACTCATATTTCCCGATACTAATCCATCACTAATTCTTGTTGGGTTCCGGAGTAGCGTGCTACTCGCTGAAAAGTGCTTCGACGCCTCGTCAGGGGTAGTAAGCGCTATATAAATACTATTACAATACAATACATTTGTTTCTATGTTATATTATAGCCCTGAAGAAGCCCCTTTTAGTGGGCGAAACGCATTGGCTGTTCATTCATTGTACCATTTGCTGTATTTACGGAACTGTGAGAATACAAAGTATTGGACTTGCAAAGAATTAAAAAGGAGGATTTTTCATCTTCACTACCGGGGTACTGGACTCTCTTTTTACCATATCCAACGTGCTTGCTTGTGTGGCGGTGCACCGCCTATTTGGGTTTACCTTGTCCACTTGCTCTGCATTTGTCATAAACTTTTAAAGGAAAAGAGAGCCCTTTTAAGAGTACCCTTTAATCAATGGGGCATTCACTACTGCAGACAGGCTGTCATTGCATGTTTTAAACCTACGGACACAATTCTGCTCACTTACCAAATTTCTATCAAGAGCAGATCAAAAAATCAAAGACTGCGATGACCCCTTGTACTTGAATTGTTGCCACACATTACCTAAGCAATATTTTAATCTTTCTATGACAGTTTTAAGTTTTAACCTTTCAGCACAGAGTTATGAGGCAGTAGGTGAAATTGTGTAATTTTGTACTTCTTATGGCGATTGCCATTGTATACAGTGATTTAATCAATTATGCATAATAAAGCACTACCACTACCATAGTAGGAAAAGGTTTGAGTGCTAGTTAGCCCCTCTAATAAACCATGGCTATAGAAGATTTGTACTTTATAATCCTTGTTAGGCCATTTTACAGAGATTGTATTTTGCTTTGCAAACTGTAATTTTGTACACGTTGTATTTCGTTGCCTGTATACCTGATAGTTGCCTTGTGGGAAAGCTTACAGTCAGTACAGGAGGACTTCATTGGTTATGGTGATAAACCAGTAACCGCTACATTCCTGATTGGTTCAAAAGGAGAAACTATTTCTGTTGCCATAGGTCTGACCTTTTGATTTTGAAAAGTTATGATAAAAGCATTAGGCTCAACATATTGGTAGGGAAAAGTGTATGTTAAAACAAATAGGCATTTAAGGGTGGTTTGTTATTTCTCTGTATGAAATCCTACAGATCAGCATTTTGTAACATGAAATGTCACAGATTACCGCAATAAGAAATAATGATTTTGTTGTTGGATATTGCCTCTGACAAAGGCTTGTGCACAAGATTTGCACTGTAATAATTCTTGCTAGAATCTCAAAGCTGTGTTCCAGGATCTTCTAAAAAAAAAAATATATATATTTGTTAAATTCAATTCTGTCTGTGTGTGTGTGTGTGTATATATATATATATATTTATATATATATATTACAAAACAAGGTTGTCCTCTGTGAAAGCGCACTCCCAACAGGTTATGTAATCGGGGGAAAATAGCAAAGCTAGCAACTAACAGTGAATTCTTTAAGCATTTTCATTATTCCAGGCCTTGTGTTGTTAATTGATCTCTGGACACGTGTTTCCAAAGTTGAATTATGCAAATGCAAATGTATAGTTTTATTTCCACTCTTTTCTTGTTTTTAGGTCGAGCATAGCAGCGCATAAGCGCTGCTTTTCTGATGTGTTATTATCTATTTGGGCTTTTAACCACACCCATCACTATCGCTTGTTTATGGACGTGCTCTTCAAAAATCCTTTGTTATCATTGGTAAATGCTTTACATTTGTTCCTCCTTGAGACGGTTGGTTATCGCCTTGGACATCGACCCTGATACATGGGTAATTGGACTTTTGCTGATACATTTGACTGCCAGCTAACTTCTTTTTCCTTTTGTGCCTCCCCTTCATGCTCATGGCGTGGCACTTTGAATCAGCTCACTTATGTGAAACTGTTTTACTTTTCATTTTGAATTTATGTGGCAAGAAAAGTCTGGTTAGGAGTTTACAACGCTAATAGCTCTTACTCGAGCAAATGCGAGACCCATTGCATTGCAAATGCTTGTTATGATTGAGTAATGTCGTACACTGTTATCGTAGTGACTGCGATTCGCTTGTAACTCAGTCCTTCATTAGTTATTTTTATTGTAATATGTGTCTACATAGAATTTAAGTTATGTTTATGGGAAATGTGGGCCACACAGGGAAGAAAAACATATATTAACATCGTGAAAACCAATGGAGCAATTCAAAACAAGTCAACAAAGTTGGAGTTTTAAAGGCAGCAGGCACGAGATGGTACTATATCAGTGACCATTTCCCAATGCCCACCATAAGAGTCACAGCAGACCTTTCAGTAGGGTCAGTCATCTCTCAGGCCTAAAGCCGTGGAAATGCCAGAGACACTCAAAGCAAGGGCGCCTTTGCTTTCAAGCAGTGACATTCCATGCATGCCCCCTCTCCTACCCCAACCAAGTTTTGGAGGTTGACTAAGGACATATTTTCCCCAGTGGAAAAAGATAACCTCTAATAGTGGGTACTTTTCTTTGTCGTGCAAGGCTACTGCCTGGAGTTTCATACCACTCTACCAAATATTCCATCACACAGAAACAACATCCACCAAGAATCAACAAAGGTTTCTGAAAGAAGTGCAAGCATTGCATCAAAAGGGAGTAATAAAACCTGTCCCACAACACCAGGAGGGACAAGAAATATAAACATCATATTTTCTTGTCCCCAAGAAAGATGAAACACTTCGGTTGATTCTCGAACTCAGACCATTGAAACAATGCTTAACACCAGAGGATTTCAAGATGATAATTTACCAAGGTGTCATTGCACTGCTCTGCATCATTAACTACATGGCAACACTTGATCTCAAGGACACCTCCTTCCAAATCCTGTTCATCCTGCACACCATGAGTATCTCAGGTCTGTGGTAAGTGGAGTGCATTATCAGTTCAAAATACTGTCTTTTGGGATTACAACATACCCGCCACTTTTCACCTGTACATCTTCACCACACACACAGCTGGTGATTAGTAGTCTAGTCCTCCCCGGCTGATATGGGAACAACATTCAGAAGACTACTACTGTGTGTCACCTAGATGATATTTATGAGCTGCATGTATTGTGGTATGCGGAGCCACCTGGGCAGAACACTTGCTTCTAATATCTTGCTTCGGCTGAGAAAGTGGATGTTTCATTAGAATGATCCCAGGGGTTTTCTGACTGCATAACAGACACTCCAGAATCTCTGGATCTGAGGGGGATCAGTAGTTACCCACAACTCAGATGTGTTTTTCAACCCAGCAGATATGCTTTTAGTATTCTGTGATGTCACATATGTTGGTACGCCGGTCGAGGACAGGTGTGCTATGAACAGGGTATTTCTTTTCCACAAGCAGTCTCTCACGTTTGCATGTTGTTGGTGACACACATTTCCTTTTTTTTATTATTTAGGTAGGAGCACATCTCAACAAGCCTAAAATAGTACAAATAACTTAATGTAATCACAGTTAATATTAGTCTGTTAAGTTTCTTCATTTCTTCTGTTTTTGCCCTGTTAACTTTGCCCCCTTCTATTCCATTCCATTACAAAGTCCTAATCCAGGCCACACATTTCCCACAGTTGCACTTGTGCCTCAGTGGTTCCCTAATTTGTAAAACATACAGTTCCTCCAAATGAATGTATCTACATTTTTGTTAATGGTTCTCGCCTTACTGGTGAATCCTCACATTTCCTCTTCTGAGCAATGGCATGGACCTAGTCACTGGTGCTAAAAAAAAAGAGTAAATTCTCAATAGAGTGGTTGTTCCTGCTGCTTCACCACTTCCAAACCAGTGGCACACCCTAGCCAGAATATAATTCGGACCCTAATGCTCGGTCTAGTGCTGCATATGTGAAAACCTCTATGGCATTTATGCACCTTTTGGACAAATTACTTGTTTTGGGTGCACCTTTGCATAATTGCTTAGGCATATAATATAATCTATGTAGTGGAACATTGTATTTGCTACAAATTAGGAATTCTTATGGTTAAATGCATGTTTCTAATTTCTCCCATCCGTGAGAACAAGCTTTATTATGATTGGATGTTCTGGTATCAACTATTTTTGATAAACTGTAGCCAAATTTCACCCCTGCTGGGGGATGTTGGAACACAGCATTGAATAAGCTGGCCTTCTCTTTCCTAAAACACTGAAAATAACTCTACATCTGTAGGTATTTGTAAGGAAATTCCTCTTTTTGCATGTTCACTCCCACATTTTTGGACTGATGCTGCTGGTTTTTCGACTCTGAGTGCACGGAGGCCTGCTAACCTGACCTCAGTGCCCGTATTCTGACCCTGTACAAATGGCATGTTGAATAGGATACACCCATTTGGCAAGGACTGACTGAACCCCCTCAGGTCACTTTCCAGGGATAAATGTGGTACCACTGGCACCCTGGCCCTCAGATCACACCAGAATCTGAGAGAGGACAGAAGGACTGTCCTTTTGCCTACAGGGAGGCTACACTTTTGGAAGGACTGCACTTGCTGCACTTTCATCTAGCAAAGTTTGCACTGCGGCTCCTGGCTCAGGAAAAAGTTGGTTCTCAGCCTCAACCCACAGCAGTGACCCCAAGGATCAGCCGGCTGATCTCCTGGAACCAGCTCCAGGGACACAAGAGATGAAGAAGCCCCAACTGACAAGTCAGTAGTCACCGCAAACATTTTGCTGCTACCAATCACTGGGCACCAAAGAAGGCAAATCCGAGATAGTCAAAAGTAGTAACCAACTCTGCCTGATCCGGGAGTGCTATCCAAGTCTGCATTCGGCACACCCAAGGGATACTAGCTCCCACCTAAGGATTTCACCCCAACCATGGTGCAAAGTGACCAGTACCCAAGCATCGGCTGGCCTGCTACTGTAACATAGAGGATTTAAAGGAACTCCTATCTCTGTGGCCAGGTTTGCCCCACTTCACCTGTGGAAGGAGGAGCAACCATAAAGACACCCCGATTGACCACATGTAGGAATCCAGCTCTTTATATGTTAAATCAAAATGAGATATATAGGCAGAAGATTACACGGGTTCCCTTACTAGTGGGCAGGGGCTTGCTGTAGCAATCCCAAGGTGTTCTTTTGTGTGGTTGAACTGCCTTGGGGTTATCAGAGAGGAGTGTGAAGCACCTGCAAATTCACACACAGTCAATAAATGTGACGAGGGGATCCACACCAATTTACATAAATAACAAATATTTTTATATATAACAGAGATAAAGTGGGCTATGCCACAGTGTACGCACATCCAACGTGTTGCCAATATTAAGGCAATTGTAACATAAAATTCAGTCCAACTTAATGCTGGTGCTATCCTGGTAAGACACCCTACCACGTATGCTGAAACAGACGGGCCTAGAGCTAGGTCTAGTCCCGTGTAGCAATAAATCGAACTACCAGGACACACATTGGTAGTCCAATCAGCATGAAATGAGCTACTGTAAGTCTGTTGTTTGTAGTTGTGTTTTATTTTTCACACTTCTTGCATCACAGTTTATGCATATGGGCTATTAGACTGTTCCCTGTAGAACCACATCACCTCAAATTATATACTTCTGGTCTCTTACTCCTGCACTGCGGGCTACTTCTCTCATCTCACCTATGGTGTTTGGTGATGATTTATTGGGAAATCACACTATTAATCCCTAAAGTCATCCATTTGGTTGTATATCAGCTGTTGTATATCATCTGCAGCCTTGAATAAATCGTTGTGATGAAACACCTGTACACTGCTCACTTATATTGATTGTGATATGTGATGCAAGTAGTGTGAAGAATAAAACACAACTACGGACTTACAGTAGCCACTATTCATGCTGATTGCACTACCTATGTGTCCCTGGTACTTTGATTTATGTTTATATATGTTTTGGCACCAGAATCATTATGATCAGGTAAGTACGTTTTTGCAAGGAGAATCTTTGCAGCTCTGGAAAGTCAATACTGAGTGCATTTGTCAGAAGAGGCAATGGTATCCTATGACTAGATCAGCAAGTATGGCATTCCGATATGGTACAGCAAATTAAGAGGCCAATCTCCTGGACTGAGGTAAGTACTGGTCACAAGTCAGGACCACACCAACAGGTCACACCGGGTGGTGCTGCGGCGGCCGGGTGCAGAGGTGAGGTGCAGTACGGCATGGTGTTGGGTGTCCAATGTTGCTTTGTAGAGATCAGCTCAGCGAGAAGATGCTATAGGTGAGGACTGGGGATCCAGTTGGGTAGAACTAACAAGGGGGTTCCATTCTTGAAACATCCGGGGATGTGGAGACACCTTGGGTCCTCTTCTCCACGGGCCAGGGGCGATGAGTGTGGCGGTGCTTTGAGGCGTTGGGCTTTCTCCACTGGAGCAATCATGATTGATGGGGCCAGTGTGCAGATGCTGCAGGTGGCGTCGGTATGCCTAAAGTGGCCAGGTCCAAGAGGGGTTTTGTCTCTGGAGAGCTGGGGACCCACATTAGCACCGTTGGTGCACTTCTACTCAGGCTGTATGGCAAGGGTGCTTTGGTGCCTTCAGGTGTCGCAGTTTGTCTTGGGGTGCAGGGAAGCAGCTCTTCTACTCCACTCCACAGAAGTTCCTGGGTCTTTGTTAAAAGCAGGCAGGCCCCGCCCCCCAGGCTTTTGGAGCCACAGCAACTTGCAGGATAAGTCGACTTTGGCACAAATTGGTGGGAGCAGCAGACAGGCTGGCAGAGCTGGGGCCAAGTCAGGTGCTTCTTCCTCTGTGTTTGCCTTTGCGACTCTTGTGTTCTTCTTCAGAGATCAGCAGGAATCTGCTTTCATGGTGCCAGGGCCTCCCCTAAATACTGCATTTAGTGGCATTTCAGTGTGTGTAGGGTAGTAGCCAATGGGTTACTGACCCCTGGGGTCACTGAACTGCCTACATGACCACTTTCTGTGAAAGGTGGACATAACCCTTCCCAGAGTTCCTAAATCTGTCCACACCAAGGTGGCAGATTTCTAAAAGTTGTGCCACATCAGGCAGCCCACCTTAGGGGTGGGTTTGAACTGAGGGGTGGATACACCTCCCTGAATACTAAATTTCCCATCTGTCCAGGTGCCAGATGAGTCCTGTGGCAGGGGCCGGCACCTCTTCTGTGAATGAAGCCAGATCTGCATACCAAGATCAGTGGGCTTCTTTGAAGCCACCTTCCTTGGAATGCAGGTTCGCAGATCATCCTGAGGTGTGTAAATACCTCTCCCACAGCAGGCTTGGTTTATGACTGCCCCGAGAGCAAAGGGTCTCACCCTTGGGGTGGGTCAGACTTGCACCTGGTGGTGGCAGGCTGGCTAAAACTGGTCAATCCGCACATGGGTAGGTAGCAGGTTTTCAAAGGGCAACTCTAAGGTGCCCTCTGGGTCCATAAATTAATAAATCCATCACTGGCATCAATGAAAGTTCATTAATATGAGATGTTTGATACCAAACATCTCTATATTCAGTGAAGCCATTGTCTAGCTGGGGAACTCGTATTGACCAATGCCCAGCACACGTACTTAAAATGGTTTCCCTGCTCACTCACTAGGTCTATGAATCGACAAGTAGGGGCATATCTGCTTTTGCAGATATGTTCTTACATGCATTGTATTGCACCCTGCCTTAGGGGTGACTTACATATATTGCATGCAGTGTTTAGGGGGCATGGTACACATCTGTGTGCCATGTCACGTTTTTACTTTTAGCTGCACCAAAGACAGGTGAGGGTGGCACAATACATGCTACAGCCCTTGAGGACCCTCTTTGATACCCATGCCCTGGCTACCAGGGGTACCATTTATTATGGACTTATGGGGGGGCAAAGGAATTGCCAATTGGGGTGCATGTGCACAGTTTTAGGGAAAGAGATCTGGCACTGGGGACCTGGTTAGCTGGAACCCTGGGCACTTTCAGTCAAAATTGCATTGAATATGAGGCATAAAGTGGCGGTGACCATGTCAAAAGGTGGGCACTTTCCTACACCACACCACAACTGAAGCATCCTTTGAGCATCTTTTGCCTGCATCTCTCACCATCAGGACTACTCCATTGATATCTATGGCAGTTGTCATGTAAAGTTTGGTTCTGCACCCCCCCCCCCCTCACCCCTCCCCCACCCAACCTCTGCGCTGCCAGAATTGGTCACCCAGACCTGACCGGAGTAGTCAGAATAACTGTTTCAAACTTTCAAAAGTATCCAAAGATTTTGTAACCAATACTTGTTTGCAATTGCATCAAAGTTATAATATATTCTAGGATCTGTATCTCTGGAACCCTCCTGTGAATGTTGCTCATCAAGGTCTCTAAACCTTTCCTAAAAATATGATCTATTTTTATAAATTGGGTCTTCTTGTCTTTGTGTGCTGTTACTTTTTTATTTTGTTGTTTGGTGCTGTTAAATGCTTAACACTTTCTTTGCCAAGCCTTACTGCTCGCAGCCACAGCTACCCAGGGTTGAGCTTAAGGTTAAGTAAATGAGCCTGGCTGGATCCAAGATGGTATGTGTGAGTGTGCTGCATGATGTTGTACCTCATAATTATGTTGTGTTTATACAAAACTAATTACTCCAGTCCTACCTACTATCTGATCTATAGCCCATGTACATTTTTTGTGCCATGTCCCATTAGTGCAAGTGATATTAGCTGTTAGTACTACATTATCCCACAGCAGTATATAGTCCATTTCTTCTTACATTTTACTCTTCTTTAGTCATTGGGTGTTTGTTGCCTCATTGGGTGTTTGTTGCCCGTACATAATGCGCAGGGTGTCTTAACCTGTATATTTTTAAAAGTCGTATTCTCAAGTTCCCTGTTCACCAATCATGTTCTAAATAATATTAGAAAAATAAGGGGCTTAGTGTCCGGAATGATGATATTTGGAAGATTTGGGGCTATGGCAGCAAGATAATAAAAATAAATTTTGGTGAAAACCATCTCACATTTGACAGAGGACAGTTTGGATTGAGCAACCTTACCTGCCCATTTAAAAGTGGTGATTAATCCATTATGTTTTGAGAACATTGGAATTAAAACAAAAATAAGCACAATGGGAGTGTAATCATTTTAACTAAATTTGTGTGTGTGCTACTACTGAAAGAAGTATATGCCACCAGGTCTGTAAATCCTTTGATATTTTCACCATTGAAGCTTTTAGTTTGTACATAGCAGAAACCTGTTCTTTCACCATAGCCCCTAAATATTCTACAGCTCGACACGTTACCATTTGTCACATCTCCCCTTTTAGATCTGATTTACGGTACTAAATTAAAATGCCTTGCGTTTGCACCTTATTTTATAACGAGAAACTCTAGAAAACCTTTTGATAGCCCTGGATGTGCTATCTAAGTTACCTAAATTGGAAGTAAGAAACATAAACACATCGTCACCATATGGTAATATCTTGATTGCAGTCGAAATATTCAGACTAACTCATATTGTTTCTTGTTTTGTAGTACAAACCTGCTAATAGTTCAATAAAGATTACAAATAGTAATGGTGAGTTTCTTCCTTCTCTAAATCTGAATCTGTCCTACCAATGTCCTCTCTGATTTCAAAACAGCCTGGTGTCCCTGGTACAGAGACCTAATTAACCATACGAATTGGCAGGCGAAGCCCATCTCGTCCATTATTTCTTTTAAAAACTTGCCAGTTACCATATCTACATGTCGCATGCCTTTTCTGCATACATTAACTACATGGCCGAAGATATCTTTCCACCTCTGCAACATCCATATTTTCTCATCAGTGATGTATGATGGAACAACGCATGCTCCAACCACGCATGCCTGAACAACGTGGTCTGAACAACGACTTTGTTGTATACACGCATGCCTTTACAACAACATTTCATTATAAAGGAATCCCTAGTCTCGCATGCCACCCCGCCACCCGCCCTAAAAACACACCTACCCCGACCCACCACCCCGCTTTAACAATAAAACTACCCTGACCCCCACCCACAAAAAAAAACTACCCCGACCCCCCCACCTGCCCTCTCTCTGTGCATTCCTGCGGCACGTTCGCATAGCGATCGTGCTGCAGGAAGCCACTAGACACCACTACATTAATTAGGCTGATCTGCCCCCGGGGGGGGGGGGCAGAAGCCATTAGGCACCAGGGATGTTTTTATATATATTGATAAGGGGAACAACCCATTAGGCAAGAGTTGCTCCCAGGGGGACAATTTTTTTATTAGGCCTTTTCTGCCCCCAGGGGGGCAGAAGCCGCCAGACACCAGGGATTTTTTTAAAATGTATTTATTTGATAAGTGGGGCGATCCCTTAGGCAAGGGTCGCTCCCCAGGGGGCAGTTTTTTTATTAGGCCTTTTCTGCCCCGGGGGCACATTGGCCTAAATTGATTAGGCCTTTTCTGCCCCCAGGGGGGACAGAAGCCACTAGACACTAGGGATTTTTTATTTATTTATATTGATAAGGGGAGCAGCCCCTTAGGCAAGGGTCGCTCCCCGGGGGGAGGATTGTTTTTAGGCCATTTCTGCCCCACCTGGGGGCACATCGGCCTATTTCTATTAGGCCGATCTGCCCCTGGTGAGGCAGAAACCGCGTAGGCACCAGGGATTGGTGTGTGTGTTTTGTTTGGGGGGTGGGGGGGAGCCCCTGGGGCAAGGGTCGCTCACCCATGGGGGCACATTACTGTTGCCCATATCTGCCCCCTTTGGGGGCAGATCAGCCTATTTTTGGAAGGCCCATCTGCCCCCATGGGGGGCACGAAGCCCACCAGAGACCAGGGAAGATTTTTGTTTTCAAAATAAAAGGATGGGGGTATTGCCATACCCTCACCCCAAATAAATGGGGCCAAAGTTGTTCTGCCCACCAGTGGGCAGATGGGTCAGTTACCCCCGATCTACACCCCGGGGGGCAGAAAGTCTACCAGATGCCAGGGAATAAAAATAAATAGTGGGGTGGTTGCTACCAACCAGTATGGGCCTGGTTATGCCCCCACCCCAACTGAAGGGGGTAACAGTCTTTCAGCTCTCCCCCAGCACACTCAAATATCTTATCCCACAGCAATCAAGAGGACATTTGATTATTTGGGGTTTTGGTTTTACATTTGGGCCATGAGAGCTTGGCTAACTCTCAAAATCGTCCCACTTGGAATGGTGAGGGCTGCACTTTTTGGACTTTAGGACGCTGCCATGTAGAAAAATCCACAAGACCTAGACATGCCTGAAAACTAAACATCTGGGTGAGTCCAGGGTGGTGTGCTTCACATGCACCCAGCACCATTTTCTTAACCACAATGCCCAGCAAACCTCAAACTTTGCTGAAAATCACACATTTTCCTCATTTTTGTGATGGAACCTTCCGGAATCTGCAGGAATCCACAAAATTTCTACCACCCAGCATTGTCTCATCTATACCGATAAAAAATCTGCCCCACTTGTCAGCCTAAAAATTTTTTTTTTTTAAACTGCCCTTTTGTACCCGCTTTGGTTCCCCCTCAATTTCGACATGTTTTTGGTTCTTCCCTACACAAGTGAGTTATCATTTTTACCGGGAGACTGAGGGGAACGTTGGGTGGTAGGAAATGTGTCCCGGTGCAGTGATCACACACAGAAATGTGGGAAAAATTAGATTTTTTTAAAGCTAAATTTGAGGTTTGCCGAGGATTCTGGGTAAGAAAACACTAGGGGATCCACACAAGTCACACCTCCCTGGACTCCCTCGGGTGTCTAGTTTTCAGAATTGTCTGGGTTTGGTAGCTTTCCCTGTATGGCTGCTGAGCCCAGGACCAAAAACGCAGATGCCCCCCCCCCCCGGAAAAACAGGTAGTTTTGTATTTGATCATTTTGATGTGTCCAGATAGTGTTTTAGGGCTTTTCTTTTCGCGGGCACTAGGCCTACCCACACAACTGAGGTACCATTTGTATCGGGAGACTTGGGGGGAACGCTGGGTGGAAGGAAATCTGTGGCTCCTCTCACATTACAGAACTTTCTGTCACCGAAATGTGAGGAAAAAGTGTTTTTGGGCCAAATTCTGAGGTTTGCAAAGGATTCTGGGTAACAGAAGCTGGTGAGAGCCCCACAAGTCACCCCATCCTGGATTCCCTTAGGTGTCTAGTTTTCAAAAATGCACTGGTTTGGTAGGTTTCCATAGGTGCCGGCTGAGCTAGAGGCCAAAATCCGCAGCTTGGCACTTCGCAAAAAACAGCTCTGTTTTCGTTGGGAAAATGTGATGTGTCCATGTTGTGTTTTTGGGCATTTCCTATCACGAGCACTAGGCCTACCTACACAAGTGAGGTACCATTTCTATCGGGAGACTTGGGGGAACGCTGCGTGGAAGGAGATTTGTGGCTCCTCTCAGATTTCAGAACTTTCTGTCACCGAAATGTGAGGAAAAAGTGTTTTTGGGCCAAATTTTGAGGTTTGCAAAGGATTCTGGGTAACAGAAGCTGGTGAGAGCCCCACAAGTCACCCCATCGTGGATTCCCCTAGATGTCTAGTTTTCAGAAATGCACAGGTTTGGTAGGTTTCGCTAGGTGCCGGCTGAGCTAGAGGCCAAAATCTACAGCTAGGCACTTTGCAAAAAACACGTCAGATTTCAATGTAAAAATGTGATGTGTCCATGTTGCGTTTCCTGTTGTGAGCATTAGGCCTATCCACACAAGTGAGGTACCATTTTTATTGGGAGACTTGGGGAAACACAGTTTAGCAAAACAAGTATTATTGCCCCTTGTCTTTCTCTACATTTTTTCCTTCCAAAGGTAAGACAGTGTGTAAAAAAGACGTCTATTTGAGAAATGCCCTGTAATTCACATGCTAGTATGGGCACCCCGGAATTCAGAGATGTGCAAATAACCACTGCTTCTCAACACCTTATCTTGTGGCCATTTTGGGAATACAAAGGTTTTCTTGATACCTATTTTTAACTCTTTATATTTCAGCAAATGAATTGCTGTATACCCGGTATAGAATGAAAATCCATTTCAAGGTGCAGCTCATTTATTGGCTCTGGGTACCAAGGGTTCTTGGTGAACCTATAAGCCCGATATATCCCCATAACCAGAAGAGTCCAGCAGACGTAACAGTATATTGCTTTCAAAAATCTGAAATTGCAGGAAAAAGTTACAGCATAAAACGTGGAGAAAAATGGCTGTTTTTTTCACCTCAATTTCAATATTATTTTATTTCAGCTTTTATTTTTCGTAGGATAACCTTGTAAGATCTACACAAATTACCCCTTGCTGAATTCACAATGTTGTCTACTTTTCAGAAATGTTTAGCTTTCTGGGATCCAGCATTTGTTTCACAACCATTTCTGTCACTAACTGGAAATAGTAAAAATGGGGTATGTCCCAGTAAAATGCCAAAATTGTGTTGAAAAATTGGGTTTTCTGATTCAAGTCTGTCTGTTCCTGAAAGCTGGGAAGATGGTGATTTTAGCACCACAGATCCTTTGTTGATGTCATTTTCAGGGGAGAAAACACAAGCCTTCTTCTGCAGCCCTTTTTTCTATTTTTATTTTTTTTAAACAAAATGTTTGCTGTATTTTGGCTAATTTCTGGGTCTCCTTCAGGGGAACCCACAAAGTCTTGTGTCATTGTATTGCACATAATGTCATTGTTTTATTAACTGATCCAAGGTTCCCCTTGTATGGCTTCTAAACATGGCAGCCATGTTGGAACTTGATAACAATGACCGTTATGATTTAGAAACTGGCCCTCAGAATATGGTACATCAAAGGAATGACTCTAAAAGCGTGGTAGCACATTCTTTTGGATGTTATGTGCTACAACATATGTCAATCCTTTTTGTGGCTGACTTTTCAATGGACAAGGATCCTATCACATTTAGCCAGTTGTTGTAATTTGAACTACCAAGGGAATCCTGCTGTGCCGGAGCCATGTAGTGTCGCAGATTGTGATTCCTGCGGGTTTTGCGAAGGAATTTCTGCAGCACATAACATTTTTATGAGTTGTCTTTAATTAGATTAGAATCAAACATTTGTACAGGGCCTAATATCATATCTATTGGAGACTCCACTGCGGATAAGGAATGCCAGTTGTTATTTTGCTTACAAATACATTGAGTGTCATAACGTCATTGTTTTTACATCAGGAGTCTTTAAAAATAATTTTACATGATGTCCTTAAGGACCTGTCATCATGTATATTTATGGTTAGAATATTGCTTGTCAAACATTGGATTCCAGAATGCTGTGGTCCAAATGGGTAACCATAAAGGAACCGATTTTTAGCAAAAGAATAGCAAATGCTGACACAAGGTAAATCTATGGCAAGCTGTTTATCTGTTTTAAGCCCTGTTGAGTGACACATATCTAAATCATTAATATGTCTAGAATTCATTGGGCATCAAGCAAGTTCCCTATTTCCACTCATGGGGTGCGCATCAACCTTATGAATGCCATAATATGTCAGGAGATCACAGTAGCCCTCATGCAACGCAACAAAATGTCTAGCTACCAGGTACACTTCAGTTATATTGGCTATTGCTGTACAATGTTCTAGGGCTCTCTTCTTAACTCGATAGATGTTAACATCAACATACCACTTCCTACATGGATACTTCTCTATGTATACAACAAAGCTTGTGGTCATGTATTAGCTTTGTTAACTCTCTTCATCTTTGTACCAGGTGCAGGAAGGACCTCCATGTCACTGTTATTTAAAAAATGTTGAACAGTTGTGATATCTGCCGTTGCCTCTCAAACACTGAACGTCTGTTGACGTTTCAGCAACCCTTAGAGCAGTTTTTCTTCTCAATTAGGGCCACTTTCATATTATTTAATCTTTTCAATGGCATCCCCTACAGTTGGTATCAGTGGATGCCTGATCTTCCCTTTCCATCCCAGCTTCTCCCTGTACCGCTCCTTTGCTTGTCCTTTCAGTCACATCTCTTTTACTCTTTCTTTTAATGTCGCTGAGTCCTACTTCCAGCATTTACATTTGGATTTTGAAACGCATGCTGTAGAATCCTACTGAAGCATCTTTTGTTCATTCTCCATTTTATGCCCCGCAGCATGACAGTGTTCTTGTGCTGCATCACCTTCATCGATTGCAGATTCTGTGAGCAGGCACTTGTCCATTTCCCTGCTGCCATGGACTGAGTCAGCCTAAGTGTCCTCTGCCACTGCAAGGCTTGATAACTGCTCTGTGGTGGGTGATGTCCTCCCCATTGATCGGTTTGATGCACCACTTTCCTCCTCTTCAGATTCTGACTCCTGTGAATTTAGGTTCTGACTTCTTTAACTGACCACAGCTTCTATATTTTCCACAGGCAAGTTCCTCTGATTTTCAGGTTCTAACATTATATGCAGAATTTCTCTTTTAAAACCAGACCCAGAGCAACAACTCTGCGCTCAGGCAGCATGTTTGCTCTTGGTGTGCTCTCCAGCTTCCATTTTCAAGCTTACCTGGGACAAAGAATCTGGTGCATGCATGTCCATGAAACTGGTACATAGTTTCTAGGCCAATCTCACATGGAGACTCACAGAATACTGTAATAGGCAAGGGCTTAGGGCCGTATTATGAGTGTGGCCCAATGTGGCGGTCCTATTGCCACATTACAACCCAGGCGGTCGGACCACCAGTCTCGCCATGATCTTGGATCCCAGTGGTCTGGCGGTGACAGAGGCCCTAATACACCAGGGCAGCGCTGCCCTGGGGATTATAACCTTATTTTCCACTAGTGGTTTCATGGCGGTAGCACCGCCATGAAAAGTCTGGCGGAGAACAGGTGTCGGGGGCCACAGGGGGGCCCCTGCACTGCCCATGCACCTGGCATGGGCAGCACAGAGGGCCCCCTGGCCAGCACCCTTGCAATGTTCATGGTCTGCTTTGCAGACAGTGAACATTGCAAGGGTGATGGTGCACCCTGCAGGCGACAGCATTGCCTCCGGCTCGATTATGAGCCGGAGTCAATGCTGTAGCCTGTTTCCTGTTAGGCCAGCGGGTGGAAACTTTGGTTTCTGCCCGCCAACCTAGCAGGAAATCCATAAAAGCTTTGTCGGGGGGTCGCCGCTTAGGCGCCCACCACCCTGTCTGGAGTTTGGCGGACAGAGTTTTCCGTCCACCAAACTCATAATGGGGCACTTGGTGTTGTTTACCCACCCCTGACTAACGCTGAATGTAGAAGATTTGCACTTTCATAATCCTTCTTAGGCAGTTAGGAGGGGTGTATATTGTTTTGCCAATAGTAATTTTATACATATTTGTAATTTATTGACTACCTGCCGGATGATTGCCTTGGGATAGAGGTTATGCTCAATACAGGTAGGCCTGGGTTGGTTAAGGTGACAACCCTTAGACAAAGGCTGTAGACCCATTTCGTTCATTGGGAAATTTATGCCAGAGGTCTGATCTGTTTATCGTGAAAAGTTAAACAAATGAGGCAGCGGGCCTGACATATAGTGAAAACATGTTAAAGCTGTTAGGTCTTTAAGCTTGGATTGTTATTACATAGATATTTAGAATAATGGAGCTCACATTTTACCTTCGTATAAAAAGGTTTTGCTTTTAGGTCCCCCCCCCCCTCCGGTAAACAGTGCGCACTGTGATAGTCCTTGCTAGACCCTCTTAGGAGGAGTTGTACATTGTTTTATCAAATATAATTCTGCAGGTATTTATAACTTTATGTCTAGTATTTGTTTGTGCTTAAATTAAAATACTTTTTAGATCTGGTCCAACAGCTCATGAGCATTTGGTTTGTTTAAGTGTCTTTTGCATTCGGATTGAGGCCAGGACAGTGTTTAGTATGGGGCAAATGGTCAGTCTACTTAAGGCATTGTTTCTATAGCCATATGCGTTGTAGCATTTCACAGGATTACAAGTGACCACCCATGTGAAAATGAGTGTGAATCAGTGCCAGAAACAGTGGGCCAATCCTTTAGTTTCCATTTTATCCTTTTCTGGGTCCCCCATGTCATTTCTTTCCTTCCCCATTTTTTTATTTATAATTAATTCTCTTTGCATGTCTGGCAGCTCCCCAGACAGTCCTCCAGTGCTGCTTGTATGTCTCTATAGTGCTCAGCATCTCCTTCTGAACTTGATGGCCATCTTGCAATAGTATTGTCCACAGTTTATCATTGTTTCACTGTTTGCTGCTGTGTTTAAAATTAAATCTGCCATCTTGGATTGATACAACAATGATACGCTATGCCTAATACCATGCGAATATAGCCGCCTAGGGCAATGTTTATTGGACAGCTATTTTGCAATTGTATTGCACATAATGTCATTGTTTTATTAACTGTTCCAAGGTGCCCCACATATGGCTTCTAAACATGGCAGCCATGTTGGAACTTGAATACAATGACCTAATCTGCACAGTACCATTCCAAGATGACCACTCAGCACCATGTTTCTCTTGTTACTTATTTTTTGTTCCCAGCCTGTGCCCACAAAAACTAGGCAGTATAATTTTTTCTTTTTTTTTTTCAATTTTAGTGTTTACCATATACTTACTGAGTTTGTGTGTGACCTTCATTGTGGATGCATGAGTGGCTGAAAGAATGAATCAGTGGGTGGATGGATGGGCAAAGATGAGTAGCACTGCACGTATTAGGAGTTATTGGGTGTCAAAATCTGTTATTGATTGAAGAGAGTTTTAGTTCTAAGTCAAACCTTTTGGAGTTGTCAGTGCTTATTTCCAGTGATAGAAATATGAGAAACAAAAAGGCATCCCTCTTACATTTAGGTCTGGTGTTAGCTGTGACCTTTTGTTTTTATTAAAAAATATATTTAATGCATGTACGTTTACGTACAGGGGCTTTCCGTCAGCTATCTTCATCCATTGGTCTGCTCTAGTATCATTCACATTTTCCTTCCACCCACCACAGCATACAGTATAGGGCACAGGATAGCCCTCTTTGAATATTGGCTTACCTCATTGTGAGTGAAGGCATTCTGGTCTTGGGCAATGTGCACAGTAAATAGTCCCCTTCGGTGCCAGGGACTGCTGGTGCAGTGTGTACTTTTACATAAAAGTCAATATATATTTTGGCCTTTAGACAATGCCTGTTTTCATACAGCGTGCCATCATAAAAAAAATCAGAAAGCGAATAAGCACTGGCAACGTCAAAAGGTCATCACCAACACCAGGGGCTTTGTCAATGCTTGTTTAACTATACTTACACTTGAGAAGGGCATCAAACGTGTACCCCGGAAAGAGGGATAAACGGTGCCCAATATATTTTTAATTTATTTATTGTAGTTCCTCAAATGTGAAGCAGTTACAACCTGTGCTCAGGCGATTTCCGAATGACTTCATGACCCCTGCTGCAGTAATTAGCGCGTACCTTGCATCTCGTCCTGTACTAGGAACCAAGTGTGTAAGAGTGGCTGCTTTGTTTGTCTAAATGACTGCCTTTGTGAATGCCCAGCAGCAACGATAACGAACCAATAAAACCTGAAACGGTTAAGATGAGAAACGCACACTAAGGCCAGCTGCAGAATCTAAGTTTAAGCAGCATGTCTGTGTTCTCTACTCAAGTGTTCACTTTGATCTTGTTTTTGGTACTTTGGGCAGGTGAACAAAGACCCTATTTTCAGTGTTTTCTTCCTGAGGCTAACCACTTACCGAAACAGTCATGTATTTAGAAAAGAAGCGGATGGATAAATCCCAGTCCGTTGACTGATATTGTGCAGCTTGCCACAAACGGTGCTGTGAATGTATCTGTCCTTCGTATAACTGTACCACGCACTTCCTCCTAAACCGGAAGCGAGGCAGGCACAGTGTCAGATTTTGCCCAGGATGTTTCAGTGGGCACGGTTCTGTAGCACCATCTGGCACAGATGAGATCTATGGGTGTGCAGACTTGAACTGTTTTTTCTGAAAACCTAGTAAATATCTTGTCCGAACGTCACAAGCTTTCCAAAGGTCTCACTTACTTACTTAAAGTAATAATAATGATAATATAAAAGAAAACCCAGCAAGAAACGTTTAGTAGAAAACCAAATCATAACAAACTACAACTGCCGAATATTAATGAGCAGAAGCATCGGTGCGCCTGATATTTGTGGACACGTGCGTAGCTTCAAAATCATAAATAAATGAATAAATAATACAAGCATCTTGGCAATAGCAGTAGATCTGCCTTATAAATGGGAGTCCCCTTGCATTCAAGAATCCATTCAGCCACTTACTCATCCTTGTATTCGCCTACTCCCACATCCTTGATAAAACCAATACAAATTCACTACAAACACACCTGCCCAGACAAAAGCTGGAGAGAGGAAGAGACTATTCCCCTACCGGGAAACTCTATTGCTGGTGGTCACATGACGCCTCATGATAGCTGCAAGTATGTGCAGAGGCCCAAAGTTTTTATTAGAGGCACCACCACCACTACTGAATGTTGGGGATGCCTCATACCAATGCAGCCTTATCTTGATTCCACATCATGTATTTTCTTTCTTCACTCCACACTCCCTATCTGTTAACCTCCACCTTGTAGTTACTTTTACATTCCTACTTCTCCATTTTTTTAATGTCATCTTACCTTTTTCTTCCTCCTCTTTCTCACTTCTATGCCTTTCTCTCCCGGTCTGTGCCAGTCTGGTGATGAAAACTAAGTTCTAGTTCCCCAAAGTGAATGCTGGTGATGACCACCTGAAACTACCACCATAACCTTAGCACTGGGTAGTCTTAGCTTACTCTTGACTTTGTCACCCAGATACTCGTCCCTTGCCTCCCAGTTTTGTTTATTTACTTAGTAGATACTTCCATAATTTGTCAGGATTTATTATTTCTTTTTACTTTGTTTTTCTGGATGAGGTTATAACTAGACTTGTAGACAGTGTGTTATAAATGATGGGATTTTCCTTTGAAATCTTCTAAGTTTTAAACCCAAAGGGCAGTGGGAGGGATTGCTTGCAATAAATCTAACCAATGACAATCATTCATTCTTTTGCCCACCATGCCACCCCTGTTTTGCCACAATCATATGCAAGTCAGTCTCGACCTGATTCCAATCTGAACAGTCCAGCCCGAACTGCCAAGCCAGGTCCTCCCTGCACTGAAATACAAGCGGCATAAGGCTGATTTTGCCCTGACTGGGGTTCTTCTTTTGAGTGTAGCTTGGTTCCAGTGGCACAGTGATCACTCAATCACCTGGTGACCTCTTGTTTTTTCTCTCCCCTTTCAATGCATTGCAACCCTGCCACACTCCCTAACTTTCCTCAGCAGCCTATTAAATACAAAGAGTCCGGTCCTTAGACACACACCTCCATCTGCCCTTGTCTCCTCAGAGGGATGTCCATTCTGCCCTCTAACACAGCAGGAGACATATTGAGACCTGCTCTGTACGAGCAGCTTCGGAACAATGGTTAGGTTCTTTAGCTATCGCTAGTCGGTACAGACTTGCAGGAATGCAGAGAGGGTGGATGGTGAAGGTATAGGGTCACCCACCGTTTACCTACCTCTCTCACTTCACTAGGTGTAAGGCAATGTAGACCACAGTTCATCATTTGCCTTTCTGATCCTGCTTACACTGTAGACCAGAGGTACACATCAGATCGTTATTTATTGCATGTCTGAAGTCTTAGGAGCCCCACCAAGCTTTAGGAAACCAGGGAATCGTCTTCCTCCCATTGTGTAGCTTGAGTGTGAAATTAGCTGTGTTTTTTCACTGTTGTGATCGAATACTTTCAATAAATTGTTTGCGGGTCTATTACTAATGATCGAAGCTTCCTGTGCAAGCTGTTTACATCATATGGAATACAAGCTAAGGCAACTCGCCCAGAGCAGTAACAGTTGACTAATTTAAATTGTTTTTAATGTAAGCAAACTAATTCAGTCAAAATAATTTAATAGGATAAAACATTACAAACGGTATGATCTTCTGTGAGGGACTAAACAATGTTTGAACTTGAATGTACAATTGATGCTAGTGAAGCATTGGTAGTCAACTATTTTTCCCTTTTAGCAGCATACAAATGGAAATGCCGTTGCTTTATCAGTTTATTTTGTTTAGTTCATTTGTGGCATGCGCACTCCAAACTAAATTGACTAAAGTCAGGCGTTGCTACACATCTATTTTGAATTCTAGGTGGGGTAGCTGGCAAATGGTGCTAAAGCTTTAATGGATATAGGTTTTCAGGGCCTTTGTGAAGAGGAGGAGTGTAGAAAGAGCACAAGATTGCTCCAGAGGCTGGGGCATGAGTGGAGAACTGGTGGTTGATATGGCAGGCTTCAGTATAGCTGGTGTTCTGGGAAGTTCATACAAGCTGTTAATGGTAGGAGTCCGTCATGAATGTGGTGTAACAGCTTGTGTCTGACTTATGAGGACGCAGAGCCTGTCGTAGTGTAATTGGTGAGGCCGAGATTTCATAATTCATTCAGACTCTAATGTGTAGCTAATTAAACTCGCCTAATCCTGGGCCTCTTAAGTACACTGAGGATTGTTTGTTTTTTGTTGCCATTCTAACCTTTCTGACTCAAGCGAGGTTATGAACTGTGAGTCCACACATAGTTGTTGGATTATTCCACTTTCAAGTAGATGATGGTGTTCACCCATGTCATAGGTATTTGGGGACTTATCTATGAATATGTGAAGTTGTTAGGAAATATACAAGTAATTCAGATATTGAAGAGTAACAGTGGACAGTGGGAGTAAAACAAAAGTGCAGGAAATGTTATATTGTAGCTCAGTGGAGGAAATGTGAACCTGTTGTGTTGTATTTTTTTTGTAGGACTATGAGATGTGGTAAGAAGCACTTGTTCAAGTACTTTTAATTTTGTTGTGTGAAATAATATTTAGACACATGACTTATCTTCTTTTAGACATGCAGCATAACTAATTTGCACGCTTTCCTTGCTGACCCCCGTCTGTTCTCTTGTATATTGTTTATTTGATATACCTGTTGTGTATCTCTTTCCATGTCCCTTTTCTGAAAATGTTCTAGAGCTAGCACACCCATTTTCTAATTAACAACTTTCCCTTTTTTCAGAGACGACTTGGAGATGCTGCAAAGAAGGCAATCAGTAAGCTTCAGATCCGAACCATCAGGAAGGGTGACAAGGTAATTGTGCATGCTTTTGTTCTCACCTAAAAATCACCTTTACCATATTGATAATAGGAGCCTTGCCATGAAATTGCGGAAAATGTCATTGTAATGATGCTGAGACAAGAGGAAAGGATGAATGTGTAAGTCACTGAAAGAGGGCAGTAAATAGATTGGCACTTATTAACGCTTCTTGATCATTTCTGTGGTCAGACTATAGCATTTTCAAAGCCAAACACCTAGAGGTGGAACTCTACACCTAGCTGTTCCCAAGTAATGAGTAATGCCATGAGCATCTCGCGAAACTTGAAAAAGAGTCAAGCTGAATGCATGGCATTCTCTTGACCATCTAAAGGCTTAGTGGAAGTTGCTTCCTCACAACCAAAAACAGATAATTAGACTGCAAAATAAGACAACCATTGATAATGCGAAAACAGTCCAGCCTTAAAACATGGTTTTTCCGTTGCCTTTTCACATTTCTTTTTTTTTATTACAAAATTTCACAGATGACATTTGTTACTGCATTTATCCTCAATTTTACAACCTCCCTTAAAGACTCTTAACTGCTAGGCCGCATCCCCTGATAGTTCACCATATCCCTGTTGTTAATGGTATGGCTGTTGCCTGGCCCACCTCCTACTTTCAAACCCCATTCAAGCCTGTGCTCTCAGGGAATTTGTACAATGTGTGATCTCAGCAAATCCAGGCCAATTTTCATGTAGTGGCAAAAATGTTTCCTGTCAAGAGAAAATCCTTGGCTTTTAGCTGTCCATACATTGATTATAAAAACCGTTTCCACCAGTGTCAGTCATACTGCGACACAGGCATCCTCTGGTAGGATTTGTGTAACACCCTGTGTATGGATGTGGGCGTGCCCATTTTTCTAGTGCCAATTGATCTCTCAAGAGCTTTTGACGCAGTTGTTCATGGGGCTGTTTCACCCATCTTTTCTGCACAAAATGGATCTGTATGATAATCAGCTGTAATTGTTCATTGTTATGTGGTGTTTCATTGTATTGTAGGGGCCTTTTAAAAAATGTTTATTTCACTTTTGTGTTTCTCTCCTTTGTTTTATTTATGTTTTTTATAAAATGGAATTGTTTTTTCTTTTTAATCTTTTTCATGGGTTTCTACCAAAAATAAATGATTGAATGGGTTGGGTCATGCACTATAGTGGTTCCCCTCATATTTAATAACTCAACATTCAGATGAAAAACCCTCCAGGGGCGATTTGTATGATTAGTGGTATTCTCAGGGTGATTAGTCCGCGTCCACCCTTGTTTATTTCAACCATGGAAGGCTCTGTAACATTTTTGCCTGGCCAGAGCATTTCCAACTACCAGAATGTTGACAAAACATATCACTCTCTACACATGTGTATAGCACACCTCCACCATCACTAGAGATTCTTGCTCCAAGTTGGTAACTTCATCTGATGTGTTGAAGAAACTGCGAGTGAACACTAGTTACTCACTCTACTACCATCCATACTTCCTGTCCATCCGACCTTATTGCTCTCACCTTCTGGGCTTTCAGCAGACTGCATTCTCAGTGGTGGACCTGAGCAGGAGTGTGAAAGTACCGTGAGTACCTGGACAGCGATCTAAAAGACGAGAGCGTTAATTGCTGATGCATGTCGTCAGAATGGAAGCCAATCACGTATTTCTCCCAAATATTTGTTTTAAAAAGCAAGACTTGGTATACAACAGTGCTAGGGACAGAGAGGTCCCAGGAGCTGTCCGTGTTAATAATCTGTGTTCTTCTGTTCTTCTTAAATCTAGGAAACAGAGTCCGATTTTGACAACTGTGCTGTTTGTATAGAAGGCTACAAACCAAACGATGTTGTGCGGATCTTGCCCTGCCGGTAAGTTGAAAGTGTGAGCCCAACACAGTGGAACCATTTTTTGAGCTTCATCCAAAGCTATAGATATTTTATGCAGCCAGTGTTTCTTTTTGTGCTTTTCTAAAGTGATGTGGTGGGAGGATAAAAGCTGATGTATTGAAAACAAACTCCCCTACAACGGGAAGCCTTTGAGGCATCTTCTTGTACTTTCTGTCTTTAATAAGAATGTTGAAAAAAATCATAATTCATAGATAATTGCATTTAGGAAATGAGAACAACTAGGACAGATGTGTATCTTGTACCCGGCTCTCTATTCGATAAAGCAGGCATATGCCATTAGGAGAAGGGCTGCTGTCCTCCCTGGAGGCTGCGTTTACTTGGGTCAGCGGTACATGGCATGAGATGCTGAGCATGCCGCTCGCATTACTGATCATACCACCATACATCTCATAGGGGACGATGCTTTCATTCTGACCTACAAATGACCATTAGTTATTCTGCAGATGCGGTGCACAGTACTGCTATCAATTGCCCAAGGGAAGCAAGGGCTTGCAGAAGCACTTTATATACCCAAGATCCAAATTGGATGGCCGTGGGTGATCTCATATGTTGGAAAATGTCCAAGGCTAACACAGACGTAGTAACACTGGAGTTAATTGGCAGCAGCATGAGGGTGGTAGAAGCAAGCAGCTTTTTCTTGTTTTATGCCTTGGCTGTCCACAGGGTGCAACTCGGGACCTGTCTTCCCAGCAAGGCATCCATTGGGTTCTGCAGTGAATAGAGGTGGACTCAGAGTACAATTGAACAAAGTCATATCGTGACCTCTGTGATTTTATCTTTTCCTGTGTTTTTTTTTTTTTTTTCAAAGTCTTTTCTCTTTCTCCTCATCAAAACTGGATGGTCATTTTAATTTTCTCTTGAAGTCCTTTTTTTCATTTTAATACTGTGTAGGAGGCTGGCCTGGTTTGTAGTGGTACCAAGGGGTACTTACACTCTGCACCAGGTCCTTATTAGTGTAGAAGAGGTGTCTAGCAACTTAGGCTGATAGAAAAGGGTAGCTTAGCAGAGCAGCTTTGGCTGAACTAGGAGACGTGTAAAGCTCCTACTATACCACTGGTGTCATATGCACAATATCATAAGAAAACACAATACACAGATATACTAAAAATAAAGGTACTTTATTTTTATGACAATATGCCAAAAGTATCTCACTGAGTACCCTCAGTATGAGGATAGCAAATATACACAAGATATATGTACACAATACCAAAATTATGCAGTAATAGCAATAGAAGGCAATGCAAGCAATATACAGTCACAATAGATTGCAATGAGAGCACATAGGTATAGGGGCAACACAAACCATATACTCCAAAAGTGGAATGCGAATAACGTATGGACCCCAAACCTATGTGAGCTTGTAGAGGGTCGCTGGGACTGTAAGAAAACAGTGAGGGTTAGAAAAATAGCCCACCCCAAGACCCTGAAAAGTGGGTGCAAAGTGCACCTTAGTTCCCCAGAGAGCACAGAAGTCGTGATAGGGGAATTCTGCAAGGAAGACCAACACCAGCAATGCAACAACGATGGATTTCCAGACGAGAGTACCTGTGGAACAAGGGGACCAAGTCCAAGAGTCACACTCAAGTCGTGAGTGGGCAGATGCCCAAGAAATGCCAGCTGAGGGTGCAAAGAAGCTGCCACCGGATGATAGAATCTGTGGATTCTGCAAGAACGAAGAGGACTAGGAACTTCCCCTTTGGAGGGTGGATGTCCCACATCGTGAAGAAGCTTGCAGAGGTGTTTCCGTGCAGAGAGACCGCAAACAAGCCTTGCTAGCTGCAAGGGTCGCGGTTAGGGTTTTTGGATGCTCCTGTGGCCCAGGAGGGACCAGGATGTCGCCAATTGCGTGAGGAGACAGAGGGGGCGCCCAGCAAGACAAGGAGCCCTCTCAGAAGCAAGCAGCACCCGCAGAAGTGCCGGAACAGGCACTACGAAGAAGAGTGAACCGGAGCTCACCTGAAGTCACGAAAGAAGGTCCCACGACGCCAGAGGACAACTCAGGAGGTCGTGCACTGCAGGTTAGAGTGTCGGGGACCCAGGCTTGTCTGTGCACAAAGGAAATCCTGGAAGAGTGCACAGGAGCCAGAGCAGCTGCAAATCACGCGGTACCCAGCAATGCAGTCTAGCGTGGGGAGGCAAGGACTTCCCTCCACCAAACTTGGACTGAAGAGTCACTGGACTGTGGGAGTCACTTGGACAGAGTTGCTGAGTTCCAGGGACCACACTCGTCGTGCTGAGAGGGGACCCAGAGGACCGGTGATGCAGTCTTTTGGTGCCTGCGGTTGCAGGGGGAAAATTCCGTCGACCCACGGGAGATTTCTTCGGAGCTTCTAGTGCAGAGAGGAGGCAGACTACCCCCACAGCATGCACCACCAGGAAAGCAGTCGAGAAGGCAGCTGGATCAGCGATACAAGGTTGCAGTAGTCATCTTTGCTACTTTGTTGCGGTTTTGCAGGCGTCCAGAGCAGTCAGCGGTCGATTCCTTGGCAGAAGGTGAAGAGAGAGATGCAGAGGAACTCTGATGAGCTCTTGCATTCGTTATCTAAAGAATTCCCCAAAGCAGAGACCCTAAATAGCCAGAAGAGGAGGTTTGGCTACTTAGGAAGGAGGATAGGCTAGCAACACAGGTAAGAGCCTATCAGAAGGAGTCTCTGACGTCACCTGCTGGCCCTGGCCACTCAGAGCAGTCCAGTGTGCCAGCAGCACCTCTGTTTCCAAGATGGCAGAGGTCTGGAGCACACTGGAGGAGCTCTGGGCACCTCCCAGGGGAGGTGCAGGTCAGGGGAGTGGTCACTCCCATTTCCTTTGTCCAGTTTCGCGCCAGAGCAGGGCTGGGGGATCCCTGAACCGGTGTAGACTGGCTTATGCAGAGATGGGCACCATCTCTGCCCATCAAAGCATTTCCAGAGGCTGGGGGGGAGGCTACTCCTCCCCAGCCCTGACACCTTTTTCCAAAGGGAGAGGGTGTAACACCCTCTCTCTGAGGAAGTCCTTTGTTCTGCCTTCCTGGGCCAAGCCTGGCTGGACCCCAGGAGGGCAGAAACCTGTCTAAGGGGTTGGTAGCAGCAGCAGCTGCAGTGAAACCCCGGGAAAGGTAGTTTGGCAGTACCCGGGTCTGTGCTAGAGACTCGGGGGATCATGGAATTGTCTCCCCAATGCCAGAATGGCATTGGGGTGACAATTCCATGATCTTAGACAAGTTACATGGCCATGTTCGGAGTTACCATTGTGACGCTGTACATAGGTAATGACCTATGTATAGTGCACGGGTGTAATGGTGTCCCCGCACTCACAAAGTCCGGGGAATTTGCCCTGAACAATGTGGGGGCACCTTGGCTAGTGTCAGGGTGCCCACACACTAAGTAACTTAGCACCCAACCTTTACCAGGTAATGGTTAGACATATAGGTGACTTATACGTTACTTAAGTGCAGTGGTAAATGGCTGTGAAATAACGTGGACGTTATTTCACTCAGGCTGCAATGGCAGGCCTGTGTAAGAATTGTCAGAGCTCCCTATGGGTGGCAAAAGAAATGCTGCAGCCCATAGGGATCTCCTGGAACCCCAATACCCTGGGTACCTCAGTACCATATACTAGGGAATTATAAAGGTGTTCCAGTATGCCAATGTGAATTGGTGAAATTGGTCACTAGCCTGTTAGTGACAATTTGTAAAGAGAGAGCATAACCACTGAGGTTCTGGTTAGCAGAGCCTCAGTGAGACAGTTAGGCATCACACAGGGAACACATACATATAGGTCACAAACTTATGAGCACTGGGGTCCTGACTAGCAGGGTCCCAGTGACACATAACAAACATACTGAAAACATAGGGTTTTCACTATGAGCACTGGGCCCTGGCTAGCAGGATCCCAGTGAGACAGTGAAAACACCCTGACATACACTCACAAACAGGCCAAAAGTGGGGGTAACAAGGCTAGAAAGAGTCTACTTTCTCACAGACTGCATTTCAATTTGCCAGTTTGAAGGATTTGGTTGAGATCATTGTCTGTACTGTTATTTAAAAATTATACCTAATAATGGGTGATGCATTAGTACAGGATTTATTGAAGACTTTATTATGATTAATAGGGCCGGATGTGTAGTTCTTGCTGTTCTTTTCAGTGAAAGAGACAACTTAAGGTATACAAAGTTAGATATTTGTATTTATTATTTGAAACACCGTCCCTTATTTTCACAACCAGAACAATGATCAAATATAATTTTCCCAGATGCCCGTTATGTATATTAGAGGTTTCTGACATGTGTTGTTATGCTGCCAGTTGATAATCATTTGTGAAGAGCAAGCCCTTAGATACATTTAAGTGTGGTATACAGAGGAAAAAGGAATGTGATAGCAAATGGCGAGCAAGAGAAATATGACAAGAGAAGGCGAAACTTGACCATTAGGAGGTGAATGGAAATATTGGGAGATCGAGGAGATTAAAATAGACTAATGTGGGACTAGGAGTAAGCGCCGAGGAAGACATAGCAACAGTCCACCCAACAAAGGATTGGAGTGGGATGAGCGTTTTGGCCCCTTCCTAAAAAAAGAAATGAAAGGTCAAATATAAAGATTATTATAATGCTGGAGCTAGCATTAAGAAGTATAAGAGGCATCAGAGAAATTGGACTGGCGTAATTACAAAAGAGGGTGCAACTCTTAGAATGCAGACAAAAGTGAAAAGAAAAGATCAGTAGAAACAGAATAGACACTTATGGAAGTCAGGCCTGTGCCAAAAAGAGTGGAAATAATGTAATTTTACTTTCAGCACAATTAAGCTGTGGTGAATCGTTAGATGTTCTTTCACGGTCTGAAGAGAGAAATACTGACATTAATTAGTGCTGTGTATTAGTTGGAAATGAGCATTGGTAAAGCCAGTAGGTTTCACCTTTTAGCTGTCAGTGCAGGCTTTGCCAATGCTTTTTGCCAGTGCTGTGCAGCACGACAACTTATGCGTGTGTATGCATTGCCATGCATCACTGCCACCATTTTGTTAATTTTGTTTATTTATCATTTCAGGATGACGGACATCGATCATAGTGGTAAATAAAAATAAAAAATCCACAAAGATGCCTTTTTTTAATAGGAGAGGTCCAGCAACAAATTGCAGATGTCGAGCACCCCAAATAATAACATTTTGTAAAAAGAAAAAAAAAGAAAAGCAGATTGCTATGCGAAGGTGGGGTGGGGAGGACAACACAAGAGCAGATGAAGGAGAAGTCAACACGGGTGGAGCAATGGGCAGTGGAGTAGCGCTGAGGTGTGGGGGTTCTAAAAAGTAATTACAAGCAAAAATATAAGTCAGGTAGTTAGTAGTAGGGGAAGCACAAGATGGATGGGTAGGGGGGCTGATGAAAGAGTAATGGAGCACATTAGGAGGTAAGCTGTGCATAAGGGAGAGATCAATACAACACATGCAGTGCTAAAAGAAAATAGTTATTCCCTAAATACTGTGGGGTCTGCAAAGCACTGACATACTGGAGAGGTGATGGTATGGAGGAGGCAACTGCATTCTTTGTTTTTGGGGTGAGTTGGTGGATGATTCAGGACATTTTGATGTGATTTGTTTGGGGGAATAGATGGAAGAACATCTGGTAGGATGGTCTGCATTGGTAGATTAGGATTGCCAGGATCTAGGGTTTGGTGTCTGTAGGCAGGGATGGTGGCTGGAGGCAGGTGTGAGGGTTTGGTTTCAGTGTTGTAGGAGTTTTAAGACAGACACTGGACCAGTGAGCTGTTTTGAAGGGTGGCTAGAAGGCAAGCATCTGTTTTGGGGGTATTTATGATAGGATACCAGTAATCTAAAGGTTTATTTATATGAGTAAGAAAGTGCTAGTTATGAACCCAGGTTTGTGGGATGGTAGGATGATGACAAGTGAGTTACTGGGTTGCATTTGGAGCATGGGGATAGCTGGATGATTGGTATGGGGCTCCTGGGGGGACTGGTTTGGGCATGGGGGGGTAGCAGAGTGCCGGTATGGAGGTCTCTTTCAGAGGGCCAGGTATGACAGGATGCCAGTTATTAGTTTTTTGGGTTAGGGAGGGATGTAGATGGCAAGATACTTGGTATTGTGGTCTGGTTTTTGGCTGGTTGACAGGGTGCCAGGTTTATGAGGTTGTCAGAATTGGTCTGTTTTGGGGTAGCAAAATGCCAGTTGTGTGTGTGCGATTTTTAAGGGATAACATGACATTTTTTTGTGAATTCTTGGCGGCTGTAGGGTGCAACATATTTTTGTGTGTGTTTGTAATGTATAGATATCAGCTATGAATGAGTGTCGTTTTTTGGGTTTTTGGATGGTATATGGGTTACTTAGAGGGCTGTGTGCAGGTGTGAATGTGCTGTGGAAAGGAACATGATTCTTACATCAGTGTCTGTTTCGATGGTGAGAAGACACTGAGTATAGACCATAATATCTTTCATTAGGTTTTGCTAATGAGTGTCTTGGTTCATAAATCACCAGGTAACAATTCATAACTAGACCAGATAACTGATGTTATGGTGACATGGAGCTGTGTGGTAATCCTAGGCATGGGTCTAGTTAGAGGGTCGAAGTAAAAAAACATTTCATTCTGTAACAAAAATTCAAAAATGTAGCAGTGCATGCTAGACTTGGGCTCGTTGAAATTCTTTGGCAAAAAAACTGATTTGGCGAAATCTAGTTCTTTTTTCTGTTGTGGAGTGAGAGCTGACTTCTTTCACAGGTAAACAAAACAAGCACGGGCAAAGCGAATAGATCTGGCATTGGCTGACCGTCTTTTGGCTATTCTGAAGAACTCAAAGTTCACTTTATCTTCATGTTGTAGCTTGAGATCCCTTTGTCAGCGAGCAGAGACAGATCCTGGGGATTTGAGAGGAACCACTGAAAACAGCGGGATGATGTACACTCTTCGCTGATTAAAACCTGAAAGTGTTCAATGTGAGTGACTGAATTCTGATCTTTTACAAAGAGCACATCTGCACAAAAAGTAGTTCCCAAAATATTTTAGGCATTCTTTTTTAAATTGGCGAGGGCCCAGCTGTTCCCTCAACAACAAATTTTGACAAAAGCCATGACAAAACAAGGCAAGTATTGAAATAGCCAGGGAACCGGCAATTGGGCTGAATTATGGACCTGCCATCGATAAACTGAGCTCTCAGATTGACCGCTGGACCTGGCTCCCCTTTCTATGCCTGGCCATATTGCCATCATCTAGATGGTGCTTCTAACCAACTTCTTGTACTTGTTTGCAAATATCTGATTCCTCTCAACTCCTTTTTCTTGCCCCCCAGGGGCCACCTATTGCGGCTGGTCTGGTGGGGTAGGAGGAGGGGGTTGTCCCCGGATCTGATGGGAAATCTTGATACTTCCATATGAGGGTGGTGAGTTTGGGGTCCCTCATTTTCAGCTTTACTATCTGGCTTCGCAATATTAGTATGTACATCATTGCTATGTGCCCTTTCCTACTAACCCCAGGCCCCCTCCATTCTGGAGATTTATTCTGTCAAGCTTCTGCCTTGCTGCATCTGGATGACCTCTTTTAGGCAAAGAGCTGGAAAAAGGCTTTCAGCTTCTCTTTCGTGGCATTGTCTGCACTGTTTTACTTCCAAGATTCTTCCTATATTTCCATTCTGCCATCTATACTGCATCCCTGGCCTTCCGCTTCCAAATACTGACTTAACAGAAGCCTTTAATCTTTTCAGCCTTGTTCTTTCTCTGTAAATTTCCAGCTGAGGTCCAGACGTTTTCTGATATTTTCATATATCCGCCGAGTAGGCACGGTTCCTCTGTTTATTGTTGCACCAGAGTTCCTTTCACCTTCACCCACGTTCTGTATTGTTCTTCTAGTTCCCATTGCCCACAGGGCAATGAATGCCCCAGTGACTGTTGGGCACAGATTGCTCCTGACATTTAAATACTTAGTTTCAGTTTCTGCTTGTGTTTATTATTGTTTTGTATATATTCTTAGGTATTGGCTAGTATAAGTATACTCTCTGACCTTTCTCAGTGTCAACTTCTTAGATTGCAAATTTTGCTCTTGAATGTATTCTGTACAGTACTCTGGTTTTCTGATCCTTTTCAAATCCTTTGTTGAAGTATATATGTTTACAGTGTGACTTCTGGGATGGTCCCTCCCTATTTTCATCAGATAAGGGATTGATTACAGTTGCAGCAGCCTCTCGAATCTTTCCTGTATCAGCCAAGGGTGTGGAAGTCCTATCGCCCGATGCCCAGGACATATTGTTTTCATGTTTATTTTGTCCTTCGGACAAGTAGGTCCAGACTCCTGCAGCAATTTGGCTGCCATTTATTAACTTATGATTCATTAATGCAAAGTATATATTAATAGGGTGAGCACCCCTAACAAAAGCTGTCAACTTGTCTTGCATTACTGACAGTGGTTCCAGTATAAAACAAAATGTGCACACACGTTTGTTAAGTTGAAGAACCTGAGACAACATACAATAATCCAAGAATGCTCTCTCATTATATGCAAATACCTGCAGAAGCCTGAAAGAAATATTGATTATTCTTTGTTTTCAAAATGAAAGGTTCACAAAAAAATGTAACTGAAAGAAAAGCATTTTGCTACACTGTTCAATTCAAAGCACTATTTCTTTGAGGGAAATGTAAAATGTGCGTGACACGTGTTAATATTTCCAAACAATATTAATTATGGGAAATTAGTGTAAAACGAGTTTCAACAAGACTACAGGAAACATGAAAATGAACAAGGATTGGCAAACACAATAGGTTTTGGTTTTGTCAATGCATGATTTGTTTGGACATCATTTTTGTAAAACGTAATTATTGTGGGAGTAGCTGAGCCCTCAGCAATGTAATACAAACATTGGCTAGAACACAAATGTTTTTGGGTCTCACACATTGCCATAGTAATCTCTGGCTATGAAGGAAACTACTTTCTGTTCCATTGTACACCTTGTGAAAGAGCAGAATGCCATCAGTCACAGGGAAGTGAACCATATACAAAGTTATAAGTATATATCGTTTCAGTAACAACAAAAGGTCTTGGCTAATGCCAGACATATTTAGGGGCCCAATTATTAAAGCAAGAAAGTGATAAAAGTGCACCTATGGTATATATGTCCTTATGTTAGTGCAGAAATACATCTTTGAAGAATTCACGTCACAAGAATTTTCCGACATAGGCCCCGAAACCACAGTTGTAGAAACTGTTTATGAACTACATTTTATTGTGAGGATTTGTAAGTTCACTTTACCTACAACTTATTTTTTCTTCACTCTCGAAAATGTTTCACTTTTACCTTTGTCAGGAGTAAATTTCCAACCTTTCCCTGTGTGGGAAAAGACTAGGGAAGAGTTGGTGAAAAGCTTTGCACATTCACGTTTGAAGGTTTGCACAGGCTCAAAGCTATTCCAGCCCTGGAACCACCACGTTTCGTTACTTTTAATGCCATCATGTGCATTTGCAAAAACGTGGCAAAATCAGGCTATTGCTACAATACAAACCACACTATATATAATATGAGTCCCGGAAAATCGGAACGGCTACTGTCAGTGCTCTGATATAATGAGAATGTTATCATAATTTTTCACCTCATTGCATTGGCACCAAAGGGACAACTAGATTTTATTTTTACAGGACAAGTAGATTTATGAAGCATCATGCCCCATGGACAAGTAAATATTTTATAAAATTCTACACCTCAGATCAGTACTGTTGTGTGTCCCAGTCCACCTGCAGACATAGTAAGACAGTATAGTATGCATGTGTAAAGTATGACTTTCCTGAATTACATGAGCAACCTGCTGGTTTCAATCCAAAAGCGTTTTGTTATTATAGTAGAATACCCCTTATTGTACACCAGTCCATCCCCATCTCTGATCAAACCAAGTCATCAAGAAACCATGCCGTTTTCCTTTAGCTCATATGACCTCCCTCCCTATAGTTATCGCCTGTCATCTGTAGCTCTCAATGGAAGTAAAAGGGACACTGGGACGCAAGAGAGCTCATCAATGGAGCATCTTGCAGCACAAGAGAGCAATTGCATATGACGGTACACAAACTGCAAAACCATTAGCAAAGATCTAGATCCTTCATTTTCGAATGCTGTTGTTCAGAATCACGGCACATGTAACTGGAGCAAAAGGCAGGGTCTCCTATGTAAGGCAGCGGATAGAACAGCTGCCGTAGGAAAAAAGGTTTCTTTGGTTACATCCATTCAGCTCATGCCAACACAAATTTGCTGCAACTGCAAAATAAAACTTTGCAGACAACGCCACGAAAGAGAAGCTGAAAGCCTTTTTCCAGCTCTTTGCCTAAAAGAGAATTATCACAAGAGCACAGCAACGGTTATAGCTACAATCCATGTTGCATGGGTAGTCTCTTCTGGTCATCAGTCAGTTTCAGCTGGTGGCTGAATGGCCGGATTGTGACTCGTTTTGTGAATAGAATCCCTGTTTTGGAAAGTTCTGCATGGAAGAAGTCTGCCCATATATCAGTTTGTCAAGTCTACAATGTTGCTAGCGCGCCTGGTCCTTAGTAAGTAAACTTACAAGGGGACGCGTATTGGTCGATGAATCTTTTGAATCGCATGGAGTGTCCTAGTCATGCAGTGACTATTGCATCAATAACTAACATCAATAATCAGGAAAACACTCTATGAAATCACAACGTTAAACCATACTAATCAAGAATAACCACTACTCAGGAAAAGAGTTAACAAGTTTTTTTTCCCTATTGCTTACAATTCTAAATCATCTGTTAGATCGACTTTATTCAAATCAACTCTTTTATTAATTCATTAGTAAGGACATTATCTTTTAAAGAAAACATATGCAACGAAGCAACAACATAAGCTATGAATACCAGCATTAACAATGTAATTCAGCAATTTAGTTCGTCAGTCATTTGTCACCGTCAATGTCACCCCTAGCAGCCTACCTAACCAAGATTAGCATTAGCATGGGGGTCTTCATGCGAAAACAATTTAGAGAAAACATCAATTTGGAAAAATCTACCTAAGTGTGAATCTCTACAAACAGCGCAGTTGGTACCTAGAAGAAAAGGCACAAAAATCGTCAGTCACATTTTCATAGCTACCTATCCAGGATGGATCAGCAACAAGTCAGTCTTCATCTTCAAGTCATCAATTAGTCAACTACGGATCAGGCTCACAGAGTATGAACCCAATATCAGCACCTCGGACAGCGTCTCCTGACGTCATCAATTTTCTCCCCGCAATTCTGATTCCTCGCCCCTTGTCATTTCTTTGTATTAGGGTCTTCCAGTCCATCTCCCTAATTGCTAATTGGTCAGTCTGTCAGCAGATATGACTTTAACCTAAAGTTTGTGTTAACTGAATCTACTAATTTTCATAAACTTCAAGTTACACGAAACGGAGTGGTTCTTCATGCGTTGCCCTCATACTCCAGTCCTTCAGGTATCAAAATTGTTGCATATGGCTCTCCAGTCAGTGCCTCTATTGTTCAAGTCCTGGGAAAGTACATTTAGAATGCTCTACACGTAATTGTATCAGATTGTCTTCATCATCTCCTGTCTGCCGGTACATTTCAGAAAATTCTAGCTAAGTAACTTGAACTTCGAACGGGTCAAGGCTGCAGTCCACGATTTCCAGTCCTTTGCAAGGTGTCCGGTTTCTCCATGTTCAGAGAGTGCGAGGCCCAGTGGAACTAGGCCTTTAGTTCAGCTAACATAATAATACAAAACAGAGGTTATGCGTCTCATTATGACATATTGCTATATTTTTCTCATATATTTTCATTATTTTTCACATCTTCAGTCGTTTTAGTACACATGGTGATCATACCCCGAGGGCACATTTTTCAAAAATGCGCATTATTTTTCTACGATTAATTTCTTTATGCATTTTCTCATTAGTAACAACATATAGATCATTAATAATTTTCTCAATTAGCATATCTGCTTCAACAATGTCAAAGTCATTAAAAAAGAGTTAGGCAACTGGAGTGTTTGAGAAAGACTATATTTGCAGAAGAGTTGTTAAGAGGCACAACAGGGTATTGCTTTATTTGCTGCATGCTTTAAACACTTGGGTATCTCAATCCCTCGAATGTGAGAAGTTGTAGATATGCATGAAGTTGACTTGGGCATAAAGAAAGCTCGTCTAAATTGCTTACTTTTTCTGTTAATAAAATCCGAATTAGAGAACTGCCTCAAAGAATTTGAATTGATCAATTAATATACAGATTTCACTTTATCACTGTATTAAAGAGAATGACTTAGGAATATTATGGAAATATATTTTCTTAATGTATCTGCACTTTATTGAAACATCACTTGGGTGTCCCCTTCCAGTAATAGGTGGGAACTGTCAACATCTTTCCATATATTTACCTATACATATTGCAAAACATCTTTCAGTATAATTTGAACCTGGGTGTAAACTTTGGGGAAGGGTGAATGAGATCGGAGGGTAAGGTTACCGGAAATGGAATGAGTTTCTAGGTGATGCATAGGGAACTCAGAGGCTATCATTGGCAAAACTAGAAGACACGTCTTTATTTGCAGGTGCAGGAAATGAACCTGCAGAGGCACAGTCTGTATGCATCACAAAGGGGGCATGGGTACTTTTAAAATAAAGTCAGAATGACTTTACTTGAAAGTTCATGACAATTTGGAATACATTATTTTTGGCAGGCTTTAAGGTTTGAATTATGTCAAGAACTGGAGAACATAAGATTTAACATTATTTAATCATGATATCTGAGATTTACTTAATATCTGGAAACCCCTTACGGGAACATGTAATGAAGTATCTGGTGGGATAGATATGGAAATAGGCTACTGACTTAACTGACTTTAAAATTCTTTAGCCCAACTGAAGGGCTAAACGTTTCTTGAAATACTCTTACCTCTTTCTAGGGTAGTATGGGTTGTCTCCCACAAATTAAGTGGTGTTTTATATAGGAGCCAGCAATTACAGTGTAGTACAGTTGCAGAATAAGATTTTGGGTGCAAACAGAAGCTGATATAAAAATGAGAAGCACTTCATAACTAGAGACTACTTAAACATTGTTAATGACAAAAGAAGAAATAAACCGAACTTTGAACAAATTGAGTAAATATTTTGATTTTGAAAGATGTGTTCGGTAAAGCCTTGTGTGAATGGCCATTGGCAGATCTGTTTTTTAATGGTAAATTCTGAAGCTTTGCTTGGGTGCATTAGGCAAGGCTGCCCTATTAGCTCCACTCTTATTTGCTCTTTCTATGGAGCCACTAGCAATAGATTTTTGAATTTTGAAGGAGGAATTTAGTAAGAGAATGAAATGCAAAGGTTCCCAGATTTAGATAATATTATGTTTTACTTGCAGAACCCCACAATGCGAAGTAACCAATTTGAGAAAATAGCGATAGAAGTCATCATAGTAAATATCAGAGTATGACATTGAATATACACATATATTTATGGATGAAACTGTTTTGGACGGTTGATTTATTTAAAGCATGCTTTTTTTCTTTCCTATAACAGAGGAAGATTGATTTGAGTAGATGACATTCAAATCGTTTTTTAATTTTGAAAATAAATCATTTATTGAAAATGTCAGTTTTGCCTCTTATTATATTTCTTTATTAAAAAATTCCAGTGAGTATGTATTCAAAGATTTCAAAGGATTTGCAAAGCAAGTTGAATAGTTTAGTTTGATTGAGAAATAAATAACAGGAATCCTTAGAAGAGACTTGGCCAGGCAAATTTGAGAGTATATTATGGGGCAGCCCATTGTGATATGATTTATTCGTAGATAGATCCTGGTAATGATTGACTATTATGTTTGCTAAAATCTGCTACCACTAACATATGTTGTAATGTTTTAACTAAATTCGCTTATCCAAAGATTTTCTAGTAGGTTAAATCTAAGATATTAAAGAAATATATTGAATTGTACTGAGATACAACAAGGTATTTGGACATGCAAAAATGTGGGTAGTGTATCACACTGCTTACAACACGTCAGGGACAGAGACAGCATATAAGCTGGCTACCTATTGGTACTATACCCCGGCAAGGGTGAATGCATGGGACCCCTCTAAGTCGGGCCTTTGCTCGAGGGGGTGCGTCAACACGGGTACACTTATACACCTACTTTGGCACTGCCCCAAATTAAAGAGATACTGGAAGGGCATCCTAGACGACATAGACAGAGTATTCCAGTCAGAGATTCCCAGATTGCCGTCATATGTTAATTTGGGCTTACACAACCCTCTCACCTTCCCTATTCGTTTGCAGAGAGGGCGGCAAATGGCCCTGGCCCTTAATGCTGTGCTGCAGGCGATCCTAGCTCTCTGGGGCTCGGACAGGCTGCCGACTTATACATCTTGGCTGCACAAGCTTTGGTTCATCCTGGTAATGGAGAAATTAACACTGGCGTCCAGGCAGCGGGCGGGAGACATCTGTACTCTATGGAGACCATTCATTCAGATTTTGTCCACGGAATTTAACGAACTGACTTGCCCGGCATACTCAAAGGGCTGATTCGAGACACCTGATGAAGGGGTTTGGCCGGTGAAAGGAGGAGAGGGCCGGGGCGGAGGTTTTAAACAAAGGGGCTGGGACAGGGGGGTGGAGGACAGTGGGTGGTACTGCGGGAGGTGGCGCGGGGAAGCACAGTTATGCATTTGTGTTCTTGTCTGTGTTTCGTTTTCGAGCTCTGCCTTGGACCGGACTGTCATGTCATCAATGCCACGGCTATAGGCCCCTAGTGGAGGGTGGTTGGGTAGATGAAGTACATTTAACTATGTCAACCAATATTCATTGATGGGTCGCCCTCTGACATATGTGGCAATTTTGACAGCCGACTGAACTGCATGTAGGTACAGAGCTTTGTATTTGGTTCAGGTATGTTAACTACCAATAAACAGATTTGATCCATAAAAATGTGGGTACTTTCTTGCTTTATATGGATATCCAACTTTACCCACAATATTTTGGTTTAATTTAAGATTAAACTGGCAAAAAGAGTACAAGACCAGGTTGTAGAAAACATACAGGCAATTACAGAATTATTCCTTTCCCTCAACTATAGTTGAAGGCCAAGTTAGTAAAAGTAAATGTGAATTTAAAGGGAAATGGTGTCAATTTTGAAAATAATAGTAAATATTGAGATCGGGAGACTTCCAAAAATTCGATCTGTGTGATCCTTGCACCTCAGAGGAGGCAAAAATATCAGAGTTTCTTATGAGAATGAGAAAGTTTGAGAGAGTTTGAACTTCAGGCAATGAGTCCAGAAAATGTGGGCATTAGAATATATCTGTGAATTACAAATTGCAGGAAGTTAACACTTGAATGTGAGAGCTGAATCGAGAATGGTGAAAAAACATATCTGCAATAGCCAGTTTCCATTCAGTGTTTGTTATTTTTGGGGATGCTTACATCAGAGAATGGGATGGACTTGAAACTCCGCTTCCCATTCTGCCTGCAGCTAGGTATGAGTCGCCCAATGTCAGCCCAGTGCCATGAGGCACATAAAATTAGGCTTCAGTGCCTGCAGTGCGGGACGCTTACATCGGAGACTGGGGGGCCTTGAAAGTCAGCTTCCCATACTGCCTGTGGCTATGGACGAGCCGTCTAACATCAGCCCAGAGCCAGGAGGCGCATAAAGTTCGGCTGCAGTGCCAGCAGCTTGGGACATACTCAGGCCAAGAGCGGGCCTGTATGCTGCCGGACAAGGCTGGGCTGGACCACTCCTCTTGGTCCCTCTTCCAGACAGCCTGAGGTACTTAAATAAATATTTTGTATTTTTTGTTGTTGCTGGGACTAACTATGGATAAAAGGAAGTTCACACCCTCTGTTAAGGGAGGATATAACAACCTTGATGGTTTTATAAGGAAAGCAGGGGTGACTTGAATAAGGAAATCAAGTGTGCAGAATGACTTTTGTCTGCCACTACTGCTTTGGCTCCCACTTAGCAATTGCCTTCTGGTTCTTGTACCTCACTTTGTAGTGTGCTAAATAGGTCCAGTGGTAATGCCCAGCATACTCCCATTGAAACTCCGCCTCTGCACAACGAGTCTAGCTATGCTCACAGAATGTTTGATGGTGAACCCTCGGATAGAGGCTATGATGTTGGACCTCCAACTAAGAGGATGAGACGTCAGGGGGCGAAGTCTGTGGCTCCTTTGGACAATGGAGATGGTAACATTTAACGTTAGTATTAGTGTCCATGGTAATTATGTCTTTTCTGAGCTGTTGAATATTTTGCAGGATAATTTACTTGGTAAAATCAAGGAGCTAATTCTTGAACTGCTTTCTCTCATTACAAAGAGACTGACAGACATTGAGGCCCTCATGTCTAGTAAGGGGCCTTTTAACCATGATCATATAAAATTACAGTCTTCTCAACTAACATCTGGGTCGAGAAAGACAGAGCTGGATCCCCTGGCTAATATTGCTGGCGATGGACTTATTGTGCTTCTCGCTTTTGTGATGAGTTAAAGGTGAGTGAGGGGGTGCTTGTTACTAATGATGTTAGACTATTGTCACAATCTAATTTGCCACCAAGCCACAATTTCAGGGACTCTGAGGATGGGGGTAGTTGGGACCTAAACAATGTTGGGGAGTTTTTCTTTAGTAGCGCTAACGTTCAATTGTGTGTGTGTAATCTTTTGGGAGTACAAGTTAACATGAAGCCACAGGAGTACTGAAATTTGCCACGTGGAATCTCTGTTTATTGAATAAGATGGGTACACTTGATTGGTCACTCATATCTAGGACATCATTTGTATACAAATATATGCCGGGGGCATTGCTAATTTAATGCGGGGGACACCCTGCCCTCTGCCTCCCCCAACCCCAGGAGACCCGGGGACCACCACCTCCCGGTGCTTGACACAAACATGGGGTGGGGGGGCCGTGCCACCCCTGCAGCCCTGGGGTCCACCACCTCCCTGGGCATTCACACAGATATCCAACAAAAGCAAACAAAGTCCGCTTTCTGACTGCGGGAGCTGTCAAACAGCTCGCTCTGTCGAAAAGCGTTGTTTTCATCTGTCTTCCCTGGACACAAATATGCATCCAGGGAAAACAGATGAAAATATTGCTCCCACCAGCAGGGAGCTGCTATTTAAAGCAGCTCCCTGCTTCTGGGAGCAATGCCGGCTCTTGCAGGACGCAGGGAGCCGGCTAGGACTGTGGGGGCCTTCAGGCTTCCCCCGCAGTCCTGTCACTCTCTTCTTTCCATACCATAATGGGGAGAGAGAGAGAGATTGTCATTGCGATGGTCTCTCCATGCAATTACTTCAAAGTGTCATACTGGGGAGATATTTGGTACAAATGTTATAGTTACATTTGAATGCAGAATGGAACAGAGTCACAGCAGGCCTATTGGTCAAGTTCTTGTACTGTCACTCAGTAGGCTGAAGGTACAAATCCTAATATCGCTTGGCAGTGTGTTAATTTATTTACTAGTGTATTGACTGTTAAACCTTCCTAGTAACGGAACATTCATGTTTCTTTCCTCTCACATATGCTGGTTGCATGTCACAGGTATGTCTGGAAACAGTCCATCAAGGAGTCACCTGTGGCTTAATGGTTAAGGTCACAGACCCTCACACTGACAGTTGAGGGTTCTACTCCAGGTGTGTCCGTGATCAATTCCCTCCTTTAATTTTGTTTAAAGTTCAAAAGTTTAAGGTTCATTCATACTGAAAGGTGATCTCTCTCTTTTTAATTGACCAGTACATTTTTCTTTTCAATTTGTCCAGAAATAGCTCGTTCTGAGTATATCATCCATCAAAGCCTAAAAAGGTCTCTATCCCTCTCACTCTTTCTCCCACTCACACCCCCACTGAGACCCTTACGCACCCACTCACAGACCCACCAGACACTCAAGTTCCCACTCATTGACCCACTGAGACCCTTGTGCACCCACTCACAGCCCTACTGAGACCCTTGCGCACTCACTCAGACCCTCATGCACCCACTGACAGACCCACTGACACCCCCATGCACCCACTCACAGACCCACGCAGACTCTGAAACGCCCACTTACAGACCCACTGACACCCTCATGCACCCTGCGCACTGACCCATTCACTAAGACACTGATGCATACACTCTCACACCCGGAGACTCTCACAGCCACTCTTATCCCCAGATGCACCCTCTCACACCTGTTTTCACACCCAGAGAGACAGGCTGCAGCCAACTCCTGTCATGCAGCGCCAAAGGGCAGTGCGCAGTGTAGGGTTGGGTGGTTTGGGGTGTTGGCCGTAGGGTCTGGCCCGCAGGCCAGACCTTGCGGGCAACCCCTGTAGCGCACGGGCAAAGGTCGTCCACGGTGCAAGGTTGGGTGCTTAATAGGGGGGTTGGTCTTTGGGACTGCCGTCACGCATGGTCTTTGGCTGTGCGTGGTGGTGGTGGTTGGATTAACATACAGTAATGAAAATTACTATACATTAAGAAAACCCTCGAAATTCACTGAAAAAACTAAAGGTCACTGGGACGTCATGGTTAGGCTAACATTTCAAATGTACAAAATCATTGAAATTCACCTACTAAAGTTAGTTATCGCAAGTAACTATAACTTGTGCCCTAAGGTAACTATAACACGCACACTCGCCATTCACAGTTTTTTTGTATTTTTTTTTTTACTGTAAATATTACATTGATATCATCAGTGATGTTATCAAAGATGTCATGAGTGCTGTAATTAGCAGTGGATGGCGAGGGCGTGAGTAGAGTTGTAATGAATATGGAAGTGTTGTTTTACTGTTCTTTATATTTTTGTGTGATTGCTACGATAAGTTGTGGGTGAGGTAACCTCTCAAATATCTTGTTTGGTCCTCTTAAATGTACCCAGTGGCATTTCACTGAAATAACCAAAGGTTAAAGTGCAAAATAGCGTTTAAAACTTAAGAAAATACTGTAATGCACCAGATAAAACTATCTCTAATAACTATAACTTGTGCTGTAAGGTAACTATAACTTGTCCACCTGCCATGCATAGGGTTGGCAGTTCTGCGGGCAAGAAAAACCACTGTGTCCCAGGGGAGGGAGGGGGCCATGCAGCCCCCTTCCCCTGTACTTATTGTTTGGCACTGGAAGATGGGTGCCCTGGGGCCCTTTTGGCCTCAGGGTGGGGATGGCTGTGCGCCTCCCACCATATAGATTGTGTTTGGCCCTGGGGAGTGGGGTGAACGGGGCCTCAACAGGCTTTGGGAGGGGCAGAACGACACTAACACTCCCCACCCCAGATGCAAAAACAATGTTGGACCCCCCATGTCTTTGTTTTTTTAACTCCTTTTTTTGCCACAATCCTGCCGCGAGATTGCAGCAAAATAGCAGTTTTTTTTTTTGGGCACACCTATTCCCCTTGCCCTTCTCCCCAGGACCCCACTCCAAAGCGCACGCACACACAAATGTACACACAAATGCTAGGGGGGCAGAGCATTCCTACCCTGCCCTCTCATATATTTTTTTGTTTTAATAACATTTCAGGACAGGAGATGAGGGACCCGATGTACGACGGCCTTACACAGTCGGAAACAGCAAAAATCAGATTTGCAACCACAAAATGTGCAGGTTCGATGTACCATCCCTGTTTTGTGAATCAGTCGCAATTACCGACTCACAAAATAGGGATTTGTGACTCGCTATTAGGAATGGGCATACTGAGGGTGTTCCTTCCTAATTGCGAGTCACAGGAAAATGTATTATTGTTTTGTGAACGCAATTGTGGTCACAAAACAATTGCAGTTACCACTAATTTCAAACTGGTGGTAACCCATTCACAAAGGTGATACTTCCCCTTTGTGAATGGGTGCAAAATATTTTTTCAGAGCAGGCAGTGGTCCCGCGCACGACTGCCTGCTCTGAAAAAAATCATTTTTTTCTTTGAATTGCATCCCATTTTCCTTTAACCCCTTCGCTGCCAGGCCTTTTCCCCCCTCAGGTGCCAGGCCTTTTTTTGGCTATTTGGGGCAGTTTGCATTTAGACCCTCATAACTATTTGTCCACATACGCTACCCACACCAGATTTGTGTCCTTTTTTCCCAACATCCTAGGGATTCTAGAGGTACCCAGAGTTTGTGGGTTTCCATGAAGGAGACCAAGAAAGTAGCCAAAATACAGCGAAAATTTAAAAAACAAATAGGAAAAAAGGGCTGCAGAAGAAGGCTTGTGTTTTTTTCCCTGAAAATTGCATCAACAAAGGGTTTGTGGTGCTAAAATCACCATCTTCCTAGCTTTCAGGAACAGGCAGACTTAAATCAGAAAACCACATTTTTCATCACAATTTTGGCATTTTCCTGGGACATACCCCATTTTTACTATTTTTTGTGCTTTCAGCCTCCTTCCAGTTAGTGACAGAAATTCTTGTGAAACCAATGCTGTATCCCACAAAGCTAAACGTTTCATTTCTAAAACATAGACAAAATTCTGAATTCACCAAGGGGTCATTTGTGTAGATCCTACAAGGTTTTCCTACAGAAAATAACAGTTGAAATAAAAATTATTGAAATTCAGGTGCAAAAACAGCAATTTTTCTCCATGTTTTACTCTGTAACTTTTCCCTACGATGTTAAAAAATTTTTAAGCAATATACCGTTATGTCTGTTGGACTCTTCTGGTTGCAGGGATATATAGGTCTTGTAGGTTCATCAAGAACTCTAGGTACCCAGAGCCAATAAATGAGCTGCACAAAGCTATAGGTTTTCATTCTATTCCAGGTATACAGCAATTCATTTGGTGAAATGTAAAGAGTGAAAAATAGGTATCAAGAGAACCTTTGTATTCCCGAAATGGGCACAAGATAAGGTGTTGAGAAGCAGTGGTTATTTGCACATCTCTGAATTTCGGGGTCCCCATATTAGCATGTGAATTACAGTGCATTTCTCAAATAGACGTCTTTTTTACATACTGTCTTACATTTGGAAGGAAAAAATGTTGAGAAGGACAAGGGGCACTAACACTTGTTCTTCTATTCTGTGTTCCCGCAAGTTCCCCGTTAAAAATGTTACCTCACTTGTGTGGGTAGGCCTAGTGCCTGCGACAGGAAACACAACATGGACACATCATATTTTTACATTGAAATCTGACGTGTTTTTTTGCAAAGTGCCTAGCTGTGGATTTTGGCCTCTAGCTCAGCCGGCACCTAGGGAAACCTACCAAACCTGTACATTTTTTTAAACTAGACACCTAGGGGAATCCAAGATGGGGTGACTTGTGGGGCTCTCTCCAGGTTCTGTTAGGAGGAGCCACAAATCTTCTTCCACCCAGTGTTCCCTCAAGTCTCCTGATAGAAATGGTGCCTCACTTGTGTGGGTAGGCTTAGTGCCCACAACAGGAAATGCCCCAAAACTCAACGTGGACACATCACATTTTCCCAAAGAAAACAGAGCTGTTTTTTTGCAACATGCCTAAGTGTGGATTTTGGTCTCTAGCTCAGCCGGCACCTAGAGAAACCTACCAAGCCTATACATTTTTGAAAATTAGACACCTAGGGGAACCCAAGATGGGGTGACTTGTGGGCAGGTTCTGTTACCCAGAATCCTTTGCAAACCTCAAAATTTGGCCAAAAAAACACTTCTTCCTCACATTTCGGTGACAGAAAGTTCTGGAACCTGAGAGGAGCCACAAATTTCCTTCCACCCAGCATTCCCCCAATTCTCCCAATAGAAATGGTGCCTCCCTTGTGTGGGTAGGCCTAGTGCCCATGACAGGAAATGCCCCAAAACACAATGTGGACACCTCACATTTTCCCAAAGAAAACAGAGCTGTTTCTTGCAAAGTGCTCAGCCAGCACCTAGGGAAACCTTCCTAAGCTGTGCATTTTTGAAAACATGTACCTCGGGGAATCTAAGATGGGGTGACTTGTGGGGCTCTCACCAGGTTCTGTTACCCAGAATCTTTTGCACACCTCAAAAATTGGCCACAAAAACACTTTTTCCTCACATTCCGGATGACAGAAAATTCTGGAATCCGAGAGGAGCCACAAATGTCCTTCCACCCAGCATTCCCCCAAGTCTCCTGATAAAAATGATACCTCACTTTTGTGGGTGGCCCAGGTGCCTGCAACAAAAGAATGCCAAAAACCTGTAGAGATTGAGGGGATAGCACAGCGAGTTGATAAGCACATATTTTTCTTTCATACATCTTTAGGCTGGTTCTGCTTTGGGGACACACTCAAGTGAGGTATCATTTTACTTGGGAGACTGAGGGGAACACTAGGTGGTAGGAAATTTGTGCGGTGATCCTACAAAGAAATGGGAGGAAAATATGATTTTTTAATGCAAATTTTGATGTTTGCAGAGGAGTCTGGGTAAAAAAATGTTGGGGGATCCACGCAAGCCACACCTCCCTGGACTCTTAGGGGTGTCTAGTTTTTAAAAAATGCCTGGGTTTGGTAGGTTTCCCTAGATGAAGGCTGCACCCAGGACCAAAAACGTAGGTGCCCCCCACCCCAAACACAGGTAGTTTCATAATAGATCATTTTGATGTGTCCACAAACTTCTGTGATGTTGCAAACACTAAAATTGTGAAAAAGAAACGCCCTTAGGTCATGTTAAAAAGACCCCTCACCCACCAACCAAGTTGGTGGCATGCTTCATCATTGGGGTCCCAACTGAGACACCCATCGTGTCACGGTTGTGCTGCGCAGCCTGATTCCAAATCCAACACATACTGGTTGGATTTGGCACAAGGGTGAATGATGGTTCACTAGATCAGTATTTATTAAGAAGCGATTTCACAAAAATGAAATGCACTGTTAATAACAGAAAGGCCAAAAAACTGAACCAGTGACTCACAGCTCGTGAGCTGGAAAGCCGCGACAAGGCACCAACCGCTTTACAGTCCATTCACACATGACATGCACAAGACCATTCACGCTGCCAGTCACGGGCCCAGCACATTACAACACTTACATCGACAGACAGTGCCACTCAAGAGCCCATCACTTTCATACGCCCACATGCCTGATACAGCAATCACACCAGATGATGGGAGTGTGTGGACTGGTGTTTGGCTGGCACCGCCAGCCAAGCGCCAATCCACACACACGCCAGCCAAGCGCCACCCCACGCACACCGCCAGCCAAGGGCCACTCCATGCACACCACCAGCCAAGCACCACCCCAAACACACTGCCAGCCAAGTGCCACCCCAGGCACACTGCCAGCCAAGCGCAACTCTACGCACACCGCCAGCTAAGCGCAACTCTACGCACACCGCCAGCTAAGCGCCACTCCATGCACACCGCCATCATTTTTTGTTTGTTTTTAAACAAAGAAACCATTAACTAATTATAAATAAGTACAAAACTACAACCACAAAAGCTCTAGCTGAATACATGACCGTAATGCCAACAATGAAACTGAACATACGAAAATATTAAACGGCAGTTTACGCTCATGGTAGTTCCCAGTAATTCTTCTGTGTGTGGTAACTCCTGAAACAGCCAGCCAGACACAGCCCAGGCTTTGAAGGACAGTCCGGACAGTACTTCCGGCTCTCCCTCCAGATACCTCTTCGGGCACAGACTCTACATTTCTTAGAGGGGAAAGTCTTTTTTCGTAGTGGGAGGAATCTGATCAGGAAAGTGGCGATCTTTCAATTTAGCCACATCCTCCACAACTGCTACTCTAGGAACTCTTGCATGATTCACCATAATAAGGCTCTCTATCACTGACTCTTGAAATTTAACAAATTTCATCCTTGACTCTGGGGAACAATCCGTAAACACAATAAAAGCATTAAAAGTTGCTAGATTAAACAAATGAATAGCCAACTTTTTGTACCACACTTAAGACTTACGAACAGCAGTGTAGGATTCCAACCTCTGATCTACTCTACCAACACCACCCATGTGCTTATTGTAGTCAAAATGCACACAGGTTTGCGCACTTCAGCAACTTGACCCAAACAGCCACAGGTGAAGTACTCTCATCATGGATGGTAGTTAGCATGTACACATCCCTCCTGTCTACAAATTGCAGAGCTAGCAGCTCATCATTCCGCAAGGCACTGCACTGTCCCCTCTCAAGTTTTTTACTGACAAGCTCTCTTGGATAGCCTTTACGGTTAGAGCAGATTATGCCACAAGCAACAGTGTCCAGTCAATTCCTTGAACAACTGAACTCCAGTGTAGAAGTTATCTACATATAGTCGTTGCCATCAAGGGACTAGTAGACCAATAAGAAGCCAGTGACGGCTTCCTTATTAACCCCATCAAAAAAGTCAAAGCCAAGAACTTTTTCATCTCTTCCAGATTTGTGGGACTCCACTGGGTAACTCTAGACTGAGTCCTAAGTCTGGCAGCATTGTCCCTCAAATACTGCACCGCATACAGCTTAGTCTGCTCAACAATCTGTTCCAAAAATTCATCGTCCATAAACAACTCAAAGAAATTGACAGGCAAAAAAATTTACATATTTACTTTACACCCTGGGAGACCAGTAAAGCCAGGCAACTGTGGCTGCTCCATGTTTGGGGCAACCCAGGTGTCAGGTCTTCCAATGGGAAGCCTTTTAGCCGCTGGCTGCAGCACCATTGGCACATCAGTGTCCTCCTCTAAAACAGGCCCTTCATCTGCACTGACAGTGGCTCCCTATCAGAAGACTTCTCTCAGGCAGAAAACTCACTGCCAGAATCTCTCTCTTCCTCCTCTGCCTCAGACGCAGATTAAGACTCAATTAATGATCAGAAGACGACTCAAAAAGCATACTAACAACCTGCTAAGCAGTCACCCTGCAGCTAGCCATGATCCTTTCTAAGAAAAGTAACTTGACAAATGTGCCAACAACAACCAGCACCGTCTAAAATAAGCAATAAACAAAGTGTGGCTTTATCACAAAGAGTTATGTAGTCAAACACTATAACACTCACTTGCTTGAAAAAGCTAGACTCACCAGCAACTACTCTGCACAGAAACAGCAATCACCAATGATATCCCACTAAAAAGAAAAAAAGAAAAACAAATTAGACATAAGATTACACAAATATCATTGTGCACAAATCTAAGGACAATTCCACGCACAATCCTACATTTAGTACACCACCTTCAAATATGTTATGCATGGCAACAATACTCCTTTGTAGTAAATTTACTTACCTAAAACATGCAACTACGCAAACCGCAGGTCAACCACTGCCAAAACCACAATGAGCCACAGCAAAGGAAGCAAAAGCTTTGAACTAGAACAAAAAAGAGAAATAAACTGTTTTTTGTAAACACATTTTATTGATTTTACAACTTCCTAACAGTTCCCCAACTAAAGTGCACTAAATTTTATTATTGCAGTATTGCTAAGATAGTCTCTGTATGTCCGCTAGTCTTTGTCCACTTGGCGCTAGAGTCCTTACCAAGGGAGAGACCTCGCTGCATCTTCTCAGCTTTCCGCATAAATCAAGATCGTATTGTAGACATGCAATTTATATACATTAGGACACATGTTATTCTGTTTAACATTCTAGAGTCATATCCTATCATGGAAGTGTGACTCCTTCCCACCCTCCTTGCTCCCTCTCTCCCTCTGCGCCCGCTCCTTTCCCCACGCTGGTTTGTCTAGTTGCGCCCGTGTCTAAGCAGCATCCATGCTTGGTTTATCTGCTCATGGGGTAGGCACATGTTCAGGTCTCATCTCCTTTAATATCTCACTGCAATGGAGATGTTGCTACCCAGCACAGCTGACGTGAGGTGTTTAGTTTAGTCCAACTGGGAGGGCTCTAACTTCTCCTGCAACACTAGTACTATCTGTTCCCAGGCTGACGATAGGTCCGGGGAGCACGACCCCCGAGCCAGCTCTCGTTTCATGACCAGCCCTTCAATCTATGCCCATCTCCTGAGGTCCCTTTTCCATCTGTGGACGTTGGGAGCCATGGAATTCTTCCAATTGTTTTGTTAGTTCGCGTTTGGCCAGGATGTATGGCAAATCTTGGAGTTTGCCCTGGTCTTAGCAGTATGAGGGAACCAGTGTAATAAACAGTGGGCCGAAGTGCAATCCACCTCGCACTCGATGACTCCTGTGACATATGCAGTCACTTCTTTCCAGTATTCAGCCAAGTGGGGGCAAGACCAAAGCATGTGTATTAGATCTGCCGCCTCCTCCCCACATCTGGGGCATTTCGCGTCTAGTACATGCAAGTGCTCCTGGAGCCTTTTCGAGGTAAAGTACACCCTGTGTATAATATAGTAGTGTATGAGCTGAAACCTGGCGTTTCTGGAGACCTTCGGGGCTCGGTCCAATATCTGATCCCAGGTCTCTCCTCCGACACACACCCCACCACCAAACATTTAGAAGTTTTCTCTAGTGGTCTCTACCCCCCTTGGGGGCAGATGGGCCTAAAAAAAACAAGGCCGAATGGCCACCATACTGTGCTGAATTCCTTGCCCAAGGGACCACCCCCAACACACAAAGCGCGCACACACACAAACACAATATCCCTGGTGCAAAGTGGAACAGTGCATTGCCCCCTTTGGGGGGGCGACCCCTGCTAAAGGGGGCACCCCCAACACAAAAAAACAAAGGAAAAAAAAAAGAATCCCTGGGATAGGGGGGGCAGAAGATAGGCCTAAAACAAAAATGGGATAAATACATTGCCACCTTTGGGCGAGGGGGTGACCCTTGCTCAAGGGACCGCCCCCTCCACACAAAAAACACTCACACAAACGAAATCCCTGGCGCCTAGTGGATTCTGCCCCCAAGGGGCAGATGGGCCTGAAATAAATAGGTCGATCTACCCCCAAGGGGGGCAGTAGTGCCCAACAAGTGTTTTCCCCCTTTTGAGCCGGTGACCCTTGCCCAAGGGGCCGCCCCCCACACAAAAAAAAAAACAAAGCGCACAACATCCCTTGCCCTAGATGCTGGTCCCCCCCACAAAACACACACACTCTTTCTCTCTTTCTTTCTTTTCTTGGTGCTTAGTGGATTCTGCCCCCTTTCAGGCAGATGGGCCTAAAAAAAATAGGCTGATCTGCTCCAAAGGGGAGCAGGACTGCCCAACAGTGTTTTCCTCCTTTGGGGGCGACCCATGCCCAAGGGGCCGACCTCCCACACAAAAAAACAAAGTGCAGAACATCTCTGGTGTCCTTGTGGCTTCCACCCCCCGGGGGCCGATCGGCTTACAAATAATGAGCCGATCTGCCCCCAGGGAGGCAGAAACAGCGTAAAACATTATGCCCCCTTAGGGAAGCACCCCCCCCCTTTCCTGGGGCAGATCGTCTAAAAAATAATTAGCCGATCAGCCCCCGGGGGGCAGAAATGGCGTAATACATTATGGCCCCTTAGGGGAGCGGCCCTTGCCCAAGGGGCCTCCCCCCACACAAAAAAAAAAGCACACTACATCCCTGGCGTCCTTGTGGCATCTGCCCCCCTGGGGACAGATTGGCTGAAAAATAATTAGCCGATCTGCCCCCAGGGGTGGCAGAAACAGTGAAAAGCATTATGCCCCCTTAGGGAGACGACCCTTGCCTAAGGGGCCACCCCCCACACAAAAAAAACACCCACACACATACACACACAAACAAAATCCCTGGTGCCTAGTGGATTCTGTCCCCCTTGCGGGCAGATGGGCCTAAAAAAAATCGGTCGAACTGCCCCCGAGGAGGCAAATCAAAGCGCCCAAAATCCCTGGCATCCTTGGGGTGGGGGGGGGGGCAGGAACGACATAAAACATTATGGCCCCTTAGGGGAGCGGCCCTTGCCCAAGGGGCCGCCACTCCACACAAAAAACACACACAACCAAAATCCCTGGTGCCTAGTGGGCATTCTTGCTGCCGACCGCATCCGATCGGGCAGCAGGAATGCTAAAAGAGGCATCAGGGGAAAGGAAAACCCTTTCCTTTTCCCCGATGCCTCTTTTTGTAGCAATCCCTCCACCCCCACCCCTCTGGCCGGAAGAGAAACTCACCTCTTCCTCCTGAGACGCGCAGGAATCAAAAGGCTTCCAGTTCTTTTGATGGCCTCTAATGATGTCAGCGCTCAATCATGCACTGACGTCATTAGAAGGGGCGGGAGTGGAAGCGATTCCCCTTCCAACCCTGCCCCTTGCCCCTTGGGGGAGCGCTAGCGCTTCCCCTGACAGCTGGGTGCAGGACGTAACGGTTACGTCCTGGGCACCCGAGCGGTCCTGCCCAGGACGTAACCGTTACGTCCAGTGCACCAGAAGTGTTAAGGAAAACAGGCTGCATTTAAGAAATCTTTTTTTTAAAAGCCTGCTTTATTTCAAAGCATTCACAGCCATAGTGGTCTGCTGTCCCCAGCAGGCCACCATACCGGAGTGCAGCCATTCCCAATGGGGCAGCAAATTGTGACCTACCTCATGAATATTAATGAGGTAGGTCATTTGCGACCCTATTGGGTACACTGTTGTACATTTGGTTTTGCGACTCGCAAATGAGTCGCAAATTGGGAGTCACAAAACTCAGGGTTGTACATCTGGTTTAAAGTCCCCGATCCCTGTGATGGCAGCCGGCAACATTTTTCTTCATGGTGCTGGCAGCCAATTAGAACCTTGCTCCTGTGGGAACATTGCTCCCATAAGAGCAAGATGGCCCAAGAGTAAAAAAGCCCCCTGGGCCAAGCAGAAGGCTCTATTTTTAAATAAATTCTTGCAATTCCAGACAGGCTTTTCAGAGATATAATACGCAGACATGAGAGTCCTCAACCACAAATGCAAACTTTCAAAATGTGCTATTTCAAGCGGATAGCAAACAGGGAGGGTATTCCATTACCAAACTGTGCAGGCTTGGCATTCTCTGATGTAAGGGGGCTACAATGACTACACCAAGAGATAGTTACTTGTTTTGTTTGGTGTCATCATACACCTGAATGCTAATTAATGGTTGTTTGAAACCTGATATGCTCCAGGAATTGGACTGTTCGGTCCCTCTCTCTCATAAGCTCCTACCTCTCCCAATGCTCCTATGTTTTCTTGGCAACTCCTCCCCCCCACCTCCACCCACCCTTTCACTGAAGGAACAAGATTACCACCATGGGCCCTGTCTGTCTATGGCCAGAGTAGGAAGAAGGTGGAGCTAACAGGTCTTCCTCAGTAGCAGTGTCACAATTCCAATGCCATTGAGTGCTCTCTGATGCCCTCGTCACCTATTTACATTTCTTGGACATACCCTGAACCACAGGCATGGAGTTGGGCAGAAGATTGAAGCCTCCATCATGAGTTCTGATACTTTGCAAACACCTTGTGGAAGAGCGGAACTTTCAGTTTCACAAGTTGTGGACCTGCTCATGCTCAATGAAAAGCATCCCGGGCTACTAATAATGTCCTAGTGACCACGTCAGACCAGATTTGCTTAGTTTAATTACAAACAGTGTTTAATTTCCTTCAAGGCTCTGGGGAGTAATAGAAAAGGTGAAAAAGACTAGATGGTGAACAACTATTAAAGCAAGCATTTAGCTATTGTACATGGCAAACCATATCGACTAGTACACCTGTGGAACTATATGATTCTTTTATATTTGATTTCTGGTCTGGGTTTCATTGGTGTTTTAGAGGCACATGTTAATGTAATGCAACATACTGCAACTCTTACACCATTGTGGTATGGAACACTTAGGGTGCAGTCACATTACCACACTTTGGATCTACTTGATTTGTCCTTTGTTAGAAATGTATTATTTTACCAGGTTTTGTGTTTGGCTTGAAGGCAGGCCCCTAAAAAACACTATTACAACCCTGATATCATGATATCAAGTTAATTAAAAAAAACTGAAAAACTGCCGTTATTGAGGGGGTTGAATTAGAATATGGCTTCAAAAGCAGATGATGGATTAAAATTAATCATGGCGAGTGAAATAATATGGCTTCATATTTGAACACACTAGTCTTAGACAATATTAAAAGCTGTCAGCGCAAGTTATCAAACCCTATTCTGGAGTCTGCGTGTTTCACCAGAAAACTGGTCACTGTGGATTTGCTGCATTAATCAGGACCAATGACACCTCACATATCTTTTGTGGTAACTCTTAACCCCTTCGCTGCCAGGCCTTTTCCCCCTCAGGTGCCAAGCCTTTTTTTGGCTATTTGGGGCAGTTCACGCTTAGGCCCTCATAACATTTTGTTCACATAAGCTACCCACACCAAATTTGCGTCCTTTTTTTCCAACATCCTAGGGATTCTAGAGGTACCCAGACTTTGTGGGTTCCCCAGAAGGAGGCCAAGAAATTAGCCAAAATACAGTGAAAATTTCGTTTTTTTCAAACAAAAGGTAAAAAGGGGCTGCAGAAGAAGGCTTGTGGTTTTTTCCCTGAAAATGGCATCAACAAAGGGTTTGCGATGATAAAATCACCAGCTTCCTAGCTTTCAGGAACAGGCAGACTTGAATCAGAAAACCCAATTTTTCAACACAATTTTGGCATTTTACTGGGACATACCCCATTTTTACGATTTTTTGTGCTTTCAGCCTCCTTCCAGTCAGTGACAGAAATGGGCATGAAACCAATGCTGGATCCCAGAAACCGCAACATTTCTGAAAAGTAGACAAATTCTGAATTTAGCAAGGGGTAATTTGTGTAGATCCTACAAGGGTTTCCTACAGAAAATAACAACTGAAAAAGCTAAATATTGAAATTGAGGTGAAAAAATCTGCAATTTTTCTCTACGTTTTACTCTGTAACTTTTTCCTGCAATGTCAGATTTTTTAAAGCAATATACCGTTACGTCTGCTGGACTCTTCTGGTTGCGAGGATATATAGGGCTTGTAGGTTCATCAAGAACCCTAGGTACCTAGAGCCAATAAATGAGCTGCACCCTGCAGTGCGTTTTCATTCTATACTGGGTATACAGCAATTAATTTGCTGAAATATAAATAGTGAAAAATAGCTATCAAGAAAACCTTTGTATTTCCAAAAAGGGCACAAGATAAGGTGTTGAGGAGCAGTGGTTATTTGCACATCTCTGAATTCCGGGGTGACCATACTAGCATGTGAATTACAGGGCATTTCTCAAATAGATGTCTTTTTTACAAACTCTCTTATATTTGGAAGGAAAAAATGTAGAGAAAGACAAGGGGCAATAACACTTGTTTTGCTAATCTAAGTTCCCCCCAGTCTCCCGATATAAATGATACCTCACTTATTTGGGTAGGCCTAGCGCCCGCGACAGGAAATGCCCCAAAACGCAACGTGGACCCATCACATTTTTTTAAAGAAAACAGAGGTGTTTTTTGCAAAGTGCCTACCTGTAGATTTTGGCCTCTAGCTCAGCCGGCACCTAGGGAAACCTACCAAACCTGTGCATTTTTGAAAACTAGAGACCTAGGGGAATCCAAGATGGGGTGATTTGTGGGGCTCTGGCCAGGTTCTGTTACCCAGAATCCTTTGCAAACCTCAACATTTGGCTACAAATACAAGTTTTCCTCACATTTTGGTGACAAAAAGTTCTGGAATCAGAGAGGAGCCACAAATTTCCTTTCACCCAGCGTTCCCCCAAGTCTCTTGATAAAAATGATAGCTCACTTGTGTGGGTAGGCCTAGCGCCCGCGACAGGTAATGCCCCAAAACGCAACGTGGACACATCACATTTTTTTAAAGAAAACAGAGGTGTTTTTTGCAAAGTGCCTACCTGTAGATTTTGGCCTGTAGCTCAGCCGCCACCTAGGGAAACCTACCAAACCTGTGCATTTTTGAAAACTAGAGACCTAGGGGAATCCAAGATGGGGTGACTTGTGGGGCTCTGACCAGGTTCTGTTACCCAGAATCCTTTGCAAACCTCAAACTTTGGCTAAAAAAAAAAAAACATTTTCCTCACATTTTGGTGACAGAAAGTTCTGGAATCAGAGAGGAGCCACAAATTTCCTTCCACCCAGCGTTCCCCCAAGTGTCCCGATAAAAGTGATACCTCACTTGTGTGGGTAGGCCTAGCGCCCGCGACAGGAAATGGCCCAAAACACAACATGGACACATCACATTTTTTCATAGAAAACAGTGCCTACCTGTGGATTTTGGCCTCTAGCTCAGCCGGCACCTGGGGAAACCTAGCAAACCAGCGCATTTTTGAAAACTAGAAACCCAGGGGAATCCAAGATGGGGTGACTTGTGGGGCTCTGACCAGGTTCTGTTACCCATAATCCTTTGCAAACCTCAAAATTTGGCTAAAAAAACACGTTTTCCTCACATTTCGGTGACAGAAAGTTCTGGAATCTGAGAGGAGCCACAAATTCCCTTTCACCCAGCGTTCCCCCAAGTCTCCCGATAAAAATGATACCTCACTTGTGTGGGTAGGCTTAGCGCCCGCGACAGGGAATAGCCCAAAACACAACGTGGACACATCACATTTTTTCATAGAAAACAGTGCCTACCTGTGGATTTTGGCCTCTAGCTCAGCCGGCCCCAGGGGGGGCAGAAATGGCCTAAAATAATTTTTTCCCCCAACCCCCTCCCCCCTGGGAGCGACCCTTGCCTACGGGGTCGCTCCCCCTGCGTGACATTGGCGCCAAAAAAAAAATCCCCGATGCCTAGTGGTTTCTGCCCCCTTGGGGGCAGATTGACCTAAAATCGGCCAATCTGCCCCCAAGGGGGGCAGAAATGGTCTAAATACAATTTGCCCCCCAGGGGAGCGACCCTTGCATAATGGGTCACTCCCCATCTCTAAAAAAAAAAAAAAAAACACAAAAAAAGAATTTGCCCTGGCGCCTAGAGGTTTCTGCCCCCCTTGGGGGCAGATTGGCCTAATAATAATAGGCCGATCTGCCCCAAGGGGGGGCAAAAATGGCCTAAAATAAATTTACCCCCCAACCCCTCCCGGGGAGCAACCCTTGCCTACGGGGTCGCTCCCCCTGCGTGACATTGGCGCCAAAAAAAAAAATCCCTGGTGCCAAGTGGTTTCTGTCCCTTTGGGGGCAGATTGACCTAAAATCGGCCAATCTGCCCCCAAGGGGGGCAGAAATGGTCTAAATACAATGTGCCCCCCAGGGGAGCGACCCTTGCCTATTGGGTCGCTCCCCATCTCTAAAAAAACAAACAAACAAAAAAAAAAAAAAAAACAATTTGCCCTGGCGCCTAGAGGTTTCTGCCCCCCCTGGGGCAGATCAGCCTAATAACAATAGGCCGATCTGCCCCCGGGGGGGCAGAAATGGCCTAAAATAAATTCCTCCCCCCCACCCCCCCAACCCCCGCCCGGGAGCGACCCTTGCCTACCGGGTTGCTCCCCCTGCGTGACATTGGCGCCCAAAAAAAAATCCCTGTGCCAAGTGGTTTCTGTCCCCTTGGGGGGCAGATTGACCTCAAATCGGCCAATCTGCCCCCAAGGGGGGCAGAAATGGTCTAAATACAATTTGCCCCCCAGGGGAGTGACCCATGCCTAATGGCATTTTCCCCATCTCTAAAAAAACAAAACAAAAAAAAAAATGTTGCCCTGGCGCCTAGAGGTTTCTGCCCCCACGGCAGATCGGCCTAATAAAAATAGGCCGATCTGCCCCCAGGGGGGCAGAAATGGCCTAAAATAAATTCCCCCCCACCCCTTCCCCCGGGGAGTGACCCTTGCCTACAAGGTCGCTCCCCTTGCGTGACAGCGCAAAAAAAAGATCCCTGGTGCCTAGTGGTTTCTGCCCCCCCTTGGAGGCAGATTGACCTATAATCGGCCGATCTGCCCCCAAAGCGGGCAGTAATGGCCTAAATACAATTTGCCCCTCGAGGGGAGCGGCCCTTGCCTAAGGGGACGCTCCCCATCTGTAAAACAACAACAACAACAAAAAATCCCTGGTGCCTAGTGGTTTGCCTAATTACAATAGGCTGATCTGCCGCCATGGGGGGCAGAAATGGCCTAAAATAAATTTGCCCCCCAGGGGAACGACCCTTGCCTAAGGGGTCGCTCCCCTTATGTGAAAAACAAAAAAACTCCCTGGTGTCTAGTGGTTTCTGCCCCCTTTGGGGGCAGATTGGCCTCATAAAAATAGGCCAATCTGCCCCCAAGGGTGGCAGAAATGGCCTAAATATAATTTGCCCCCTATGGGAGCGACCCTTGCCTAAGGGGTCGCTCCCCACACCTAAAACACAAAACAAAACAACAACAAAAAGAAAAAAGTATCCCTGGTGTCTAGAGGTTTCTGCCCCCCCTGGGGGCAGAAAAGGTCTTAAAAAAAAATGCCCCCCTGGGAGTGACCCTTGCCCAAGGGGTCTCTCCCTTATGTCAGTTTAAAAATAAAAAAAACATCCCTGGTGTCTAGTGGGGTTTCAAAAGCCGGATTGCAAGCAATCCGGCTTTTGAAACCCTGGGAGAGACTTCAAAGGGAAGGAAATACATTTCCTTCCCTTTGAAGCCTCTCCTTGCCTCCCCCACGTGATCGAAAGAGAAATGCTGAGCATTTCTCTTTCGTTCTGCTTCCAGCGCGATGGGGGAGGCTCTGTGATTGTCAGCACGGGGGTGGCGGGGGGTCGGGGGTTGAAGGGGAAGGGATTCCCCTTTCAGCCCTGACCTGGGGGGGGTGGGGGGGGCGGCCCTCGGGGGGAGCACTAGAGCTTCCCCCGAGGGCCGGTAGCAGGACGTAATGGTTACGTCCATGGCGCCACACGGGCGCTGCCATGGACGTAACCATTACGTCCATGGCGGGGAAGGGGTTAAGTTGCATTGGAGCTGTGTTTACAGAACTAATTTCTGGAAAAGCTGGGAGCATGCAGTGTGCTGGACAGGGGTGACTGGTGTTAATGGGCAAAAGGGACGTTGCCCTGCCACCCTTGGGGAGAGGCAAGAACATGGAAAATAAACACAAAGCAGCTGAAAAGAAATTACTCCTCTGAGATATTGTGCTGAATCTCTTCAGTGAACTCTAGTGAAATTTGCTGATGTCCTACTGAGCAAGCACCATCTGGACAACGTTTTCTTCGACCTGCAGGCTCAAGCTACAGCAGTGACATCATAGGAGAGGGAGTGTTGAATTAGAATGCCATAGATCCAGTAGCTTTTTTGGGGCGCATGAACAATGGCCCTGGGAGGAGTTACAAAACTCCATTCACTGCAGTGGCTGGGGGTGGGGCAGGCTGATGAGGACAAGGAGGGAGTGGATGGCAACAATCATTAGAGGGGCAGGCTGTAGGAGGAAGGCAGGGGCTGCTCTCCCTGCAGTAACACATGTTGAGTAACACATGCTTAGTTAGATTTCACTTTGAAAAAAAATCAATTATGGAGCTGAGCACACAAAGTGCTGCTTATCTCGACCGTAGAGTATATTACAAACCACAGAGGGTAACCCTGTCAAACCCAAGAGGGGCTGGGTAGAAATTGTTAAGAGACAACAATGCCCACTCTGGAACCAAATCTAACAACATACATATATCCTATAATTTACATGCAGCATAATAAGATACTTATTTGAAAAACATCCTTTATTTATGTACAAAAATGTTCACATAAAAGAACCTCCTATCAAAAAACCAAACTAGAAGGACAAGAGAAAGTGCAAGTGCTCATGATTAGAAGAAAAAGAGAAACATAAGTCTCTCAACTATCCAATAGAAACAGAGAGTCCTTCCTTTATTATAAAAAAGAGAAAACACATCTGGCTCTCAGGCTAATTCCGGGCTCACATACAGTCTTCATCAGGACTAAAACGATAGGGGACCAATTTCATACAATCTCACTCTTGAAGCCTCAATCTTCTTCAACATCACTTCACGTCGCCTCACATCCGAGTCAACTAAAGATATGCTCCTTCCACCATAGTTTCACCAAATCTCTTCGAAATACTCCTTTAAATGTAGCAGCCGTTAGTTTTACTTCCTATCCGACCTTAAAACCTCAACTGTAGAAGCCCAGGAGAGGGAAGAAACAAGCTGTCGAAAACAATTGCTCTAGTGGACTATGAGGAAAGTGTGCATTTAAGCTTCTGCTTAAGGGGCATCACCCCTCCCCACCCCCCACCCCTCATGATGGGTCTCTTCTGTCTGCAGCTCGGCAGACAAAGGCTCATAATTAACTTGGAAGGGTGAGTGAGTGAAAGGAAGGATGGATGGATGAAATGGTGGATGGATAAATGCATATATGAATGAGTGAAAGGGTGGACGTATGAATGGAAGAATGAAAGGGAGAGAGGGTATATGTGTGAAAGGGAGGGAAGATGGCTGTATGGAGTGAAAGGATTTGGTTGATGGATTATGAGAGAAAGGATGAGTGGATGGTAGAATGAGTGAAAAGATAGATGGATGAGTGGAAGGGTATATGGACGGATGAGTGGATGGATGGAGTTAAAGTATGGCTGGCTGAGCAAAAGAATGGATGAGTGAAAGGATGGATGTAAAAATGGATGATTAAAACAGTGGCTGGATGAGTTAAAGACAGTGTAGATGGATGCCTGGATGAAATTGTCAAAACAGAACTTGGAGCCAGCAAAGGAGAGAAGCACATAGGCAAGGAAGTAACGTCAGGAGTACACAAGGGTGAGTGCAACATGGAGGGGTTGGGGGGGAGCACATGGGTGACAGAGAGCAATTTGGAGTGAATGAGGAGAGACGTACCCAAAGGAGACAACTGAAAAATACATGCATTCCCATTGCGTGTTTAACCCAAAAGAAAACAAGCATTGGCAAAGCCAGTAGGTCTTGCCTATACAAGAGCTATTTGCTTTGGCAATGTGTTTTGCCATGTTGTTCACCAGTGGGGCTTCTGTCCAGCATGGCTAAAAGTTAGTGGTGTGGAGTGTCAGAGGAGGGTGGGGGAGTAGAGTGTCATAGAGTGGATTTGGTGGAGTAGAGTGTCATATAGTTGAGTAGAGGGGAGTATAATTCAATGGTTCAGTGGCAGAGAGTGTTGTGGAGGGAGCTGAAAAAGGGTGGAGTGTGTTAGAGTGGATTGGGGTAGTGTGTTGGATTGGAGTAAAGTGGGATGGATTGGATTGGAGTAGAGTAGGTTGGATTGGATTGGGGAAGAGTGGGGTGGATTTGATTGGGGTGGATTAGATTGGATTGGGTGGTTTGGATTGGAGTGATGGGGTGGAGTGGATTGTAGTGGGGTGGATTTGATTCCCTGGATTGGAGTGGGTTGGATTGGATTAGGGTGGATTGGAGTAGAGTGGTGGATTGGAGTGAATAGCGTGTATTGGAGTGGGTGGACTGAAATGGGATGGGTGGATTGAATTTGGGTGTGGTGGGCTGTAGTGGGATAGATTAGATTGCAGTGGGGGCAGGGTGGATTGGATTGGAGTGTGGTGTGTTGGACTGGAGTGGGGTGGATTGGAGCGGGGTTGATTGCATTGAGGTGGGGTGGACTGAATTGGGATGGGGTGGATTGGAGTGGATTGTAGTGACATGGGGTGGATTGGATTGGAGTGGGATAGGCTGGATGGATTGGATTGGAGTGTGGTGGTCTAAATTGGGGTGGGGTGGATTGTATTGGGGTAGAGTGGGGTGGATTGGAGCAGAGAGTGGTGGATTGGAGTGGGATGATGTGGGTTGAGTTGGATTAGAGTGGTGTGGAGTGGACTGCAGTGGAGTGGATCGGGGTGGGGTGGATTGGACTGAGTGAGGTGGATTGTGATGTGGAGTCGAGTGAGGGGGTGGAGTTGAATGAGTGGGGTGGAGTCGAGTGAGTAGAGCAGATTGGAGTGGGGCAGATTGTTTTGGATTAAAGTGGGTTGGATTGGAGTGGGTTAGATGGGAGTGGGGCAGATTGTTTTGGATTAAAGTGGGTTGGATTGGAGTGGGGTAGATGGGAGTGGGACAGATTGTTTTGGATTAAAGTGGGTTGGATTGGAGTGGGGTAGATGGGTTTGGGGCATATTGGTTTGGATTGAAGTGGGGCAGGTTGTTTTGTAGTGGTGTAGATTGACTTGCATTGGAGTTGGGTGGACTGGAGTGGGGTAGATTAGATTGGGGTGCATTAGAAGGATTGGAGCTGGGTGGGTTGTAGTGGGGTGGGTTGCAGTGGATTGTAGTGGGCTGGACTGAGGTGTACTGCACAGTTATGTGCTAAAGCATCATTTCAGAAATTACGCATAGAAGGAAACAATGTCGCTTTTCAATATTTAGAACAAGATAATCGTCACCTTTGAGAACAGCGCCGATGAGCAAAAAGAAAAAAAGGGTGTACACTGAGAAAAGGAAAATTGTCAAAATGGAAAGAAAGTTAGCTATAAGAAAATTTAAAAAACTTTGCAATTTTGTTTGTCCTGCTGGGCACGTTTTTGACAGTCACACGCCTTCCGTTTGCAGGGCTCTAGAAGTTTGGAAGAACAAAATAGTATATCAATTAGGTCGTGTGCAATCGACGGGCACTGATTAAGTTGGTTCACTCAGTGCTTGGTCCCTGTTTCACACACAGGAAAGGAAATTATGCCAGGCCTGCAGTGACAAATTACGGGGCTGTAAATCAGAGTTCCACGCAGACCAACAAATGGCAAGCTACAGGGGGGCTACAAGCCCTTTGCTAGAATGCACTTGCAGGCTGGACACTAAAAGGTAGTGGTTGAAAAACAAACAGTGGAAGCATAGAAACCAGCAAATCAGATTAGATGGAGGGACCAACACAAGATTGACAAGGTGGGACAAGAATAAGAAGCCAACCAATTGTAAGCAATGGGCGAGCTTACATCCCCTATATATCATTGTTATGCGCCTAGTGTGTCTCTCAATTTGCACTATCGACGAAAACCTTATGTAAGTTTGCGTATATTTTTTTAAACATTATTAAAATTTCGAGACGCATGAAAAACAGTGAGCGAGATGTCAGTTTTAAATCTAGAGGTTTGCTAGTGTATGTTTAGAGTGGTAACTTGTTTCTCTTCCTGATTTCAGGCATCTTTTCCACAGATCCTGTGTGGACCCCTGGCTCCTCGACCACCGCACCTGTCCGATGTGTAAAATGAACATCCTCAAAGCGCTCGGATTTCCGGTGAGTGTTAGACTGCTGCACCGTCTCCTGCACCTCACTCCACGTTTCAGCTCTTCATCTATATCGGGCTGCCCAAGGGAATCTAAAAATAGAGCGATAAGTTGGCATTTCGCCTGGTTCATGAAGGATAATAAAACCCTGAATGTGTGTTTGTGGTGCCTCGGGCCCAGCCGCCCTGACTTGAAGGAGGCCGCCGCGGCGCCTGACGTCAGGAGAGATGACGCCCTCGTAACCTTTATGTCTTCTTCGGGTGCAGCCGTAGCCTGGAACCGGCGCGCCGTGCATCTTCATGTCTGTTACGAAACTGACATTTCTAACCTCTGCCATGTGATGGTCCACATGCTTACTCATCTGAGAGACCTCTTGTCATTCAGCAGATGAAAGGTCGTCTGTGCGAGAGCTAGAAATGAACGGGACGGGTGGCAGGCAGTGCTTTAAATGGGCCGGTACTCTCCGGTACTGAGTACCGGCACTTTTTTATTTTGAGTGGGAGAGTACCGGCATATCTCAAGAAAAACGTAATACTTTTAATTGGAGAGTACCGGCACTTCTCAGAAACAAGCAGGTACTCTATTACAGAGTACCTGCACTTCTATTTTTCCATTTAAAGCACTGGTGGCAGGCAAATGAATCAAAATAACAATGTTGGGAGCACGGACGTGTTCTTCTGAGGTGATGGTTTAAGTCGGGTATACCTTAACAGCTTTAGCTCAACCCCTGCTTCAGTTGTTTAATGACACCGTATTTGGGTTGTTGCAGACAGTGGTGCCTCGCAGCGCTGTAGTATGCACTTGAAATTGTGATTATGAAGGCACGGGTGCTCTTAGCTGTTGCTGCAACGTTATTGTAATCAGAGGCCCTGTTTGGAGACCACCTGAGGATTCGTTTTGTAGTACTTTTGTTTTATGTGCTGCGTGAAACACCGGTTATCGTGCGGGGACATTTTGAGTAACAGTTTATGTATTCCAAGTTTTTTGTTTTTATTGGGTCAAACATAGTTCGGAGGATGTTGGACTGCCTCGCGAGAATCACAGGCATTTATCGGGCAATAAATAAGGGTGGAAGTTACACAATGATTAGGACCGTCGTTGAGCCGGGTAGTTACAATGAGGAAGAGGCGAGGTCTGCCATCGGCTCGAGTAATACAATGCAAAGTTGACCCTTGTGCTCCTTCAATAAACTGTATTACCAGAACTGCCGTATTTCCACCTTAAGCAACTTGGAGGCAGTCGAACCAGACTGGCGAACGTCAAATCAAGTATTTCAGATTCCGTGAATAGTTTCTTGAATAACGTTGTTGGCGAAAGATCTATTAGGTGGGTGAGTTTGTGTTTTTATAACGGTTGCATTTCAGGGACTGTTTAAAATGGCTGAAGGATTTGTTTAGTCTCACGGTTCCGGGCAGAGTTTCATAACTTAAGTGCACTGCACGAAGAAACCTTTTTTGCCTTCTAGTATTGATATTTTTTTTTGCTTCTCACCATAAAGGGGCCCCTAGAGATGATCAGTTTATTTGAGAAGTCTTTAGGCGTAGGACCCAGTAAGTTAGACATGCTGTTTTGTATATGCCCTATGATATTGGTCTCTGGCGCCTTTGAACAAGAGATGACATGTGTGAAGTGGTCATATTTGGAGGTGGGACGACTGATCGTGCTGGATAGCGTCCTTCTTCCAGAATAAACAGAACAGGATAAGTCGAATAAAATACAGATAGTGTAGATTTTAACACAAATCAGTATCATATACATATCCCACATGCAAAGCCAGTGAAAACATGCAAAAAAGGGAGTGTGACATTTTCCAGTTAATTGTGGATTTGCCACTTACTGGTTATCTGCTGTGTAGTTTCATTTAAGTCAACCGATTCCAAAGTTACTGCAGCATGGCATATCTGCTACAATGCCGTGGCAGCTAGTCACCTTTCAGATGTTGATAACTGTATTCAGAAATCAAACAGCTGCTGGTGAATATGTTACCTAGATTGTATCAATGTCCCCAGCTTACGACCTGGGGATGGGCTTTTCTAAATATTTTACTTTTCTTCTCAATGTTGGATGTCTAGAACCTTATAATGCCATCCTGCGAGGCACATATGTGATATGCAATATCTGAAGGCATTAGGCGATCTGGATTGATGCTACCTGTATGCTGTGGTGGAATGGATGGGCCTAGGGCCTGGATTTATCAAATGGATGCAGCTCTTGTATTTCAATCCCACAGCACCAGTTAGACTTGGGGGAGTGATCCTGGATGCTTATTGGGTGGAAAGGGGCACCCGGAAGGGCTGCCAGATCTCTCTGCCTGTTGTTTGCAATAGAGGTGGAGCCACTGGCAAGCCGCTCCTTTGGCCATTGTGAGGGGGTATCCAGCCACAGTAGACTGCGTCATACTGTGTTATACATGGATGATTTGTTGCTTTTTCTCATCGGGATTTCCGACCCCAGCAAAGCTATACACTTCTTCGACCGGTTTGGGGTTGTCTCAGGTCTGCAGGTTAAGTGGCGGAAAATCTGATTATTTTAGATTCAGCCAAATATGGGTCCAGCCCTGACAGCGCAGAATGTAGTATCGGAACCGACCTTGTTCAAATGTCTCGGAGTCCGTATATACCAGGCAGTAGATGGTGTGTCCATGGCCTCCCTGCGAATGTCGATGCCCTTCTGGAAGACAGTCCCACTGTCTGTGGTGGGGAGGATGGTGGCGGTTAAAATGATGGTGCTGCCCAGACTCCTCTATTTTTTTTTAGTATGCTGCCAGTGCGGGTTCCCAGGGCGATATTCTGGGAAATACATTCCTTGCTGGTTGTCTTCTTTTTGGAGACGAGCAGACGGTTGATGTTGCTGGCTAAACTCCAGCACTTTCTGGTGGAGGGTGACCTGGCAGCCCCAGACTTAGAGATGCTATCTAGCGGTACAGTTGACGTGGGTGATGAGGTGGGTGCAGGCGGGTGAAGAAGGGTGTCCCAAGTTTCCTTGAGGGGGCACAGAGGCTGTGGTTTGCATGGTTGATGCTGGAGCCCTGCCACACGGAGGCAAATATGCAGGATTTATAGGTGGTCGTCAAATGTTGCTGGACCCGCTGCTTGCAGAAGACCAGAGTGAAACGCCCTTATTCCCCTAGTACGCCATAGTGATGGCTACCTGAACTTCTCCCATTGGCTCACAGGGGTAGGCTAACTGCTGGGACAGAACAATACACTGGGATGCTTGGGGACTTGTATAGAGTGGGTGAACTGGTGCCATTTCAGGGCCTGCGAGCGGAGTGTGACCTGCCAGTGGATCACTTCTTAGTGTATGGGGCACTGGTAGCAGCGCTTCGAGAAACCTGGCTGGGGAATCGTGGAGGTCCTAGGAGAATCAGGGTTGCCACTTTATTTGTTCCTACGTTGGGGATAGTAGGATTGCTTCAGGTTTCTGAAAAGCCCTTGGGAAAGACATTGATGCACCCTTGGTTGCACTGAAAAATAAATGGGAGGCAGATCTGGAGACACCTCTTAATGAGGATACCTGAGAAAATAACCGAACAGATCCCGAAGGTCCCCAGAAATGCACAACTCAAACTGATCATTTAAAACTTTTTGCATAGAGCGTACCTTAAACATGGGAGAATCAGTAGGTTTTTCCAGCAGGCTGATGCCGCTTGCCCTCTGGGTGGGGCCTAGGGCGGAGTTCTTACATATGGTTTGGGAATGCCTGCGGTTCACAGCCCACTGGGGTAATATTTTTAAACTGCTCATTACCGTCTCAGGTCACAATATAGTTGGAACCCCGGGTGTGCTTGTTGGGCTTAGGCGCAAAAGCATGACTAAGTTTATGGAACTAGCTCTCACCCTGGTTAAGCGACAAATCATGCTCCATTGGAAATCCGCAATGGACCCCACAGTATCTTGGTGGAAATGGGAATTGCTTTGGTGGGTGAAATACGAAAGTGTTACTCTCCTAAGGGACTCAAAGAGAGGTGTGGGCTTCATAGAAGCTGTACAGGTAATGGAGATCCTGGTGGAAGAGCTGAGAATGGAGGACAGGGCCTCGGACAGTGATTCAGCCTTGGGGGGGGTGCCATAGGGTTGGGTAACTGAATTAGAGCGTCTGGTAGTACTAGCATGATTGCTAGATATTGTTGAGTGTGGATTGCTGCATGGCTGCACATCTGAGGTCCCTGCTGTCTGGTGGCGCCACTTATGCCCCCTTCTGGGATTCCTACCTCCTTTTGATGGCAGCGAGGCTCTGGCTTGAACTAGCTCACACCAGTGCAGGACACCGTACCGGGTAAGCTGAATGGGAGAAAGGGGTTGGGAGGGTGGAGGTCTAGCTAAAGTGGGAGGGGAGTGGATAGTTGGTCCTTTCAAAGGCATGGATGCTGATAGAGGGCCAACTGGGAGTGGGTTCACTTTATCTTTAGTGGAGGAAATACTGTACGTGATGGTGCCCTCTGGGGTTGTGACTGTGGGACTGTGATGGGGACTGTAGTTTTAGTAGCTGTTGCCCGTCCGATTCTGGGATTATGTTATACAAATGCCAGTAAAATTTGTTCACAAAAAAAAGTGATGTGCAATATTGTCTGCAATGCTGTTTCTTAGTAGAAACAGTTGACTCGACAGGATTGTAGTTTGGACACAAAATACTCCCAAAACTGAAGACCACTTTGAATTCAGATTTGAGTTGTGCAGAATAAATGAAGCACACATTCGTTTACACTACTGTTTAAATATAGGCTTCATTACTCCTGAGTGCAGCATTTTATGTTTTTTTTCACACTCTTTTTTTACTCTGGGCATTGGTTATGAACAGTATAACTGAAGTCGTGCTTCCTGGCAAGACAGAAGAATTATTTGTTGATACATAATATTTAGAGTAGACCTGCTGAATATGTTTAATTTGAAACCTTTATGTTTTCTATGGCATTGACAGCCATTTATATCTGTGTGTGGTAAAATGCCAAAGTAGAAAGGTAATACCACATAATGTGCCTTTCCTTGATACTTAATTTAGTCAACACTACTTCATAGTTTGATCCACCATTGTCACAGAATTCATGTGGACCAGCTTGTATGTTAATAAAGAAAACAAGGCTGTTGCAACAGTGTTGTCCATTGTAGGTCTGAGAGGATCTAATCCATGCCAGATTTTAAGTATATCCACATAAAATACAGTAGGGTACAGAGTATCTAAAGAGAAGCCATTCTCACCGCTGGTGGCTATCTTCAAAAGCTGGCTTGCATCCAGACCTCGTGGACTAATGTTGGATAGCCTTTGGTCAAAGCAGTGATGCCATTTAGGTCCATAAGTGAGTGACAAGTGTCCTGGAAAGGTAGAGTGGAGCAGTCATGGGGGAAAATTGTTGGTAGCCTGGGATAAACATTATGTCATCTGAATAGACTGCTAGTTTGTGTGTGGTGTTACAATGATGGCCAAGTTTTGAAAGTGTGAGAGATGTGCTCCCTTTCAGTGACTCTGGCAGTTGCTTTGAGTGCCGGGACACACTTTCAATGGCAATTTTAGTTTCACTGTCCAAAAGAAAGAACACAGTTTTTGACACATTTCTTCTTTTGCAGGAATCAATGCCTGACAAGGTCAGTTAATCTTTGGGCCCAGCATAAGGGTGTGGAGAACAAGTAATTAGATTTCAATGCAAGCCAATTCAACTACACAGTATGACCAATGTGACCACACACAGAAAAATACAGTTAAGATTAAAGTTAAGGGGTTTTATTCCAAACTCAGTCATGTAGACAACTCTCAAGTCAAAGTTAGAAAGATACAAGATCACCAAGGGTTGCCCAAGGTTATGAAAAAGGTTTAAACGAACTAGCATTAGAAGAACTAAACACTTAACAAATACAATACAAAACACTAGCAGAATTCCCTGATAAGGTTGCTCAATTCTAATAAGCATTAAGGCAATATAAATCATCTATGTTTTAGCTAGCTTGGGCAAGGGAAAACACTACAAATTAGCCAATCGGAGATTAACGTGCTGGGCTGAAGACATGCGGATAAAAGACAGAAGGGCAAAAAGAATTTAGAAAAAGGAACTCTTGGGCAACAAATCACTAACTAAAGAAGGCAGAAGGTGAGTTAAGCGGAAGGCTTCAACATCTCAGAAGGTTGGTGAAGAGTCTTCCTCTTTGGGTCAAGGGAAAATCTTTAAGTCTCAGCAAAGCATTTCACAAAGGGGCAAGGTTAGAGGAGACTAAACCTCTCAGAGCCCAAGGGTCCAGCATGCAGCAAAGAATGGAAAAAAAAGTGTTCTGATCTCAGCCCAGTTAGGGAATGGTATATTAAAGTTCATAGGGCAAAATGATTTGCCCATCCATCGTTCCACATGGCGTTGAATGTGTAACAGCCAATAGAAAATGATCACACGACTAGACTGTAACATTGGTGAAGATTCTCAAGACGTTCACGAGAACAGTGTCCATCTGTACTCTTCCATGCAATAGTGCATGGAATAATGGAATTATAGTGGTTGTATATTTTGCTAGTCCACAGTCCTAAATGTATTGTGTGTGAGGACAACTTCCCATACTCGCAATGTGTAGAACAATAGACATCTATTATCAAGCTAGCATTCTCATGAGAACGAAATCTGGAAGAAAGGTTTACGTTAGCAAGGTAATTAGACATTTTCTGCGCAATCACAATACAGGGACTAACAGGTCTCACTTAGGCTAATGCAAATGAATTAGAACAGTACATTAATTCATGCAAATAAGACAACACGCAAATTATAAAGTCAACATTAATAAACTTCTATTAGCGTTCATGTTACAGTAACTTTTAAACAAAATAACTTAATACATTTCTGTCAATATGGTGTAGAACCACTTTTCACTACATTTGCATAGGATTTAAAAACATTTTCTATTAGAAATCTAATATCGTTTTTATGCAGACTACTAGTTTACACACTAAAATATAACATAATGACAAAATAATTCCTCAAACATGAGATTTTAAAGCTATACTGCATGAGTTTCATTAGCTAGTCTAGAGTGAATGCACACAAATCTGGTGTTTCAGTGCATCACTTTACAACTAAACTATTAGTACTTTGGTTAACACAATGCATAAACTGTAATACATAGATGATCACTGTGGTATGAGGGATAGTACTAAAATGTCTGCTACATCACGGTCTAGGAGTTATTTCAGCTGTGCAGTGTGAGGCACATTTACCACTAAAGTGATGAGAGGCATGTGAGCAGGGTGACAGTGTTCTCTGCACTCCTCCTTCATATGGAGCATTGGATTTTGCCAGGGTTGGCTTTTCACATAGGCGGGGTAGGCAGTCACCTAAGTTTCCAAGTAGTGCTCTAAGTTGGAGGGAAAAAAAGGATGGGGTGCTAGTTGGAAAGATCAGCCGGGACCAGTGGCTGGCATCTAGCCTAGTGCTTCCTCCTGATTTTGCCATCATAAGAGTCTGATATCCGGCGTACACACTCTTTTCGATCCCTCTCACATCAAATAATCTGTTTCTCACTTCAGTCCACTTAATGCACAGTCTAATGTTAAATTGGCTATTGTGAATTGCTGGGTACATGATACAATAAAGTATGGGTTCATTAGTGTAGGGCTCCCTTCTGACTTCTCTCCAAAAGATTCTCCATAAGTGATTCTAAGCCACCGTTAAAGCTGTACCTAAACATAGATTAGGGCTGTGCAAAGGTTTTATTATGCAAATGCAGTTTCACATATTTCACGATTACCGGTCTTACTGCAACTTGTAGAATGCCCTGCTTTTCCTGCTTTCTCACACTTTGCACTTTGGATTTGCATGCATTTTTCTGTGCCAGTGAATTCCTTGCATAGCTTTTTCCTAGTTTTTAGCATAGTCAGATGCTTGCGCTCTCTCTCGACATGCTGTAATCTACTTCTGTGGACTTTCACCACGCCCATCACTTTCATTTGTTCCTTGGCCTGCCTTTCAAAATTCCTTTTGTTTGTTAGGTAACTGCTTTAAGTGTGTCTCGCGTTGAGGCTGTTTTGTTACCGCCTTGGAGACTGACCCTGTTACATGGATTATTGCACGACTGCCCTTATACCTTATTGTTGTTGCACTGCTTTTTTCTTTTGCCTCTCCGCTTCGGGTGGCGGTATGTTGTTTTTCCATCTTGCATCGCACCGTTTCTTTGCAGTGTCTGCAGTCGACAAAGGTTGCAAGCTGGAGGGGGATTCTTTTTTATTTATAATTTTTTTTATTGCAGTTTTATATGGTGCGAACTTGAGTGAAAGATTGGAGCGCTTCACATAAACTCCGGTAAATTTACAGCCCCATTCCTAAATTCTTTCCAAGTTTAGCAGTTCAAAAATATACAAACTGGCTCCTTTTAAATAGAAAAAACACAAGGGAAGCCCTCAACATGGCTCTCCCCAGCACAGCGGGAGAGCTGATACTACAATATTCATTACATTCAGGAAACTCGCCCTATATGCTTTGCGGGGCATTCCTGTTGCAACACATTTTTGCCCATAACTCAGCCTGTGGTGGCCCTAGTGCAATGAGACCACCACCAAAACGTTCAGCACGACATGCTCTTTCTGTCCAGCTCATCCTCTGGGTCCCCACACTAGGTTGGGGGGGCAAGATCATAACCTCTCGCTCCATTCAATGTCTTTATAAGCTCTCTCAGGGCTGGAGCTTTTGCTTTACAGCTAGAGTACGTTGTCCTTTAAGGGCCTTGTTTGTAATAATATTCTAGCAGGCGTGCTAGGGCTGAAAATGTGTAATTCCCTAGGCCCTCTAGAGGCTGAATGTATGGTTACACTGCATTGCTCTCTGCCTTTCTCTTTTCATGTGCTTATGCTCTCTAGGGGCTCACTATATGGTTACATAGCCATGTTTTTTAGAAATGCTATTTTTATTATGGTGCCCCTAGGGGATGTTCTGACCATTACAGTCTAATGCCAAGTGTACGAAAGAATGCACAAACACAGTTATTTCTGATAAAGTTTTAATGTGCTTCATGGCTAAATACCTATAAGGTCCCAAAGGCTAGACCTGTTGGTTATGCCAATGCTTGTTTGTGTGTGTTTCCTTTTTTTTTCCCAACAGTTGTGTGCTTTGCGATATCCACAAGACTTTGCACACACCCAATGCCAGTGATGTCTGTTTGCCTAGCTATATGTCAGTAAACTATTAGAAGTAGGCATTACGAAATAATTGAAAGCGGATTTTCTGATAGCCATGCATAGAGTTTTGTGGTTGCAGTGCTAAAGTAGAAGTTTCAGCACTACTTTTGGGCGGGACCAGGGTAACTGTGGGGCGAGACTAAAGGAATTGCAGAGTTCTGCCTCTTGCTGGAGCGCTTCTGTCTGATGGTGGATCCGCATGTCTCCATTAGTTCCGACTGTGCAGTTGATCTGTCTAGAGCAAGCCAGGGGACCCAGGAGTCTAGTTCAAGTAAAAAGCATTAACAGTTTTAGATTGTAGATTTGGAAAGTCAAGCTAAAATGACAGAAGGAGCAGCAAAGACATATTAATGGTCAAATGTGCTCTATGTAAATGCCAGATAACAATAACAACAGAGTATAATCCGCGGTGTCATGGAAAGCATTTGTACCGAGGTTCTAAAGTTAGAGCAGATTATGCTGTGCTGACTTGTGAATGTCAAAATTGCTTACATTTCAAAATTAGCCAAGCCTGTGTCCTCGAGGAATACATATGTGCCAGAGCAAGTGACTGGCATATCTAGCCCTAGGATGTTGTCAACCTTTCTATCATGAATCTTGGTAAATTCAAATGCCATATAAAATAAATTACCTTTTTCAAAAGAAATATTGAAAATGACATACTCAAAATACAAAGTCATCACTAGCTATTGCAACACGTGCAACTTACCTGTCTTTTCTTTAGCCAAATGCAGATTGCCTGGATGACATCCCTCCGGATTTCGAGGCTTCCTTAGGGGGACCACCAACCAATCAGATTACAGGAGCAAGTGATGTAACTGTGAACGAAAGCTCTGTGGCTCTGGATCCTGGTGTTCGTACTGTGGGTGTGTTACAGGTCATCCCAGATGCAGAGCCCCTCCCCCAGGTCGGGGAGGTAAACTTTACTACAAGCAGTAAGTGCCTTCTGTTTAGATTAATGTTTTTGTCAAAACATCAAATTAATCAAGCTTTCAATAGTATGACTTTTAGAAACTGGAATTCATTGTGTGTTAAAATTGGCAAGGCAATTTGCTGCCCTAACTTTCTGGGCTGTGGATGCATGATCAGGACCACCCACACATCTGTGTTTTTTTTTTTTGCATTGTGTAATATTGGCTACTAGGTCACCATTGGAAACGTGAAGTGTGCCATTCCTTTGTGATTGTCTTTCATTTCTGTCTCTCTTGTCCCTTGTACCCTTCTTCCAGAGCAAGGATTATATCTCTACCAGTTGTTGCATTTTGTTTGCCACCTGTGGAGATTTACCATTTATTGTAGTATCTCCTTTATGGAATCTAGAATGTGATGAGGTAGAGGATGAGGTGTGGAATAGAATGAAGGGAGGTGAAGGATCTGGGAGGAGAAGAAAGAGGAGTTGTTTCTGTATCTGCTGAAGGTGTTGAGACTTCATGTCATAATAAAGATAATTTGAAAGAAGAAAGAAGAAGTCTGTGGAGTTGAACTTAACATTGGCGACGAGGACCTGTGCAGGAGACAGGCTGAAGGACACCTTCACTCCTGGAGTATTGAATATATTGATAATAATCTTCGAGGGAGCTTCGACAAAAGGTACTCAAAGCAAAAATAATCTCTTTTACCGGCGTTACTCTTCAACTTGGAATTTTTTTATTTTTTTTTTAACAACCAAATTGTACTTTTTGAACCGTTATAACTGTGCCCGTGTTCCCACGCGCCGATTAATCTGTTGGCATTCATCTCGCGCTGAGGGAAAAATAGCCGTGCGCGCGTTGACACGCGCTGAAAGCAACTGGCTGTGTCTGCCGCGCGTTGCTTGAAAAGTAAATAAACGCGAGGACTATGCGCGCGTTAACACGTGGTGATTTTTTTTTAAAAACAAATTAAACAAATACCGGCGCACATCGCTTGAAGGACTTTTAACACATTTTAGTGCAAAGTCGGATTGTTCCAAGTATAAACAAGCTTACCTGCATCAGAACGGAGTTGAAAAGGGACTAAGGAAAAAAAAAAAAAAAATGATGAAACTGAAGAAAGACTATTTCAGTAATGCAGTGAATGAAAAGAACTGAGGAAGTGAAGATATATTATTATATTTCTTCATTATCAACTATACTTATGTGAATAAATGTATAAATGCTATAAATACATTTATATTGTATTGGAGAAAATAACGAACATTTAGTGCACAAAGAAAGAAAAAAAAAAAAAAAAAAAGGGGGAAATGGGTGATCAAAGTATATTAGCGCCACCCCCATTTCTTCCAACTCCAGGAGATCCATCCATACCTTGGAAGCAGTGGAAGAAAATTTTTAATACCTATATGTTAGCTAGTGGCAATGATCGATATGCCCCTCCTAGACGCCAAGCTATATTGTTGCATCACCTTGGTATTGAAGGTAGAAGGATATATGAAAATTTACCAGAAGTATCGTTAGGAGTGGGAGATGGTCATCCTTCTAACGTCTTTGACATGTCTATGCAGATGTTAGATATACAATTCATTCCAAAAACAAATTTGGTATTGCAACGTCATAAGTTTTTTTCAAGGATACAGCGGAAAGATGAGGACATTGCATCTTATGTGGCGAGTTTAAGGGGCCTAGGGCTATCCTGTGAATTTGATCATCTACTTGATTCTCTAATAAGGGATCAACTTGTGAGGTGTACAAGTGATAAAAGGATACGCGAAAAATTACTAATGAGGGATCCGAACTTGGAAGAGGCAATACAGATTGCTAAAAGAATGGAGCATGCAGCTGTGTGGCTGCAAGAAATGGATGTAAAATCTACACAAGCTGAACAAGGGATTGTAGCAGAAATCAAGAGGAAAGAAGAACCTCGTGGTGCAGTGCGATGGAACAAGTTTGATAAAGATGATGATGGTGTTAAGGAGAATAAAGTTGAGAAACGGAAAACACAAGATTGGAGAGTAATAAAATGTTATCGATGCGACGCTCCGGGGCATATCGCTTCTAGTAAAATGTGCGCTGCTAGGAATGCTATTTGTCGCAATTGTGGAAAAAGGGGGCATTTTGCCAAGGTTTGCAAACTCAAATTGGGTAATAATAACAAGATGGTTCAGGAAGTGCAAGACATATGCGAAGATGTAGAAGATATAATCTTGACAGTTCATGGAGAATTGGTTTTCCACAATTGTGAAGAAGTTTCTCTACAAAAAATCAGAAAGGAGAGCACTGAGGCACTTGATAAACCGCATATCCAAGCTATGTTAGATGATGTTCCGGTTAGGTTACTTGTGGATTCAGGGAGTTTATTCACTCTTATTTCAAAAGAAGTGTTCGAGTCTGGATGGACAAATTCTTTATGCAAAAATCTATCAACACCTGATATAAAAGCAGTGGGATATGCAGGAAGAAGAATAGAGATTATTGGAATGTGCTGCATGATGATTTCATTCAAAGAAAGGATCATTCAGGGAAAGGTGTATATTACAGATTCTGGTACAAATCTTCTTGGTTGGCGCCATCAGAAAGATCTTGGTATAATTTTGAATCCTAACGCAAAGGAACCTGTGTCACTCACTGAGGAGAGTGGTATTGGTGTTGTGACAGAATCTATTGAACATGGTTTAATTGCGAGATATCCAGAGGTTTTCTCTTCTAAATTAGGACTATTAAAGGGATTTGTACATAAGATTATACTGAAAAAAAATGCTACACCTGTTGTGCATAAAGTAAGAAATGTTCCAAACTTAATGAGGGAGCCATTGAAACAAGAATTAGAGAAACTGTTGAAGGAAGATATTATCGAACCGATCGAATCTTCTGAATGGTTGGCCCCGGTTGTCGTTGCACCGAAGGATGATGGCAAGATTCGCTTATGTATCGACCTTAGAGATCTCAACAAGTGTATATGGGTTGACCGACAACCTCTTCCAAACATTACAGAGATGCTGTCAGTGAAGGCGAAGGGAAATACATTTAGTGTTTTGGACATGTCCTCTGCGTATCACCAAATAAATTTGCATGTGGAGTCGCGACATGTAACCTCCTTTGTAACACCGCTAGGAGCTTTCAGATATAAGAGGATGCCTTTTGGACTTGCCTCTGCTTCTGCGGTGTTCCAAAGGATAATGGAGCGAATTTTTGGGGACATGAATCGTGTATTATGTTTCCAAGATGACATACTGATCATAGGAGAAGATGAGTCTGATCATGATCTTTTATTCCATGAAGTAATGCATAGGTTGAACAAAAATGGTCTAACGATTAAGAAAGAGAAGTGTCAGATTCGTAAACAGGAGGTAACATATTTGGGACACACAGTAAATGAGCATGGGATTAGGCCAAAGAAGAGCATTGTCTCTGCAATCAGACATGCTCCAGAACCTGGCTCAAAAGACGAGTTAAGATCATTTCTGGGGCTTGCAGAGTATTGCTCCAAGTTTGTTAAGAACTTTTCTGAGATTGTTGAACCATTAAGAAAACTTATGAAGAAGGGAGTAACGTATGAGTGGGATGAAAGTTGTAGGTACTCTTTTCAAGAACTAAAGAATCATATTTCAGAGGTTCCTACGTTGGGAATATTTGATTCATGTGCCAAAACCTTTTTGACAACTGACGCTAGTAACGTGGGTATTGGTGCTGTGTTAACGCAGGTTAAGGAAGGTGAGGAACGCGTTATTGGATTTGCGTCTAGAAGATTGCAAGGTGCTGAAGTTTCGTACTCCGTAATAGAGAGGGAGGCCCTAGCTTGTTGTTGGGGAATAAACCATTTTAAATTTTACTTGTGGGGTTTACCCTTTAAATTGAAGACCGATCACAAGCCACTTACTTACATTTTTAAAGGGGGACGTGGGCTGGAAGGAGGTATTACCCCACGAATTTCTAAATGGTTGTTGTCAGTTTTGAGCTACAATTTTACGGTGGAATTTGTGAAGGGTAGTAAGAATGTTATTGCAGACTATTTGTCTAGAGCGCCTGTGAGTGAAGAAGGGTTCCTGGAGGAAGAGTCAAAGGATGTAGTGAGCACTGTTTTAGGAGACGTAGCTATAACGGCGCAAGAATGGGAACAGGCAGAAGAGAATGATCCCACTATACAGGTTGTGAAAGAAAGAGTAGTTAATGGTTGGAGGATTGGGGATGAGCAGGATTGTGACTTAGTGAAGTATTTTAGAAATAGGGATCAACTAAGTATAGTCAGTGGGAGGCTATTAAGAAGGGACCAACTTGTTCCACCGGTTAGTGTACGTAAACACATTATTGAGATTACCCATCAAGGGCATCTGGGCAGGGGAACAATGAAAAGAAAGGTGAGGCAAACATTTTGGTGGCCTGAGATGGACAAACAAGTTGAAGAGGCTGTAAGAAATTGTGTGGCATGTGCCAACAGTGACAAGACCAAGGTGGTAAGGCATGTACCTCTGGCTCCTGTGAGATTCCCTAAGGGTCCATGGGAGAAATTGGCTGTGGATTTTATTGGACCTATGTCCAGTCTAGGAATGGGGTGTAAATATATCCTGGTGTTAGTGGATTATCACTCTAAATGGTTCATCACTAAGGTGGTTGGGGATGTGAAAACTTCCGTAGTGATAGAGTTCTTTGAGGAGGTATTCATGGAAGAGGGCATACCAAAATACATTGTGTCTGATAATGGGGTGCAATTTATATCATCAGAAATGACTGATTATTTGCAAAAAGTTGGGATCACACATGAGAGGGTAGCACTTTTCCATCCGCAAGCCAATGGTCTTGTGGAAAGGGTGAATCGATTGGTTATGGAAAACATACAGTTATCTTTGGCGAATCAACTTCCGTGGAAAAAAGAATTGAGAAAAATGATGTGGACCTATAGGACGACTCCCCATTCTATAACGGGAGTGTCACCTTTTTTATCATTAAAGGGAAGGGAACCTGGTGTACTGGAGTGTCCGGTGTGGTTGAAGGCTAACAAGAAAGTGGTGGTTGATAGAGAGTCGATAAGGGCAAAGGTTGAGAAAATGCAGGAAAAAAGTGCCACATACTACAACAGGAGGATGTGTGCGAAATCTAGCATTATACGAAGGGGAGATTGGGTAGCAGTGAAGAAGAAAAGTATTGTTCTTAAAGGAGAAAGTAAATTTTATCCTCCTCAACGAGTGTTGAGTGTAAGGAAAAATGTGGTGGTTTTGGAAAATGGGTCTACATGGAACTTGGGAAATGTTTGCAAACTTGATCGTCAAAATTTTTGAAGTGTTCTATATTGTTGTACATAGTTGATTATATTATCTTCATTGCTTTCTATTTGATTTATTTGTCCTTATATTGTAAGGGGGGAGGTGTGTGGAGATTTACCATTTATTGTAGTATCTCCTTTATGGAATCTAGAATGTGATGAGGTAGAGGATGAGGTGTGGAATAGAATGAAGGGAGGTGAAGGATCTGGGAGGAGAAGAAAGAGGAGTTGTTTCTGTATCTGCTGAAGGTGTTGAGACTTCATGTCATAATAAAGATAATTTGAAAGAAGAAAGAAGAAGTCTGTGGAGTTGAACTTAACACCACCCTTTGAAAATTGCCCTCTCCAGGACTGTGCTGTGCTCTGCTATGCCAAGCATGCTCAGCTTGGACGTGCGTGCCCTGGTCACAGTTTGATGGACATTCCTCGTACTCATCCCTCACTGTTTGGAAAGCCCATAGTATTTGGAAGTTGGGTATGCAAACTCCGCCTGTCTTTGGGTAGGGTCATACATACTTAGATAGGACACCATAAGCTTCTTTATTTTGGAGAATTAGTTTTTTTAAATAGCCTCCTTGTAGGAATTTAGTTTATGCAGCCTGGACCACCCGTAGAAGAAATGCCATTCAGATCTACTGGGTTAAAAGGAGAACTCTCCTCTGAAATCCTTTGAAAGTTAGAATCATTATATCTTAGATTACTTTTGTGAATAGGGTGTCTAAATGTTCGACGTGTGTTTTTGAGGTTGTATGTTGTTATAATAAGATGCATGTTTGTTGTGGAGCCGTAGAGATCTGTTCACACTGACCTGACAAAAAAGAATTGTTATATCCTTTGTATAAATATTTTTTTAAGACATCTTGCCAATAGTGTCCATACCAGGCACCTCAAACACTGTGTGCTTGAGGGGGGGGAATAATTTAGATGTAATAAAAAAAATACTCATTTCGTGTTTAAGTTACAATCCAAACCGCACATAGCTCTTTTCAACTGGTTTGCATCTTTAACTTGCTGGTCCCTTTTCTCCCACTATCACCCTCCCCACTGCATTGTTCTAGACTATTTATTGAGTTAATTAATACCATTATAATATTAATTAAGTTCATATTACAACATACTCTGGAACCAGCCTTTTCTATAGAAGCAAAAAGTTAATGGTTCTGGTTCCAGGTAAGTTTGTTAAACATCATAAACATTTTATTTTGGTTTGATATACCAATATCGAATTGTTATTCCAAATTATAAGTTACCCTTTCCCATAGTGACAATCGGACAACAATAAGATTCATGCAGATATCTGCTTAACTAACAGTCACAATCGGTAGTGCTTTATTAGGCCTAATGTCTATCCCTATGTCTGAATCATGTTCAGCGTAACTACAGAATCACTAACTGTAAACGATCCCGGGAGGGATAGCTTGTGTGTCGTCAGGGAAGAAATCTACTTCAAATTGTGTAATCTAAAATAATTTATTTTCAGAGGAGATAGACACATTGCAAGTCTTTCAGCTTCTAGGGGCCCAGGTCTTTTACCTTGAACATGCTGCAATAGGTACACATGTTGTACATAAGCCTGCCATCTAATGTTGTGGTCGGACGTGTACAACTTGTTTTTGTTCGAAGAAGTTTTTCGAGTCATTAGGTATAGAAATTCCTCCCTGAGGTAGGGTTGCTTGTGAACATCGACTCCATAGTTTGATTGTTTTCTTCCGCCATCAGGATCAGAAGTTCCTCATTGAGGCTCTAAGTCTACACAGTGTGGTGACCTTTGTCGGGCCTCTCACGTTTCTCCATTTCCAATAAATCAACAATCTGTGAACCTGTTTCTTCATCAATAACACTGCAGTGGATCTTTCAGCATCGAGGTTGATCTCCTCGAGTGGGATTGAGGCCTGGCTGAGCCCTTGTCAGCATCGCTCATTTTCGAAATGGTTGCAGCATAATCGAAAAGACACCTTTTAGATACTATCCACAGTGCCATTCCAAATACTCATGGACAGACCAGCACACTCACAGTCTGCAATTTGTGTCTTTCCCCAGATCACAACAAGGCATCCTATTCTGCTTGCTTTGCCTTCAGATCAAGGAAACCATTAGTAATTGTCAGGGCCGACACCTTGCACAAAGCGCCATGCAGCAATAAAGAGACATGGAGATCCCAAATATTTTTGTGGAGGACATCAAAAAGAATATCGACATCAGACAAGTCACAACCTTCAGCCCAAAACCGGAGACACTGTCTGAGTCAGAGGAGCTGGATCTGCAACCGTCTTCATCTGAACAACATGCATACACCTGCTGAGTACTGCATTTCAACCTGGCACTCACCCCCTTTCTGGGGGCAAGGCTTCGAGCCCTCAGTCTGAGTCCACAGGAATGCCACTGCTTTCCAGCCATGGCTGGCACTGATTCAAAGCTTCGGAGCCGACTTTGGATCCCGTTCTGTCACCAAGTCAGCCCGTCAAAATCAAGCCTTCTTTGACGCCATTACCTTGTTTGACATTCACCGGTGGGGTGGCATCAAGAGACAGTTCGGACCCAAAATAACTGTTGGCATCACTGCTTCAGGATCCAAGCACAGTTTGACGTTGAAACCTGCTTCAGAATCGAAGCACGCATCGATGGAGAAAATGACTCTGGAGCCGAACCATGCATTCGCATCTAAAACACCTTGGAAGCCCAAACAGCCAACACAGCTCAGTCGCCCATCAGCAGCAGATTCTGAGGTACAACAGCCTATCCTTGAACGCCTTCAGAAGGATCGGAACTCACTAGTGACGCATATCTATCTATCACTGTACAGACATAATCATCACTACGCCTCATCTCATATTTAACATTAAAACGCACTGGGGTCGTCCTGTATTCCCCAGAATTACGGTTACAGTATGCTTGACGTGCTGTGCAGTCAATAAATACACAAACTGTATGAATCAAAGTGAAAAACTCAGTAGGTACCCTTGTGGGATGTTCTATTCTAAGACTTCTCAACTTAGAGCATCCTTTTAATGTAAGGCGATCCTTTGTGAGATCACTTGTATCCGTCTATTTCAGCCTGTAGTGTGAGCATTCCTGCCTACTTCATTGGGCCCCTATCTTGTACAAAAATCTGTTAAGGAGTTTATCAACCTATTTTCAGGTTGCTTCACTTTCTCGGTCCTAATGCAGACCCTTTATGATGTTAACTATGTACACCATACGGCTTAGGGTTGGAACCATGACAGCTTAATTAGCTCCCCTGTACTCAGTCTGTCCCAGGCATTAGAAGGAATAGAGAACGTTCCATTGCATATTACAGAATCAGCCTTTTAGACTCATTGGACAAACTCAACAAACCTTGTACAAAAATTTGACTCGGCGAAGTCTATTCATTGTATATACTACTTTGACACCTTTGCACTTATATCACTGCACAAGCACTTGGGCACTTTTTTTTAAAGATGTGAAGCAACATCCTCCCCCAAATTTTTACAAATTTCATTTACCTTTCTGAATGATAAATTGTTTGAATACATTCTTTGTTGCAAATGGACAATTGTGTATGACTTTCATTTTGATTCATACTGTTAGTGTATTTATTGACTGTATAGCATGTCATGCATACTGTGGCCGTATATTTACTGATCAGCTATTTGATTTGCGTTTTTGTTTAATGTATTGGCTCTATACTAAGTTATCCGACAGAATCAACTGTGATATTTATTAATCCATCTCAGATTCAGCAGACTCTCCCTCGAAAGAGATTGCTTACCTTTGAGGAACAGTTAACAGTGGAGCCACCACTGCCTCCTAAGCACAAGAAGAGACATGATAGGAGTACCAGCCCCCTACACCGTGACACCTCCTGCTGCTCCTCCTCCTCCACAACCTACATCACGTCAGGTGTTTTGTCATTCATACGGTGAGGAGGAGAGCCACCGTCAACCAGATTTTTATAAAGTCCTTTATACCCAGGACCATCAAGATGATCCATGGGAGGTCTATGTGGTGGCACCTCCAGGGCCCAATGATTTGTACCCTGCAAAGCCTTCTCCCCCTGAGGATACCACATCATATCAAAAGGTTACTCACTTTCATAAAGTGGACCTACATTCCGTGCCGGAGGAAGAGGATTTCTTACTAGAAACCCTCTGACATACACAGTGAGCTACTGAATTCTTGCCAATGCTTAAAGGCATGCTTAAACCAACACAGGCAGTATTCAAGGACCCAGTAAAGTGCAGAATTATCATACCAAGGATCGATAAAAATATAAGCCTTCCCCTTCTGGCCCATCATATATTACAAGGCAACTCCACCTGACTCACTAATTGCAGTGCTACACACAGGAGAGAAAATGGTGGGTTCACCTGGAAAGTTCCAGCCCTGGACAAAGAAAGTAAAAAATATGATGTGGCGAGGAAAAGGGTGGTGTCCAAATCAGCAACACATTGGCATATTGCCAATTCGGTAAGGCTGTTAGCGAGATACGATGGCACCTAGTGCGATGAAATGGGTGAGATTTTATACTGCGTCTACCGGAGCAGTACAGACAAAGGGCACAAAAACTTGTATAGAGGGATAGACTATCTCAAATACCTTTATTAGATGTGCCCCTTGCGTGGTAGACACTGCCACTAGGGATGTGAGCTCAAGTATCAGATGACATGCTTGGCTACGGATATCTGGTTTTAAGCCAGAAAGTACAACAGCATCTGATCAACATGCCATTTGATAGAGAGCATCTATTCGTCCCTCAACTTGATCAGATGCTGGAGAAAATAAAAAAAGATACTGATACTACCAAAACCACAGGCGCTCCATCCCCAGGACGAATATTTGTCGCACACAGGTTTGTGGAAGTTCCAAAAAACCCTCACAGTAGCACACGCCTCTTAGCAGAGGCAGCAATAGCACACACAACTTACATGGGCATACTGCAATGGTTCATACAGAGAAAACAACACTAGAGGAAGAGATAAAGATGGAGCGGCTAAATCAGCCTCCCCAACCAAACAGTGACCCTCCTTTTCCCCCTGTCCTCCCTGACCTCACAACACTGTTGGGGAAGACTACAAGGGTTCCTGTCATAATGGCACAACATCACTTCAGACCAGTGGATCCTAGCTATTGTGGGGACTGATTGGAGCTCAATAATGCACCACCACTTATCCCACCACTGCCACACTCCCTTTCCCCTCAACATCAGCATCTTATGCAAGAGGAAGTAAAAGCTCTCTTAAAAAGAGAGCGCTAGAGCTGGTGCCACACCACCACCTAAAGAAGGGGGTCTACTCTCTGTATTTTCTAATGCCCAAAAGGGATGGTTCACGCAGGCCCATTCTGGACCTCCGGCCCCTAAACAAGTACATCAGATCAGAACATTCACATATGGGTATGCTACAAGATGTCACATGACTTCCAAAGCAAGGTGACTTAATGACCAACCTGGATTTGAAGGGCACCTGCTTTCACATCCCATTTCACCCAGCATATCAACATTCCCTCAGATTTGTGGTATGTAGATAACATTATCAATTCAAAGCCCTGCCCGGTCACCACCACACCCAGGGTATTCACAAAGTGTCTGGCTGCAGTTGCAGCCTATGAAGGAGCAGCATCCAGGTCTTCCCTTATCTAGTTGATTGTCCTGATAAAGAGGTCAAGCAGTCATCACTGTCTTGCTCACAAAGCCCTCACTTTGGTTCTACTCCACAATCTGGGCTTTACTGTAAATTTGCCAAAATCCAACCTTCTTTAAGGGCCGTCCTAAACTCCTCTATAGGAAAAGCTGAACCCAGTCCTGCTCGAGTCCAAGCTTTTCAAGCTTACTGACTCATTTTCAGCCAAATAGGCAGATAACGGTTCACACAGTCATGTGCTAGTTCATATGATGGCCTCTTGTAACGCGATAGTACTACACTCCTGACTACATATGCGTCCGCCACAAGAGTGCTTAGCAGTGGTTACAAGCATATGGTCAATTGGTAGATCTAGTGTTGGTAAAGGCCAACACATTACTCTCTGCAGGAGTGGAACAGCAACCATCTGCAACAGGGCAGCCCCTTTCTGGACCCTGTTCCGCAAGTGACCATTACTACAGACTGATCCCTTACAGGTTGGGGAGCACACCTACAGAATATCAACGTTCAAGGTCTGTGGACTCCCCTACAACAAACATATCACATAAACTACGTAGAGACGTTTGCCTTTCAATTGGCACTCAAGACATTCTTCCACAATGTTCATCACAAAACAGTCCATATCAAAAGCGACAGCATGACTGCCATGTATTACCTTCAGTAACAGGGGGGCACACATGCACCACAACTGTCCCACAAATCATTTGGTGGTGGGCGATATCCCACAAAGTTCAGTTTCAAGCGGAGTATCCAAAGGAAAGGGCACATGACTTTGCAGACCTGCTCAGCAGGATGCAGAGGCAAGTCCACGAGTGCAAACTCCACCCCTAACTACTCCTCCCGTACTTCCAATGTTGGCGATTTCTCAACATAGACCTGTTCGGAAGCACGGAAAACGTAAAATGCCCAAGCTTTGCCTCCAGGTTCCCTCACCCACAGACCAAGGGAAATGTCTTGTGGATGAGCTGGCAGGTGATGTTTTCCTATGCTTTTTCTGCTTCTCCTACTCCTGCCATATTTGGTGAGGAAACCGCGGCAGACCTCCCTCACACTAACTCTGGTTGAATCAACATGGGCAAGACAGTTGTGGTTCACTACCCTCCTCAAGCTCTCAGTAGTTTCCCATGAGAAGCTCCCCGACAGGCTGGACCTTCTCAAATAGCAGCAGGGAACCTTAAGACATTCCAACCCCAAACAACTCAACCTAGCGATTTGAATTCTGGAATCCTAGAGTTTGGTTACTTAAATTGACCCTCTGAGTGTGTGGACAGTATCAGGCAGACCCATTGACCCACCACTAGGGTCTATTAAGCAGCAGAGTGGAAGAGGTTTGTCCACTTCTGTCTTCCCAAACACACCAGTCCCCCAGGACCAGCAGTGCAGACCATTAGCTGCTACCTGTTTTACTTGCAGCACTCAGAACTAGCATGCATGTTCATTCATCTACACTTATCTGCAGTAGCAGCATACTTGCAAAATAGGGAACGCTCTTTGGAGCCCCTGTAATTAAAGCTTTCATCCCTCCCAGACTACCTCCAATCCCATCCTGGATCTTAATATAGTTCTCACAAGACTAATTAGGCCCCCACGTGAGCCCCTTCATTCTTGCCATCTGTAATTTCTGTCCTGGAAAGTGGCCTTTCTAGATGCCATTACCTCACTTAGACGTGTAAGTGAGATACAAACTTGAACTTTAGAGGAATCTTTTTTTCAAAGTTCACACGGAGAGGATAGTCCTTTCAAATAATCAAAAATTCTTATCCAAGGTAATATCTTAACTTCACCTTAACCGAGCCATGGAATTGCCAGTTTTCTTCCCACATTGAACGATAGTAGCAGAACAGGCACTTCATATACTGTATGTAAAAAGAGCCCTCATGTATTACATTGATAGGACACAACCATTTCGAAGTCTCAACAACTATTTGTGGCCTTTTCCAAACCATGTAGAGGGACTGCTATGTCAAATCTAGGAATCGCACAATAGCTAATTAATTGTGTTCAGTTCTACTATGCCACAGCTAAAAAGCAGCTCCCAACACCTCCATGGCCACATTCTACTCGTGAAAAAGCAGTTTCAATGGCCTTTTTTTTGTGGAAACATTCCAATTGCTGATATGTTTACACCTACCTGGTCCACACCACATTCTTCTACAAACCATTATTTTGTGGACTTTTGAGTGAGACAGCAAGCCCAGGTGGGTCAAGCTGTTTGGCGTACACTTTTCCAGAGTTCTCCTACATCATCTTGCTAACCACTAATTTACAGAGGAAACAGATTTTTAATCTATGCATAACAAGTGAATCTACAGCTACACATCCCACATACGTAAAATGTTACTTAAAGTGTAGACATCTGTTTGGGCATGTAGTGCGTAAGATTAACGCGTGGAACCCTCCTTCCCAGAATACTTTGGTTGATGTCGATAACTTTTTTTATTTACTATTCCTTCTTAGTGCATGAACTTCCCTTTATTATGTATCCTACACCAGCTCAGGGGAAAACATTCTAACTATGGAGTTGATGTTCATGCTCATTACTACCTAAGGGAGGGGTCACTATACCTTATGACTCGAAAGACTTCTTTGAATAACTACAAGTTGTACATGTTTGAGCCCAATACTAGACGTCAGGATTATTTACAGCATGTAAATCTACAGCACTACATGCCACGGACAGATGTCTACAGGGTGAGTAACAGTTTCCTTTCCTTTCCTATATTTACCTTCTTGTGCTCTGTGTAAAACCTTTCATGCATGACCTCTATGCATGGAAAAAAGCATGGCATATGTCACACTTGCACATCGGAGGGACAGTAATATGTTCAGTATTCCCATAAGCTCCAATTTAGGAAAAAGTTGAAGATGCACCTCTATAACAAGCATTTGCAATGCAACGGGTCTCGCGTTTGCTCATGTTAGAGCTGATTGCGTTGTAAACTCCTAACCCGACTTTTCATCTAACGGCAAAAGTGCTTTTATGTACGTAACCCGAAAAAGTGAAATTAACTGTGTAAAGCGTTCGACTTCTGCCAAGCGAAATCGCGCTAGGAAAATAGAGAAAAAGTAGTCCACGATCCGACAGAAAACAGCGAACCTCGCATGTTTTCTGTACTTGGTCGCTGCGCTCGAGGAGAGCTAACCACCGGAAAAGGCATGACGTGTGCATGCCTTCCACTAATGAAAGCAAGCAGATTTTACTAGGCAAGCCCACGAACCAATCAAACACACTGACTTGATGTCGACAGGGCTCCGAGCCCTTTTCTAATAACTAAAGCGTCTCGCTACGATAAGCATGCGCGAGCGCATGCAACGCATGCTCGACCCTAAAAAAATAATACATCACAGTATATTAACTGTCTGCAGTCCCGCTTTCTCTCCGAATGCTTCCTGACTTATATTTGTCTTTGACCATGTACAGTACTCTGCTGCTTTTTGACTAGGTTTATGCTATTGGAATGCCACTTGAGTTCCCTGCCTTCTGTGAATCATTTTTAGTCCACTCAGCAGTGTTAATGGACTGTATAGTACCCATTCCATGTGCATGGCATATATTATGCGCACGTTTGCATTTGTCCTCTTTGTGTACCCCTGTGCATTCTACCTCTGGCAGAAGATTACCTACTCAACCAAGATTTACAGAAAGGTACCTGCATAATATATTGCATTGGTGTTATTCATAATAACTTCTGTGCACGACTTATTTCCAAAGATCTAGGTTCCAGCGATGGTCTCTTCCTTTAAATTCTCGGAGTAGTTCAGCATAAAGCAGTGACTCTAAGACAAATAAAAAACGTCAATCTTTTTTTTTTTAGTTAGTCATGATTCAGCAGCAAACTTTTTTATTTTCATTAACTGATTTCTGATTTTTCGCTCTGTTGACCAGACTGTTTCATGTAAATTGGGCAGCAGTACAAACCCCTTGCAAAATATTTAGAAATTAGCACACATTTACAGCAGCGGAAATCTATCATCTGGTCCATAGGTTTATATTTTTGTTAATGACTTGAGAGGTTTTTGCTATTGGTGAGATGCATATCAGCTGCTGGTCACTTGGATTAAAATGACAGTCATTAATTCCAGATGGTTATCTTTGTGCAAGGCAGATTTAGCCAACACATTCCCTTTAAATCACAGAGAGTAGCAGCTGTCACTTAGGCAGGAAGTACTTCTAAAAGGGCAACGCAAATCGCGGAGGGATTCATCACCCAGCGGGCTGGTTTAGATTGGGTATTGGCATACATGTTGGGCAAGGATTTCACAGGTTGGCTGGCTAGGGCCCGAGGGGAGGTTTAACCCAACACCAGAGCTCTCATTGCACCTGGGCTCCGCTACTAATAGTTATTAATAATCAAAATCTTCCTGAGTTACATCTCCGTCCCATCGCGTGTGAGCCTGACCGAGCTCAAGGTTTGAATTCTGCTTAAGATGTGATAAACAGTGACGTATATATCCGTCAATTTCTAAAAATAGGAACGCCTATTACAGGCTGGTTGTCGCAAAATAAAGCTGCAGTCTTCTAGTCGAGGGAAAAATACCAACTAGCCTTAGTAATACAGTAATGTAGCTGTAGAATATATTTTTTTTATTGCACAGCCTTTAAAGTCAGCAGGCATGGGTCGTAGCTATCAGGGGCACAGCCGTTGAAATGCACTGGGGCCCGGAGGTGGTGGGGGCATCCACAACAGCCCCTTGCGCCCGGATAGGGCACTTAAATAACCATGCTGGAATTCCAAAGGTGAACGAGTATTAAAGAAAACTTTAAATTTTGTTTTCGCTTACTGCAAAGTTTGAGGGTTTTTTAAAGTGAATTAAGTGACAATCTTGCTGGTGTGAAAGGAGAAGCCGTATGATGTCCTTCTAAAACAAAAACATGAAAATACCTATAAATAAATAGCACACATGGTTTAAAATAAATATTTAGTAAAGCACAAATAAAGCACGTTTTTTAACTATGAACTGTAATGGAAACAAAGATTTTAATAGGATCAAAACAAACAAGGACACTTAACAAGTGACAAATATTTTCTGAAACCAAATTTCCACATCTTTTATAGTTTGTGTGCTGTAAAATTTTGTTAATAAAACTGTATGTCTGTGCAAATTTAGCAGTCATTTAAATGGAAAATGTACTGTCTGCTGATGACCGTGGTTACCACACCATGCTTTAATAGTATATTTGTGACAGTGCCCTCCTAAATGTAACACCAGTTACATAATACACTGTTGCCACTTTCCTGCTGAATCTGTGTGGCTCATTTGTGACCCTGGTTCCTTGCGTGATGCATATGTTTTTCAGAATCCCCACGAGTTCAATGATATAGCATTGATGGCAGCACTCCCAATATGAAAATGGTTCCAGCATCTCTGTCTACTGGGACCACAGGAGCTTTTACCGCAGTGGGAACTGGCTGTTAGCTCCATATGATTCTCTCAGCAGCAGGAGTGAGACTCTGAGCAATATAATCTACTGAAGCACCTGCGGGGGCACTGCCAAGGCCTCCATGTGCAAGCACTGAATGGGTGAGCAGTGCACATGCTCACTTCTGTGAATGCGGTGCACACAATTTGGCAGTGGCGGCCGGCAGCTTTGGGAGAGGGCGGGCGGGGCACACACACAAACACACACAGACTCATTCTTTCACACACAGACACGCACGCACGCTCATCCATTAACAACACTCATTCCATTCAAACATGCACGCACGCACCAAACATTCATTTTACAAGATCACACACATTCATTCTTTCACACACGCACGCACGCACTCACATCTATTAACAACACTCATAACACTCAGACATGCACGCGCACACCAAACATTCAATGTAAAACATAACACACATACATACACACACACACACAAACACACACACACACACACACACACACACACACTTACCTTTAGCCTCCAGGTCCCAGGAGGGTTGGGACTGCTGCCTTCCCTCAGTGGAGGGAAGGCAGCAGTCCCAGCCTCGTCACAGAGTGGGATGGGGTCAGTGAGACTGCTGACCCCACCCCACTCTGTGACGAAGTGTCACTGATTGACACTCGCCCTGGGCACTTCAGGGCTTAAACCTGAAGCGCCCAGGGAGAGTGTCAATGGGTGACGCTTTCCTCGTCACCCAGGGGAGGTCCTCGAGGCACCTTTGCTTGGCCGAGGAGGTCACGCCCATAGGGGTTGTGATCTCCTCAGCCCAGCAAAGTTCAGCTCAGGAAGCCAGGAGTCTGCGCAAATCGCGCATGGCTCACTTCTGGCTGCCTGACCTGAACATGAAGAGTGTCTGTCAGGCTGACCTTTGTTCAGCCTGACAGACATTCTTCATGGGGTGGGGGGGCGTGGCCCCTCCGCCCTAAAGGACGGGCCGCCACTGCAATTTGGCCCTGTTTGCCTGACACCAGCAGAGGTCAAAGAGGAGGCTATGCCCATGCTGTTGGGTGGCTTCTGAATCAGTGCGTTCAGCCTGACGGATGGAAAGCACATGATGGCAGCTATTAAAAGAAAATAGACTTAGGACAGAGTGCTGCAACTGGGAAAATGAATGATTTGAGTGTTATTTGTTTCGTTTTAAGCTAAAAAAAAAATAGCACAGGTAACTTTAAAACAACTTGTAGGTGTTTTTAATGACCAACTCTTGGTTATTAAAACCAGAAGGAAGAAGGTGTTCTACTGAGACCCGTGGAAACCAGCCAAAATCGTATAAAACTAGATGTTGCTCCCCAGAGTGAGATACTGAGAAAAGAGGAACTCTAGTAACTGTTACACAGAGTACTGTAGTAGAAATGGCCGAGCCAATAAATTAACAGGGAGACGCAAACCAGTGGGTCTGTTTTGGCTCTAAGAGCCCTTCTTTCTAAGTGCCCAGGCACAAGCTGAGTGACAAGAACATTTGGCATGGAAATCCTGCAACATGTATTATGTAAAAATATGACAAAATGTCTTCAAAATTAAACAAAGTATATTTTGTCGTCAAGCGATTCACCTCATATCACTGCATTGAGAGGGTACTAAGTGATCATTTTTAAACATGAACTTATAAACATTTATGCCCATCCCTTCAACAATACCAATAGTGAACTATGAGATAAGTTTGTTGTCATGGGCAACCTTTATGTGGGTTATATTCTTATTTACATGGTGCAGCATTATACTGCATTAAGGCAAACACGAGAGGTTTTTGTACACCACACATACTCATGTATTTCGAGGTTTTCTCATACACAGTGATTAAAAAAAATAGGAGGCACAATATTATAGAATAATTTCCTATGATCACATAATTTGATCTAACAGCCAAGCCAGGATTGATTGCAGGTTTCCTGGTTTCACATTTTATAATTCAGCCACTAGACTAGTATCCCTTCCTTGCTCCTGTTTGACATCAAAGTTTAATGGCTTTTCTTTCATTCTTAGTGCATGAGCATACAGCTTTGGGTAGCACACAGAAGTCACAAGAAAGCACAGCTCCTTTTGGGCTTGTGGACCTTGAGCAAAACCAGAGTCTACTATCTGAGTCAAGCCTTCGGTGGCTCACCCACTTCTATGCTTTACTCTGGTTAATCCGTGCCTGAAATAAGCTTAGATGCTGCTGCCAGTGTGATGCCTGTTTTATTTGCTAGGATATCTTAGCTTGTGGTGCTGATGGCCATCTTGTCCCTGTGCAGCATGTGATGGGTACTTATAATGCTGGTAAATGCTGCACATTGTGAATTTATACACCAGCTTGGACTGCTGCTGAAGATGCAACCTTTGTTCCGTGCGAGCAAAGGAAGTTTGCACTGTTTCTGACTAGATTGGTATGTGTTCTATGTGTGTGAGGGAAGCATTTACCCCTGATCTAGCATGTACCTGTTTTGTGTGTGGAAATCTTGTTATGCATGTGAGTCAACAACAGTGCTGTTCTTTACACGTGTATCAAATCTGAAATGTTGCTTGTTACTTGTATTGAAGAGCGGTGTAAAATGGTGCTTTCAAGTGTCACACTTGTTCCATGACTTTGAAGCAACCTTGCACTGGTCCTGGGCGTACCACACTTGTTCCTTTTCTTTGAAGGAAGCTTGCACTAGTGCTGCAGTACCACATTCCTTCCATGCTTTTGAATGAAACTTGCGCTGACTGACTCTGAGGTACCACACTTGTTCATGTCCTTGAAGGAAAATTGCACTGTCCTGCAGTACCATACTCGTTCCACTACTTTCGGGGAAGATTTTGATGATCTTGACTAGTGTTGTCTGTCTTATGCATGTGAGCCAAGTACCACCTACCCCCCTACCTTCTGTGCTATATCTATTTCTGTGTGATTTTAGTCTCAGCAAAACTGTTTTAGCCATCTCACTAGCCTCATATTTTCTGAAACATAATACATATTCTTGTTCACACAAAATGGGCTCTTCGCCTGGTAGAGTGCCATTCATACATTAGCTAGCTCTTCCTAACAACATACATACATAAACTTGAGCAGTGGCTCAATTCTCTTCACTGTTGTTGCCAATGTTTGGCTCTTCCTAGTAGACAACTGCTGGTCTTTAGAATGTCAAGCAGTCTGAATAACAGTATTTTGGCCACTTACTCTGTGTTACTCTTCATCCAGAGGAGCCTGACCTCTGGAGATATTTACTTTTGTTCATTCACTAGCAGCTCACCTGCAAATGCAGAATAGTGCTAATTGAGCAGTGAGGTATCAGCAGCTGTGTTGCCATTACAACTGGACCACAACTTCCTTATGCTGAGCATGAGGCGTCACTGCGACAAGATTCAAAACCCTGCCACCATCTAGAAACTGTATTTTTCATACACATTTTACTGTTCCAAGATGGCAGACCAGAGTGAAGCTTTACTGTTTAGTTATTCCTTGAAGCACATGCCCTCTACGTTTAGCATATGCTTTTTTTTGTTTTTGTTTATTTATTTTAGCATATGCTTGGACTTCAAAGAAAGCAACCTTGCTTTTTAGAAGTGATGTGGGACGTTTTTTGATGACCTGACTCTTCTCCACAAAAGTCCACAAATATCAATTTCACAATGATTGGAGTGCTGGTCCAAGTGCGGCTAATGGGAGATGAAAAAACCTCAGCGGATATTCAGGCTTCAGTGTAGCTTATCTTGACAGATTAGAGTTGCACTAGATACTCAATCTGTGACTCCTATGCCATCATCTGTCCAGACTAGCTACGCCACGCCAACAGGTGTGGGAAAGATGTTCAAAAAAGGGATGAGAATGAGGTTAGGTAGGCAGGGATTAGACAAGGTCAAATAGCAGGAGAAGCTGGTCTTCCTTAATAAAGTCAGCTTCAAATTTGAAAATAATTGAAAGTGGGAACAGATGTGACCCACCTCAAACAGGCTTGGTGTGCGCTTCAAGTCAGCTTCCGTATTCTAGATTAGATTTCAGCATAAGACCAGCCAGTTTCTGAGCCCAAGCCCTGATTATGCAGAGATGATTTCTTATACTTGGAAGCTCGCTGACAAGTTGTTCTCTGGATTTCTACCAAGTGTAGATGAGCTTTATGCAGCAGTCAACTCCTGGTGATTTTCTTGAATGCTGACCTCTTCAAGACAGTGGGACATTTCCACTCTCTCTGCTTTCCCCTCCTCCTGCACTTTGAAATCTGAACTATTTTTAATTGTGTTTTGCTGAACTTTCCACAGAACAGAGGGTAGTGATTGAAGAATTTCAGACATGGTTATTCATCTGAACCCTGACCTCTATGCCACACTATGGTACTCCTTCACACCTCTTTCAGGCACTCTGAAGTTTTTGAATGATGGTGCATAAGGTGTTGTTAATTTCTTGCTGCTTTAAGTTTCTCTTCTTTCTGGTGATTGGTTTCCAATGACTGGTATCTGGTAGAGTTAAACGTTTAGGTTATAGCAGCTACAGTGCTTCAGATGTGACAAACACATTCAAATTCGTTTTGACCCCCCCCCCTCACACACACACACACCAACACCTCCGATTGCTATTTCAATGTAAATTGTAATACGCATTGCAGAGTAAATAGGTATGACCTTTTGACTCCTGAGTAAATCAATAATGTAAAGTCTGCACCAGTGAAAAATATAGATGCTTGTTTACAGTGCACCTGTGAGATAACATTTTTTATATGTGTTGATGAAATGCAAGCCCTATGAAGTCCTTGTATTTAATGCAACAACTTCATAGAAGATGATAAGATGAAACAAACAGACCAATCATTGAGGTAAGAGTGAAACCAAAGCCTGCTGTTATTGTTTAAATAAAAAGTTTAAGCAAACCACTGCTATCTCCAGCCAGACCTAAAAACTGATTGTGAATTTGCGTATTGGGATCAAGGGCTTCTCAGGGCAGTGCATCTCCAGAACTCCCTTTTCCCACATATTTGTGAATTTCTGTCACACAGGTTCACAGGTTTGTTTACCTTTCTCTTCTTGAGTATTCTATTTTATTGGAAACAAAGACATATCCCTCCACCTGTAAGTTGATCTACTTTCTGCCATCCACCTCCCTACCGAGTTACAAAATACCTAGCTAAGACCTGCCGTTTACATGCCTTCAGTGAGTAATCTTTTGGGTGTAATAAATCCAAGGTGCAGAAATTGAACAGTTGTTTATTGAATCATATTGGTGTCTTTCTAACAACATGGAAATAATATGCACATTTTATAACAGCCTTCCGGAACAAGTAGCTCTCTAAGTATCTGTAAGCAGCTGACCTGTGTGCAGCCCAGACTACTAAATTAGAAGCTTTTACTTGGTGGAATTAATATATGTATTTCAAAATTCAGTGTATAGTTTAGATGAAAATATGTTTATTTTCAGAACCCATAAGCTGATTTGTGGAGAAAAATGGCTGCGTTTCCCCACTATATGTATGTCTGATATTTGAGTTATAAATAATGTTGCATTGGGAAAACTTTTTTTTTTTTTTTTACAAATATTATTAGGGGTGGGCTATGAGCTCCACTCTTCTGGTGGAGTTAACGGAGATTCTGGCACTCCACACTCCACTTGAAGCATAGTTTGGCCAGAAACTCTGCTCAGCGGAGCGGGGCTCACTGCACTTGCACTGTGTGGGCTCACTGGGTTGCTGCTGCTGAGAGACTACACTGGCCCCAGCTCCGAATCCAGCCCTCCTTCCTTTCACTGTCCATTAGCAGCCTGCGAGCAGAGGGCAGAGGGAGGCAGAGAGCCAGGCCGCTGGCAACGGGCACCCTGGACCCAGACAGCATGAGGTCAGACCCTTGTTTCGCTTTCTCTTCTATGTGTACACATGGGGCCGGCACTGGCCATAGACAGGATTTGCATATGAAGAGGGTCTGTGTTTGGAAAAAGGGGACTTCGGTCAGGGCTCCACTTGAAAATAACTTGTCTCCCTAGCATCCCTGGGAAAGGAAGTGGTGTTATGGGGTACAGTGCTGAGGCCAGCAGGGAGAGCTGGAGACCGGGGGAGCATCAGCTGCTGAGTGGTAGTCCCGCAGCCCCCGCCAAATAGAGATGTGTTTGGCCTGAAAGAGTGCCTTAGAGCCGTGTGGCAAGCAAGACTACACACTTTGTGAAAATACCAGACTTCTGGTGGTTATCTGGTTTGCTGCTGCTAGTGCTGGGCCCTAAAGAAAGGGCAGTCTGAGGCTATGTGTAAGTGCAGAGGAAGCAATTGCAAGGCTGGTGCAAGACGGGGTGTGCTTGGCCCTCCGTAGCAAGTCTGTGAAGGAGAGCAGGTGGTGAAGGGAATTGCGCAGGTGTGGTTGAGAGCAGCAGGCTCCAGGCTGGTGGGCTGTCTCAGCACAAGAGGCTTGAAACTGCAGCTTTCGCTGTCTACAGCATACCACCCTGGCCTGAATGTGCCAGATCCCAGAAGCTTAGCGCTTCCGAGATCGGGCGCATTCAGACCAGGGTGGTAGGGCAGGCGGCATTCTGCTGCAAGCGCAACTCTGCATAATTTCACAGAGTTTTTAGATAACTGGAATTCCACAGAGTAGATAGAATTGCCTGAGCTCCACTTACTCCTAATTATTACCTTGGTACCAGAGGCATTACAGTTATGGTTTTAATGTATTACCCATGTAGAGGCATTATATATGGACAAAGATTTTTTTATGTGTTACTGCTCGCAACCATGACTCGCTGCTGGTAATCTTGTATGTGATAACCACTAATATAATCTTTACAAAACTAATAATATTAGTAACTCTCAATTAGTTTCGTTGAACATAAGAAGCTTGGTACAGAAAAGGTTAGAGATCCCTGCTTCATAACCTGCTGATAAAATAAAAAATCCCATCATGGTATTCTGTAATGTGTAAGAGAGCAGTGCAATTCTTGGTACAGACTGCATCTTTTTATGCAAAGAGGTGTTGTCTGGTGTTTAAAATGCTTGTTTTTGTCCAGGAATGTCTGCAAGCGTTCTGAAAACCATAAACTGCGTGCCTGTCTCACACTTCTTAATCCATCACACTACTAAGCACCGCCTCTCCCTACATGATATTTGCACCTCGGTGGTCCTCAAGCACAACATAGAAACACTTCCCACATAGAATCAAAACAAAGGGGAAACAGCCATTACAACGCAGTCATTACCACGCATGACTGTTACCACAGAGCCATTACCACGCATATGCCTTTACCACGAATATACCTTTCCCACAAATGCCTTCACAACTAATTTCGTTCTAAAGGCATGAATGGTAAATACATATGCGTGGTAAAGGTTTTGCAGGTAAGTACAGGTAAGTATTAAGTGTTTATATATATATATATATATATATATATATATATATATATATATATATATATATATAATTTATAGGGGTTTTAGGGTGGGTACTGGTATTTGGGTGGTAAGGGTGTTTTAGGTTTTAGGGTGGATATAGGATTTTGGGTGGTAAAGGCATTTTTAGTTTTTTGGGTGGGTATGGGTTTATGGGTGGTAAGGGGTTTTTAGGTTTTAGAGTGGGTATGGGATTTAAGGTGTAAGGGCATTTTAGGTTCTAGGATGGCTGTGGGTTTTCGGGCAGTAAGAGACATTTTTAGGGTTTAGGGTGGGTTTGGTATTTAGGGTGGTTATGGGTTTTTGGGTTGTAAGGGCTTTTTTAAGTTTTATGGTGGTAAGGGTTTTTGGATTTAGGCTGGATATGATATTTAGGGTGGTAGGGGGTTTTCAGGTTTTAGGGTGGGTATGTGTTTTTGTGTGGTAAGGGCATTTTTAGGTTTGGGGTGGGTATAGGATTTTGGGTGGTAAGGGCATTTCTAGTTTTTTTGGGTGGGTATGGGTTTATGGGTGGTAAGGGAATTTTTAGGGTTTTGGGTGGGTATGGGTTTTGGGGTGGTAAGGGTTTTTTTTGGTTTTAGAGTGGGTATAGGATTTAAGGTGGTAAGGTCATTTTTAGGTTCTAGGATGGCTGTGGGTTTTCGGGCAGTAAGACATTTTTAGGGTTTAGGGTGGGATTGGTATTTAGGGTGGTAATGGGTTTTTAGGGTTTAGGGTGGTTATGGGTTTTTGGGTAGTAACGGCATTTTTAGGTTTTATGGTGGTAAGGGTTTTCTAGGGTTTAGGCTGGATATGATATGTAGGGTGGTAGGGGTTTTTCAGGGGTTTTAAGGTGGGTACTGGTATTTGGGTGGTAAGTGTGTTTTTAGGTTTTAGGCTGGGTATAGGATTTTGGGTGGGAAGTACATTTTTGGGTGGTAAGGGCATTTTTAGGGTTTAAGGTGGGTAAGGTTTTTAGGTGACAAGGTGTTTTTTTAATATATTTATTTATTTATATATATATATATATATATATATATATATATATATATATATATATATACACACATATATACCTAGCGGCGATCACCACTAGGCAGTTATAGTTAGGACCTAGTTTCCATAGACGGAGTTTTTTTTGTTTTGCCTATAACTTTGGTGCTACTTGACGAAATTTTAAAACCCTATACTTTGGTCAGTTCAGCTGCTGTCTTAAAAGGTTCGGGGTGATCCGTCAAGTGGGGGCCAGGAAAAAGGGAGAGGTCCCAAAATGCATTTTCCCCATTCATTTTTCCATAAGGTCTTTAGACACGCCTAAACTTCTGAACAGAATTGCACCTCATTTGACAGGAAGGTAAATGCTGCTCTGCAGATTACGCTTTTTGTGGTTTGGTGTAAATCTGTTCAGTAGTTTTGGAGTAACTTGAGGTAAGAAAAAATATATAGATATCTATGCACGCAGATCCGACTGTCCCCATGCAGATATCTGATTGGCTGGCAACACTTCAAAAAGAAAGTGTTGGCAACCATCTTGGGACTAGGCTTCAGCCGAGTCCCAGGAAAAAAAGAAGTGGGGGGGAAAAAAACAAAAAAAAACAAGGGGCCAGGTTAGAGACATCCTGACCTGTTAACTCTGGTGCTGGGGTCCCAGAGGGTCCCTGCCAGGGCTTAAAAGCATTTTTATTTGTAAAACATCTAAAAAATCTGCAGATTTTCCCATGGTTGTTTTATTTTTATTTTTTTCCTTCAAAAGGGACAACTTCCTGCATTTTTTGTGAAGCTCCTGGGTGGGCCAAGTCCCACTGGCTTGAGAAAAAAGTGGGTCCCCCCTCCGGGCCTTGCCATAGCCCTGGGGACTGTCACCACCAAGGGGGTTCAATCAAATTTGATGTGGGGAAGGGCTGCTCGGCCCCCTTGCAGCCCCAGGGACCACTACCTCCCCAGGGCCAAAATGAATTAATTAGAGGGGGGGGGGACTGCTACCTCTCTGGGGCTTAATGTTAATTGAATGCGGGAGAGAGCTTAATATAATTTCTGCTTCCTTAAAAATGTAGTTCAATCCTCTAATTTCTTCTTTCTAGACAAAGCACTCTCAAAACAGCAAATCCATGGCGCTTTGTAAATTGTGCAGACTGACTCACTCCTGACACTGATATATATGCTTTTGGCCCCAAGGACTTCATTCTCTGGGGCCCAGCAATGTATTTCATGGGGGGGGGCTCACTGCCCAACTTCTCAGGCCGATTTAGGCCCTGGGGACACAACCCCCCTCACTGGGCTGATTTTGTCCCCGGACATCTCATCCCCAGGGGCCTGGCACATTTTGTGGGGGATGAGGGCAGATGTCCCCCCTCACTGGGGCAATTTTGACCCTGGGGACCCCACCTCAGGGGCCTGGTACATTCTTTTTAGGCAAGGGGGTTGGCATCCCCCCTCCCGGGCCATTTTTAGGTCCATGGACCCCCATCCCCAGGGGCCCACCACTATCTATATATATACATATATATATATATATCTAGGGAGGAGCACGCACCCCGCCTTCCCAAACTGATTTTGGCCCTGTGGACCCAATCTCTAGCCCAGCACCATTTAAAATGGGGAGAGGGGCATGCAGTCCCCCTCCATGCGCTGATTTCAGACTTGGGGGGCCCCATCCCTCAGGCCTTGCTACTTTTAAAATGATGAGGGGAGCATGCAGCCCCCGCTTACTAGGCCGGTATCAGCCCTGGGCACCACATCCTCTGATCAACAGAGGGTGGGGGCCCTGGTGTCCACCCAGGGCACCCACCATACTATAGCTGGGGGCTGCAGGGGGTGCACTAAGGCCCCCGCAGCCAGCTCCCTGCTTCCAGCAAGAAGCGCTATTGCTCCCGTCTGTAGGGAACAGCTACAAATGTTGCTCCCTGTGGGTGGGAGCAATTTTTTCAGCTTTTTCCCTGCCCGTTTCAGTGCGGCAGGGAAACAGATGAAAAGTCCAATCCAAGAGGGCAGGAACATTTTTCATGTTACCACCCTATGGGAGCCTACCTAGGGCCTGATTTAGATCTCAGTGAATAGAATGCTCTGTCAAAGGATATAATGGGATCATAATACGGCAGACGGGATATCCATCACGTTTGTGACAGGGTGTTCCCCTATGATATGACCTAAATAAGGCCCTTTGTGTTTGCTCCCGCTTGGTGGGAGTTTTGAAATTGCTCCCGCCAAGCGAGGCAAAGCGCCTTTTTCCCGCCCTGTGCCACTGTGGACAGGGAAACTCCTATGTCCCGTGGTTGGGCACCCCAGAACGTTACAAGAGCCTGCTCTGAATCATAGATTCCCCAGGGCCATTAATGGCTCTGGGAAGGGGGCCTCGCAGTCCCCCTCCCTTTTGAAATTGCAGCTGGGCCCCAGGGGATGAGGTCCCGGGGGCTGAAATAGGCCCAGGAAGTGGGGGGTCGCTTAGCCCCCTCCCCCTACTTATAATAGGCCAGGCCCAAGGGGAAAGAGATCAAAATCAGCCTAGAGAGGGGGGGGCCTCACACGCCCCTCCCCTCAAATATGTAGATTGTTCCTCCCAGGACCTGAACCACCCAGAGGGCATTTAAAAATAAATCGCTGAAGACCTGGCTTTTAAAAAAAAAAAAAAATTGCCGTAGATCCTCAGTTAACTAGCAGCAAAATAAAAAGAATAAAAAACTTTTTGAACCCCTGTGGGATCCCACCACTAAGCCTAAGGGAACAGAGTATACCTACCCTGCCCCCTTGTGTTTTTTTTCTGAGTCCCAAGATGGCTGCCACCACTTGCTGATTGAAGTGGAGGCAATCAATCAGATCTCAGCATGAGATCTCTCGGATCCACAGACCCTCTGCACCTCCAGATATACATAAATCTTTTATCTTTAATACTACTGGACAGATTTACACCAAATTACAAAAAGAGGTATTTCTGGACCAAGATTTGCCTTTCTGCCAAATTTGGCTTAATTACATTATGCAGTTTGGGCTGTAGTTGTGTCTAAAATCCCTATGGGAAATTGCATGGGGAAAACGCCCTCTCCCTTTTTGTTTTCCTCGACCTCTGCTTCATGAATCACCCCAAAACTTTCCAGACAGCAGCTGAATTGACTGGCACACTAGTTTTGATTATTTTGTGAAGATTCGTCAAACTGCACCAAGGTTATTAGCAAAACAAAAATGATTTCCCTATGGAAACTAGGTCCTAACTATAATCACCTTCTGGCGACTGCCTGATTATTTTTCTGGGAGGAAGGGCTTTCTTTAGACATAACATAGATGATGAAGTTTTATACATAAGAATGCCGGCCGACTGCATTGTCCTATTTGAAAGGATTAAATGCAGGCAAGTTGCCGGTGAAGGTGACAAGTACCCAGGATTTATTGACTTTTGGAAGATGTGATGCATGATATCCAAGCACATTGCCAAGCTGGTCGGTTGAAGCGTTAATATTCAGCAGAGGTTTGTTTTTATAATGACAAGGCTGCAGATACGTTCTTATCAGTTGCCTAGAACACTGATCACCACCGACAGGAAAGTATTTCTAGAGGCTGGAAGGTGATTCTTTGTTTAAAACAACTTTGATGAAATATTAAGATCGGAAATGTGAGCAATGAACTTTTTTTTTAAAACAAGGAATTTTATGTAGTTACTGAAAATGCCCTTGAAAAGAATATGACCAGTGGTTTGTGCATTGTCGAAGTATGAGAGCTATCCAAAATATTGATGACATTAACTCTGAATGTTTCCCTGGTTTTCTTTTTCACATTGGTTGTATGTGTACAATGCAACTGCCTTACTTTAAAAACAAGGAATTCTGGTATGTGTAGTCGCTTTAAATGCACATGAAACGAATATGACCAGTGGTTTGTGCACAATGTTTTAGTATGACAATTATCAAAAATATCGATGAAACAAGCACTGAATGGTTTCCTGGTTTTCTTCTGAACATCGTTTCATGTGTATAGTTAGCACTATTCTTACTTAACGTGACCTAGTTAATGGAGTCCTTTCTCACAGTGTAGATATTTGTAGAGTTAAAAAAAAGTTGAAGCAACTGAGTATGTTATACCATATGATCAAGCCCTGAAAGGGTTGAAGTGCGTAATGGTGGATACTTGCCGATATGTGCTGAATTATTATTTATTTATTTTTTTGCCATACTCTTGGATGGTGAGATTATTGATGCTTTCGGAAGAGAGAGCGTTTTCTGTGGACATATATATATATATATATATAGTGGAATTTAGTAAAATATTTACATGCCGATAGTACAGGTTACTTCATAAATCTACTTGCCCTGTAACAAAATCCACTTGTCCCTGTGGTGCCATGTAGTGTGGAGACAAATTATGGCAGCAATCTGATAATATAAGGGCTCAGATAGTAGCCTGATTATGCCAGGTCTCATACTATTGTAGGGTTTGAATACTAGCAAATCTATTATTTTGCCACCTTTCCACAGATCTACGTACTGAGGCTGTAGGTAGCAGTAAGCAATAGTTCCAGGGTCAGAATGCCATTTCGAGTCTGTGCAGACCTACAAACGTGCATATTTTCGAGGCTTTCACCAGCTCTTCTTTAATCTTTTCCCATACTACGAAAATTTGGAAATGTATTCCTGACAGCTGGGGGAAAAAGTAATTGGAAGGAAAGTGAACTACTAAGTGCTCAACAGATTTTCACATGAGCAAATTTACACACGCATATGAGCTTGAGCTAAAATGCAGTTCAAAGATTTTTTCTAGTTGTACCATTTCGTGGCCTACTTCTGTAAATACTTGGTAATTCATCAGTGGTAAACCTGCACTAATGCAAGAACATATATCATGGGTGCACTTCTGTAACTTTATTTAAGAATTGGGCCCATAATTACGTCTGGCATTAAGCAGGACCTTTTTTGTTTTCATTGAAAGTCTCTCTGTTTCTCTCTCGCTCTGTCTCGTGGCTTGCTTCAGTATGAGTGACAGCATTGTGCTCTTTCACAAGGAGCATATATGCCCACAAAGCAGTTTTGTTCAATGCCAAGAACTACTGTGGGAATGTTTGCTTTTGGAGACTAAGAAATATTTTTGCTTTTTGGCAGTGTTTGGTATAATAGTGAGGACCCAGCAGCTGCCACAACAATAACGTTTTACAAAAACAATGTTACAAGATACGCATTGACAAAACCAAAAGACTAACGACCAAGGTCGGACCTACTGACTTTGACAATGCTTGTTTATTTTTATGTTTTCCATAATCTTATTGAAACTGGTTACACTGATTTTTCCATTATGGATATATGTTTTGGATTACTAGCATGCATCAAATGATGCTTCAAGAAATGATACCTAAAATTTCACAGTAGTTTGGCAAACGTTTTTTTTTTATTTCCCTACTTGCATTTTTTTAATGAATGTTTTGATTTTGAAAGCAAAGAATCCTTCATATTGCTGAGAAGCTTCTTCATATATGTGCATCTAATCAGAGAGCATCCTAGGATCATTAAACATAGCCTCATATTGTTAAACTTTGCAAATGTGTGTACACGTTTTATACTGGAACTACTGTCAGTAGTGTTATACAACTTCACAACATTTCCTTAGCGTGCTCGCCCTAATTATAAAGGCTTTGCATTAATGAACCATAAATACAAGCTCGAACAGCAATAACATATGGACACAAATGTTATGTTTACTGTAGACAATGGCCTTAACTGATCCAGTATATGGTACTGTAAACTGGCAGAAAAAGGGGCTGTACTGCAGTGAGGTGCTCCTACTTCTCCCAAGGTCAAACTAAATATGAAAACTTGTTGTCCTTGACCCCAAACACTATATTCTGGGCATTGGGCTATAGCAATTCTACACCCCTGAGATGTATATATGTATTTACAAGCACTTGTTTTTTTTTGTCGTTGTCGGTCCACTCCAAAGCGTCGGTGGTTCCTGTATGGCGCCACAGCACCTTCTATTCTCACTTTCTCCTCTCAAATCTAGAGAAGATAGGCACGCTGTGTAGGCACCAAGGCAAAACTTTTATTAAAGCCTTGAAAACACAGAACGTGTTTCAGCACGTAGTGCCTTTGTCAACATGCTTGACGCCATTTTCCTGCTCCTTTTAAACTCACCATGTGATCACTCAGTACCAATAGACTACATGTCTGAATTCACATTCTTCTATTGTAATCTATTCTCTCAAAATAATAACTCTATGCATCCTTTCCACAATTTAATCCTTCATTATACCATAAATATCTTAATCCTTGAATTACTTGTAAAATGACTCCAATGTCACCTACAACGATGTGGACATTTACCAAAATACACTCCTACCAATGTAAATGTATACCATAATGAAGCCCCAGTAGGCTTTTAAAACTTGTTAACAATCCTTACCTAGGTGACACCCACTTATCGTGCAGCCCCAGTGGGTTTTTAGCTCTGACACCCATATTGTAGATACAACAGCCCTTTTGCTTCTTTGTTCCAATTTTTCAACTCTGAAAAGAAAACATAATAAAGTGATTACAAATAACTTTACCAGGAATACAACCACTTATAAGGCTACACTCTACTGAAGCGGAATAATGCTAATTGGTTACATCAGGAATAAGGAAACACTATTCAGAATTTACTGTTTCAAAATCAATTACCCGCATGCACATAAAGGTCTTCCCCAAAGTTCATCCCCTGCGGTTCCTTACAATCAAATGCTATAATATATCTTGATTATGATAGTCCTTCTTGCATGCTTTACACTTGGCACAACTTACAAAACCATCACTTTTGTGATAAACCACGAGTCACCACCTTTCACTTGTCTAATGTCACTTTGTACTAAATATCTCTCATAGATTTCCCTCAGCAAAGTCAGCTCAGTAAAGGTCACTGTGGCATCTTTTGCCCAAACACTGGGTCACTCTTAAGCAATTGCCAATGTTTGCACAATGCGGCTCTGATGTGCCTTGCAGGTAGTATTAAATCTGTATTGGGACTTGGACTCATCTTTAGCTCTGGGCCTGCTAAACCATAGATTATCTCTACTCCCAGCATCCACCCGCCTGGACGCATCCTCCAGATGTAGAAAGCAAAGTCCTGTCATTTCACTCCGAGGACAGGAGCAGCAAGCAGCAGGCCAGCACAACAAAGCACCAGGCAGAGTGGCAGTCTCTCCTACAACTTCCAGCTCTTTTTTCTGGCAGAATGTCCTCAGTTTCAGAAGTGTTTTAACTTTGAGGGATCAGATGTCCAATACTTATACCCATTTCTGTATTTGAAGTAGGCAAACTTCAAAGAGAAGTCTTTGAAGTGCACACAGCTCTGCTTTACCTGCCCTGGCCCCAGACAGACTCCAAGGGGTTGGAGACTGCTTTGTGTAAGAACAGGCACAGACCTATTCCGGTGCATGTGTCAGTTCCTCCCACCAGTCTAGCTCAGGAAACCCATCATGATATGCTGGGTACACCTCAGCTCCATTTGTGTGACTGTCTAAAGTGAATTCACAAACAGTCCAACTGTCATCCTGCCCCAGACCAATCAATCAATTATTTGTTAAGCGCGCTACTCACCCGGTAGGGTCTCAAGGCGCTAAGTGGGTGGGGGGGTGCTACTGCTTGGAAGCCAGGTCTTGAGACTCTTCCTGAAGGTCGGAAGGTTCTAGGTCAGACGTAGGTTGACGGGGAGGGAGTTCCAGGTCTTGGCAGCGAGGTGGGAGAAAGATCTGCCGCCGGTTGTGGTACGGTGGATGCGGGGGACGGTGGCAAGGGTGAGGTTGGCAGAGCGGAGCTGGCGTGTCAGGACGTGGAAGTTGAGACGCTCGTTGAGGTAGGCAGGGCCGGCGTGTTGGAGAGCCTTGTGAGTATGTATCAGGAGTCTGAAGATGATCCTTCTGTTGACGGGGAGCCAGTGAAGGTCTCTGAGGTGGGCTGAGATGTGTTCGTGGCGAGGGAGGTTAAGGATGAGTTGTGCTGAGGCGTTCTGAATGCTCTGAAGTTTTCTCTGGAACTTGGCCGCTGTTCCTGTGTAGAGTGCGTTGCCGTAGTCCAGTCTACTGCTGACGAGGGTGTGGGTGACCGTTCTTCTGGTTTCAATAGGGATCCATCTGAAGGTTTTGTGAAGCATGCGGAGGGTGTTGAAACATGAGGATGAGATGGCGTTGACTTGCTGGGTCATGGTGAGCGATGAGTCCAGTATGAAGCCGAGGTTGCTTGCGTGGGTGGTGGGAGTTGGAGCGGCTCCTATAGACGCGGGCCACCAGGAGTCGTCCCATGCTGATTTGTTGGAGTCGAGGATGACGATCTTGGTCTTATCCGAGTTCAGTTTGAGGCAGCTTACCTCCATCCAGTTGGCGATGGCGTGAAGTCCGTTGTGGAGGTTAGTCTTGGTGATGGCGGGGTCCTTCGTGAGTGAGAGGATCAGTTGTGTGTTGTCCACGTAGGAGACGATGCTGAGGCCGTGGGATCGGACGATGTTGGCGAGCAGCGCCATGTAGATGTTGAAAAGGGTGGGGCTGAGAGAGGATCCTTGGGGTACTCCGTAGATGGTCTTGTTGGCTTTTGACAGGAACGGGGGGAGGCGGACTCTCCGAGTTCTGCCGGAGAGGAAGGATGTGATCTAGTCCAGGGCCTTGTGCCGGATTCCAACGTCGTGGATTCCACAGCCATGCAGAGGCACAGAATGGTTAAGCAAGAAAATGCCCACTTTCTAACAGTTGCATTTTCAAACTTACAATTTAAAAAACAACTTTACCAAAAGATGTATTTTTAAATTGTGGGTTCAGAGACCCCAAACTCCAGATCTCTATCTGCTCTAAGTAGGAAATTACACTTAAAATATATTTCAAGGCAATTCCCATGTTACCCTGAGGGAGAGATAGGCTTTGCAATAGTGAAAAACAAATTTATCAGCATTTCACTATCAGAACATGTAAAACACACCAGTACATGCCCAAATTTTTAAAGAAATGCACCCTGTCCATGGGGCTGCCTTGGGCCTACCTTAGGGGTGATTTACATGTGGTAAAAGGGAAGGTTTGTGCCTGGCAAGTGGGTGCACCTTCCAGATTGAAATTACAGTTTAAAACTGCCCACACAGATGATGCTGGACTGGTCTGAGACATGTTTACAGGGATACTGGTGGGTGGTGCTGCAGGCCCACTAGTAGCATTTGCTATACAGGCTGTAGGCACACATAGTGCACTTTACTAGGGACTTATTAGTAAATCAAATATGCAAATCGTGGATAAACCAATCACCAATATAATTTAGACATGAAGCACTTGCACATTGGCACTGGTCAGCAGCGGTAAAGTGCCCTGAGTCCTAAAACCAGCAAAAACAAAATGCAGCATACAGTCAAAAATAGGAGGTCAGAGGCAAAATATGTGGGGATAACCCTGCAAAAAAGGGCCATTCCAACAGCACAATTTGACAAAACTTTCCAAAAAAAAGAGTTCATCCACATCAGCTTCTTCCTAGAAAGGTTCAGGGTTATCTGTCAAACAGAGACCGAGAAAAAGGTGGGAGGTCTCAGGACACAAATTTCTCAAGCAGTTTCTAAAGGGAATTTTAGATGTGACTACCGCCAAAATGGCTTAACAGAATGACCACAAATTTAGCAGAAAGCTAGATCTTTACCCAGAAAGTGTGCTTTTTGCCATTTGGTGTAAATCAGTTTGTAGCTGTTGAGAATTTAAGGTTCAGAATGTACATATCAGTGCTTAATTTGTGCTTGTAGTTTCCGGTGCTGAGCACCGGCACTTATTTTCGAGAGCCGGGGCTTATTCTTATGCCTCAAACATTTGCTGCTAGCAAAAGACACATATATGAAAGACGGATGAAGGGGAAAAACGAAAAAGCCGCACAGATGGAGAAAGTCAAAAGCTGAAAGAGTGAGCTGAAAGGGCAGCGAGTGGCTTTATATGGATTGAAGAGACCCGAGATGGCTTCAGGATCCATGTTCACACATTTAATTACAGCAGCCGCATGTTTATGAGGCGGGCTTTGGGCACTGGCGCCTTTGTATTTACAAATTAAGCACTGGTACACATGTATACATATCTGGACGGTTGGGCTTGCTGGACTCTAGCTCGGGTCCTACAGGCATGCAACTTTTAAAAAAAAAAAAAAAAAAAAAAAAAAAAAGTAATCCAATTGGTCGTGGGGGCTCCCTTTTTTCCCCATCAGCTGGCTGTCTCCTGTGGGAGCGATAGGCTCCTGTGAGTCCCACTGGAACTTGCACTCTGGCTGCCCCTGCATGAAAAGAAATGTTGTGGCCACCATTACAGGACACAGACTCTGGTTTCATGTCTTGAAAATGAAACAAATAAAGTGTAAGGGGGCAGGGTAGTGGCACCCCCTCCCCGGATCCCATGTGGGACAAATATGAGAAAAAAACTGGGCAGCCGCAATCTTGTGGGACACTCCCTGGAGCCACCACAACCCCCCCAGAGTCCCACAGGATTGGGGAAAAAATGGTGGGGAATGGGTGTCTGTGGAGAGTTGGCCCCATGCAGCCCTGTAGCCGTATGGGTGTGGAATGCTGACCTGCAGGGTATTGATGAAGGGCACAGCTGTGCGAGGCGGGGGTGTTGGCTTTCTCTGGAAATCGCCAAACTTAGTTAGGTGAAGGTAACTGTAGTAATTATGACTTTATTCCTTGCCGTGCTCTGCTTATGACGTTACTTATTACATCAGTCATGACGAGTTCTATTGCTTCATTGATAACTTCACTTATGACATCTGAAATGACAATTTATGGCAACACTGGGCATGGCGAGGGTACTCTTTCTTTAAGTTTAAAAGGGTGCAGATATTCAGTACCTCTGAGTACTCGCCCATTTAAAGCTATATCTGTAAATCTTTCTAGAATTTTGGAGCACCTAACAATACCCCAGTACTACTTGAGTGCACAGTATTCCACCTTATAACCTCCTGCCTCTGTTTTAGAGAGATTTACCAGATAGGCAAAATCAGGTGACTCAAAATAATTGAACATCTAAAACATGCACTCCACCAAAAGCAGTAATTGCCGCAGTCAGACCAAAAATATCTGATAATCAAATGTTGCTTTCATAAAATTTCAGTTGTGCCAAACAGATTACTGTGTCATCTAACTTCAGAACTCATAAATTGCTATACAGGTTATGCATATGGACACTATGGATACTATTGGCCCTTTTCAACCCTTTTTTCATGCTCAGTCTTTTACCAGTTATATCAATTTAATTGAAAATGTTTATATTAAATAAGAAATGTTATTCTGAAGATTGAATTGTACTTATTGGGAAGTCATTAAGTACTTTTGTGCTCAATATCCTTTCTGGTTATTCTAAGAGGGTCCTTTGCCCACTTTTGATGCGTAGCATTACCTTTTTCTTCAAATGCCACTATCCCAGTTGCTGTCTTTTGAAATTACAGACAATCTTTTGTGAACAAAGCAAATAATTGAAAAAATATGCGCCTCAGTGGTGCACATTGAGGTGCATGCGCACTATATACACTGCAGCGCCTGACTCGGGGCCTGATTACGACCGTGGCAGATGGAATACTCCGTCACAAACATGACGGATATCCAGCCTGCCGTTTTACAAGTTCCATAGGATATAATGGAGACTAAAAAACCAAGCTGCACTGTAGGTAAGCAGATGCTGCAATATGGATTATGCAGCTCTCTCATCGTACTGGAACACAATCCAGGGAGAGATTACAAAAAAGACCTGCTCTCACACCTCCTGGTCTAGCTAGGACCGAAGGAGGTTAGAAATATCCCATGGCAATGACAGGCTGAGTGAAATTAAAAAACTGAAAAAGCTCCCTGTCTTTGCCCGGCAGCCAGGAAGGAATCTATGGCCCTCTTCATTCTAAGCGCACCATGGCACGGTCGTAAGAGGGGTTATACCTTTCCTGCCTTGTAAATAGGCCTGTGAGTAGTACTTACACCTCCAAGTCGCGTGCACTGCCCATGTCAATGGATCTTTGCTGATAGCACTACTACCCTTAACTTCAGTCTTTGGGGAAACCCAGGGATTGGGAGTGTTTTTAATGTATTACTACTTATTGTCTTGTCCAAAACGTGATTTTACATTCCTCTCGGTATGGAAGTGTATGTATAAATCAAATTTATGAAGTGCAAACCTCGCTGTGAAAGCAAAAGAGTAATGCGAAGATCAGGTGTGCAATGAAAGAAGGAGCGTAAGTATATCTTTGGTAGCAGGGTCACTTTTGATATATTGTCCATGGGAGGTGCTGTACCAGCATTTACTAGCAGAAGCGGTGTTCCAGAAAAAGTAGTGTCTTTAGTTCCTTCTTGAGTTCCTTACAGTTTTTTCATCAGAAGTGTGGAGAACAACTTCCTGCATGAGTTGACATCTAGAGACCTTGATCTTGCTAGTTAGGTACTGTGGCGTGATGTAGTTTGCTGACTTGAAGGAGAAACCGCATATCTTGAAAGTATGAGAATGAGGGACTGATGGGGTTCCTGACGTGTGGGGGTCATTTGGTCACACTCTCGCAATCCTTTCTTTACTTTATGATACCCTAAGTGTTGTGATCTGGAACCGAACTGCAGAAGACATCCCCAATCCTTGGGTGTATCGAGTTAGTTCCAAAACATCCAGCATTTGCAGCTAGACTGTGGCCTCCTCTGCTTTTATTGGGATCCGCACACAGTGAAGCCTTTCTCCAGCTTGAGGGTACCAGGTATATGCGGAGTTGAGTCATTTATTGCCATAACTATTTATGCTAATTAGGGGTGAAGGTATTAGTTAAGATGGGATTACTAACATCAACACTTAAATGCCCATAGTTTACCAGGCGGTGTTGTTTAGACAGACAGACACACACACACACACACACCTTGTAGAATGAGAAGTTTTGTTGTGTATGATAACACGTCCTGCAGACCATAGTCCTTACTTTACCTTTTGTTTCTTTTTTAGTTTGTATTTGTTTTCTAGATTGTCTGCTCGTTACGAATGTTCAGTATATTTGCGATTTAGAGTTGTGTTTTACAGGAGGCTCTCGGGTGTTGTCTTCTGTTTTGAAAATATATAAAAACATAGTCAACCAGAGCAACAGTGTATTTTGTTTTGGACTGTGAATAGCTTATCAACACCTTTCATTTCTCTTTAGCGAGGTTGCATTTTGGTGCAATACGATATGATCTTCTGCATATCTCACAAATGGAATTTAATCTGTACCTCGTGATGATTCCCTGCCCAACTGGCAGCGATTTGCATCCATCATGGTGGAAACATGGCAGCTGAATCCGATTTTTAATAATAATAGACAAAGAGACAAATATGCTTGTGTCATGGATTTAGCAGTCGAATTACAATTATGAAATTGTGCTTTTCACTGGCTTCACGTCAATTCTTGATTACATAATGTTAAGTAAGGTCATTTGTACTACCAAGATACTTCATGTGGAATACAGTTCAAACCAGGCAAAATAAAATAAGTTATTTTATAGGTTTATCCCTAAGTAAACCACTTTTGGAGATGCGTTCTCACATATTGTTTTATTCTCATCTATTTAAATTCTGTTTGAATCAGTTGTCAGCGATGCACACTATAGGTGGTCTCATTTAGGCTATTGGAGTGTCCCATCCTGAGGGACGATTGCGGTAACCACCGTTATCTGTCTTCTTCAAAGGTAATGGCCCTAAGGCAAAGCTGGGGACACTTAACAAATGAATAACGAAAACCATTGTAATACTAAAGATGTGTTGTGGTTTTTCTTGACTTACTTCCCTCCTGTTGGGGACGGAGCCAATGCCGTCTCTGGCACTGCCACACGTTTGAATGTAAATGCCCGTGGAGTGCTATTATAGGTAACTGGATCCCCCACAAGACTTCCCCATGCTAGGTAAGGCTGATGGCATTACACTTATCTAGGCTATGGCCGTAGTTCCTTAGAAGTCGGGCCAACTCACATTCAGGCCTTTCGCATGATCTCTCAGGAAAACAAGCGTTATATAGAGGTCTGAGGCGATGGGATGGCAAACGTCTTGTCTCTCCTGGTTCCTCAACTCCTGGCACCGTGCTTGCTACAAGAGCACACTGTAAAGAAAAGAAAGCTAAATATCCAGCAGGGATAGATATATATTTAATTATCTAAGCAAAAAACTAAATTTTTTACTGAAAAATAATTTCTTTTATTCCGAATAGATAAATTAAATCCAGAAGTCCAAATGTCGCCTGTACATAACCATAACACATGTAAAACACCATACAAAAACCAAACAAGGGAACCGTGATACATAAAAAGAAAGCTGCTAAACCATCTAGTGGTAAGCATTCATATTTCCAGGTAGTGACTGTTGAGGGAAGGACATATCTTCTATAGTGAAGACCATTGTTCACAAGGATAAAAGTTCAATCCATTCACCAAGTTATTCAATCTTATTCAAAATTCCAAGAGCCACACCTTCATTTGATGTAGTCTACGTGTTTCGGCCTTATCACATACGGCCTCCTCAGGACGAAAAGCAACAGTGCCTAAACAATTATAATACACCAAAATTACCACACTGTATAAAATAACATATAAACAGACCATTAACGCCAGGAGTAGGTAAAGCCCGCTCCTGTTCACCAACACCTTTAATGTGCTCGATAATTCCTAAGAATAATATAGTGAAATCCTTATTATCTATACAAATATATACAAAAATATTCAAAATTATCTAAAAATATATATAAGGCAGAACCCTAAGGCAGGACCATATTAACAGAGTTACACTCAACTAGAATCTACTACATGCCAAAACTCCCTTAAGTACATAGTCAAGTAAAAGCACTCAAACCAGTGCTCAGCCAAATGGTCTAAATGATAAGTAGAGGTTAACTAAATATACAAAACACTAAAGCGTCCATGCGACTAAAAAACTGACCTCGGTAAGAACAACGAAGAAATGCCTGAACGGGATAGCGAAAAAATCGCAGCTATGGAATTAAAGAATAAGATAAATCAGTGGGGAGCTGATATCTTTAACAATACTCCACTACAGCGCGTATACACAAACTAATGAGCGCTTACCTATAGCATCCGAGTTCTAACTGACCGGCTTCATTACGGCTCAAATCGCGTTAAGCAAAGACGCGAAGTCGCCGTCTGTAACTCGCGGTTACTCCCGAGATCATTTTTGCAGTCGCGAAGACTCATGGGTGGAAATCTAAAAAAGGACTACCAAACTGCATCTTGCCTAGAGACTATAGGGGCCATTTTATAATATGTAAGACTGCAAATAAATAGGCCATTTTGTAATATACAACAACACAAATAAGAACAATAGAAACATAAAGCTTATAAAGCAATCATTACAAACTTCTAACATATAGCAAAGCATCCAATCAAATACATTAAAGGTGTTGGTGAACAGGAGCGGGTTTTACCTACTCCTGGCGTTAATGGTCTGTTTATATGTTATTTTATACAGTGTGGTAATTTTGGTGTATTATAATTGTTTAGGCACTGTTGCTTTTCGTCCTGAGGAGGCCGTATGTGATAAGGCCGAAACGCGTCGACTACATCAAATGAAGGAGTGGCTCTTGGAATTTTGAATAAGATTGAATAACTTGGTGAATGGATTGAACTTTTATCCTTGTGAACAATGGTCTTCACTATAGAAGATATGTCCTTCCCTCAACAGTCACTACCTGGAAATATGAATGCTTACCACTAGATGTTTTAGCAGCTTTCTTTTTATGTATCACGGTGCCCTTGTTTGGTTTTGTATGGTGTTTTACATGTGTTATGGTTATGTACAGGCGACATTTGGACTTCTGGATTTAATTTATCTATTCGGAATAAAATAAATTATTTTTCAGTAAAAAATGTAGTTTTTTGCTTAGATAGTTAAATATATATCTATCCCTGCTGGATATTTAGCTTTCTTTTCTTTACCTTTGTCCCCTATCCAGGTGGGTTACCGGGACTGCCCCTTACTTGGTGTACAAGAGCACACTGTAGGCAGTCACCTTGGGCCTTAGTATCACTGACTGTTGTGTCAGCTCCCAGTATGACTAAAGTAGTTTGTTGTTTATATGAAGTTGGGTAAACAGTCTTGGTCTAAGGGATGTTGTTGCGCCCTGGTCCTGCTTTGTTGTTTAACTGGAGGCTACCTCTTCTCTTCAGATGGAAGAGACTAGACAAAGCCTTGCCTATCAACCTGTAGGTAGGGGAGGGTGTGCAGCTCACAGGGGCACCTGGCTACGGGCATCAGGTACTCTGCCGCCCAGTAGGTACGACCTTTCTCTCCCACTATATATTTAATTCAGCAGCTAGTTGTGTATCAGTAATTACTACACTGCCCGTACTCTGTTGCCCCAAATTGCTCCTTCACTTTTATCCAGTGTGACAAACGGTACTGTATTTCTGCCTATTACTGTGGCTGGTTAGGCATATCTGTTAGTGGTGTCTGGACAGGTGAGCTGAATTTGACATCTCTCTCATTAAATATGTTAGTGTGTTGTTCAAGCTAACTTAGCCTTGGACAACTGCAGTATTTTCCTTATTTCACCACAGAATTTACCATTATCAACTTTCTATTAAGGTAGAGTATTTCCAAGCCAACAGAGGAGACAAGGAGTCACCTAAGAGAGAAATGTACCCATTCGAAGCCACCTTCCATGCTAAGCCCACAAGAATGTCTGGCCAATCTCACGATGAGTCACTTCTAGAGATGCCGAACTCATAAGGCCCTATAACTTCTTCCTGCTGGTAAAGTAAGTGAGTTAATTACTGGAAACCATACTGCATAGCCATAAGTTTAAGTTCGAAATTAATTTGGCTTTATGATCTTTGACTAAAAGGAGCAAAGAGTAAACCCCAAGGAATTGGTGGGACCTTTAGATGCAATCAGAAACTATGCTTATCAACTTTCCAGGAAAGAATGCTGTTAAATATTTTTCCTATACATTGGTAACTGGTAACAGTTTCTAGATGCTTGTTGCCCAAAGGACAATGGTCTTTGATGGATCTGAATCTTGATCAGGTTAACCTGTAGTTCTTTCGCAGACCTGTAAGAAGCCATTGAGGGCCAGCTGCAAGCCCACAGCAGGTTGATTGAGCAGTCAAACATATTTGGCATAGTATAGGACCCTTGTACAGTGTCCAGTTAAGGAAGGTAGATTCATTTGTACCTGGGCATAGGTGTCTCCAGGGCTGCTCAAATACATGTTAAACACGTAAGGCAAGGGAAAAATAGTTCTGGCAATTATCCAACTAGCATTAGATCCTGGTTGGGAACTATTGTTTATCTTTGTTGTAATTAACTGCCTGCATTTCAGTGTATAGTTCAGCTGTTGTGTATATAAGATTACAAGGGGCACAACTTGTAGCAACCTGTTCCACAAAAGAGCTGTAGTGACACATTTCCAGGCTTTGCTAAACTCCAAAAAGGCACAGTGAAGTGGTGGAGTGTATTTACATAGCAAACTGGTGCCATCAGTAATAGTTATATAATGTTGAGTATTACTTGCAAAAACCAAATGGCTTGTTGGGGTAGTTTTTATTATTATCGACCCGCACTACTAAATCGTTCAAATGTATTTTAGGAAGTAACTTGGCCTATTTCCACTAGGCATGGATGGACAGTATCTGGTAGTTGTTTGGGTTTTTGAGGGAACCTTTTTAGGTTGAGCCTAGGCAACGCACATGCGCTGCCTCTCAACATGCTATATCTACTTATGTGGGCTTTCACCATGCCCATCTCACACCCGTCACTTTCATTCGTTCCTTGGCATGCCTTTCAAAATTGCTTTGGTTTCTTTGGTGAATGCTTTAGGTTTGTCCAGCCATTTGGCTGTTTTGTTCCCGCATTGGATACTGATCCTGTTACATGGATCACTGCACAATCTGCCATATACATTAGTGCAGGCACACTACTTTTTTCTTTCGCCTCTACTTGTTTTGTTAGTTTTCTGCTCTATATCTCAAAACGCCGCTGCGCATCCCTCTTTTTATTTGCCAGTTGTCCCTGTTACCTTTTGCTCCTCCCACCCTGTGCTATTTGTTTTATAAATTCCCCGCTCCCACCCCCATCCCTCCCGTTGTCCGTATTGACCACCTCCCCCATCCCTCCTCCTCTTCTTTTTCTGGGCAAGTGGTGTTTTTTTATTTCTTTCCTAAATGTTATTTTTTATTTGACAAAAGCTGGGAAATGCATCAACATCCACGCTGATCTCCTATCTCCACCGTGTGTTAGCGAGAGGGCGGCAGCGAGTGGCTTTATATGGATTGAAGAGACCCGAGATGGCTTCTGGATCCATGTTCACACATTTAATTACAGCAGCTGCATGTTTATGAGGCGGGCTTTGGGCACTGGCGCCTTTGTATTTACAAATTAAGCACTGGTACACATGTATACATATCTGGATTGTTGGGCTTGCTGGACTCTAGCTCGGGTCCTACAGGCATGCAACTTAAAAAATAAAAAAATAAAAGCAATCCAATTGGTCGTGGGGGCTCCCTTTTTCCCCCATCAGCTTGCTGTCTCCTGTGGGAGCGATAGGCTCCTGTGAGTCCCACTGGAACTTGCACTCTGGCTGCCCCTGCGTGAAAAGAAATGTTGTGGCCACCATTGCAGGACACAGACTCTGGTTTCATGTCTTGAAAATGAAACAAATAAAGTGTAAGGGGGCAGGGTAGTGGCATCCCTCCCCCACCCCGGATCCCATGTGGGACAAATATGAGAAAAAAACTGAGCAGCCGCAATCTTGTGGGACACTCCCTGGAGCCACCACAACCCCCCTAGAGTCCCACGGGATTGGGGAAAAAATGGTGGGGAATGGGTGTCTGTGGAGAGTTGGCCCCATGCAGCCCTGTAGCCGTATGGGTGTGGAATGCTGACCTGCAGGGTATTGATGAAGGGCACAGCTGTGCGAGGCGGGGGTGTTGGCTTTCTCTGGAAATCGCCAAACTTAGTTAGGTGAAGGTAACTGTAGTAATTATGACTTTATTCCTTGCCGTGCTCTGCTTATGACGTTACTTATTACATCAGTCATGACGAGTTCTATTGCTTCATTGATAACTTCACTTATGACATCTGAAATGACAATTTATGGCAACACTGGGCATGGCGAGGGTACTCTTTCTTTAAGTTTAAAAGGGTGCAGATATTCGGTACCTCTGAGTACTCGCCCATTTAAAGCTATATCTGTAAATCTTTCTAGAATTTTGGAGCACCTAACAATACCCCAGTACTACTTGAGTGCACAGTATTCCACCTTATAACCTCCTGCCTCTGTTTTAGAGAGATTTACCAGACAGGCAAAATCAGGTGACTCAAAATAATTGAACATCTAAAACATGCACTCCACCAAAAGCAGTAATTGCCACAGTCAGACCAAAAATATCTGATAATCAAATGTTGCTTTCATAAAATTTCAGTTGTGCCAAACAGATTACTGTGTCATCTAACTTCAGAACTCATAAATTGCTATACAGGTTATGCATATGGACACTATGGATACTATTGGCCCTTTTCAACCCTTTTTTCATGCTCAGTCTTTTATCAGTTATATCAATTTAATTTAAAATGTTTATATTAAATAAGAAATGTTATTCTGAATATTGAATTGTACTTATTGGGAAGTCATTAAGTACTTTTGTGCTCAATATCCTTTCTGGTTATTCTAAGAGGGTCCTTTGCCCACTTTTGATGCGTAGCATTACCTTTTTCTTCAAATGCCACTATCCCAGTTGCTGTCTTTTGAAATTACAGACAATCATTTGTGAACAAAGCAAATAATTGAAAAAATATGCGCCTCAGTGGTGCACATTGAGGTGCATGCGCATCAGATACACTGCTGCGCCTGACTCGGGGCCTGATTACGACCGTGGCAGATGGAATACTCCGTCACAAACATGACGGATATCCGGCCTGCCGTTTTACAAGTTCCATAGGATATAATGGAGACTAAAAAACCAAGCTGCACTGTAGGTAAGCAGATGCTGCAATATGGATTATGCAGCTCTCTCATCGTACTGGAACACAATCCAGGGAGAGATTACAAAAAAGACCTGCTCTCACACCTCCTGGTCTAGCTAGGACCGAAGGAGGTTAGAAATACCCCATGGCCATGACAGGCTGAGTGAAATTAAAAAACTGAAAAAGCTCCCTGTCTTTGCCCAGCAGCCAGGAAGGAATCTATGGCCCTCTTCATTCTAAGCGCACCATGGCACGGGCGTAAGAGGGGTTAGACCTTTCCTGCCTTGTAAATAGGCCTGTGAGTAGTACTTACACCTCCAAGTCGCGTGCACTGCCCATGTCAATGGATCTTTACTGATAGCACTACTACCCTTAAATTCAGTCTTTGGGGAAACCCAGGGATTGGGAGTGTTTTTAATGTATTACTACTTATTGTCTTGTCCAAAACGTGATTTTACATTCCTCTCGGTATGGAAGTGTATGTATAAATCAAATTTATGAAGTGCAAACCTCGCTGTGAAAGCAAAAGAGTAATGCGAAGATCAGGTGTGAAATGAAAGAAGGAGCGTAAGTATATCTTTGGTAGCAGGGTCACTTTTGATATATTGTCCATGGGAGGTGCTGTACCAGCATTTACTAGCAGAAGCGGTGTTCCAGGAAAAAGTAGTGTCTTTAGTTCCTTCTTGAGTTCCTTACAGTTTTTTCATCAGAAGTGTGGAGAACAACTTCCTGCATGAGTTGACATCTAGAGACCTTGATCTTGCTGGTTAGGTACTGTGGCGTGATGTAGTTTGCTGACTTGAAGGAGAAACCGCATATCTTGAAAGTATGAGAATGAGGGACTGATGGGGTTCCTGACGTGTGGGGGTCATTTGGTCACACTCTCGCAATCCTTTCTTTACTTTATGGTACCCTAAGTGTTGTGATCTGGAACCGAACTGCAGAAGACATCCCCAATCCTTGGGTGTATCGAGTTAGTTCCAAAACATCCAGCATTTGCAGCTAGACTGTGGCCTCCTCTGCTTTTATTGGGATCCGCACACAGTGAAGCCTTTCTCCAGCTTGAGGGTACCAGGTATATGCGGAGTTGAGTCATTTATTGCCATAACTATTTATGCTAATTAGGGGTGAAGGTATTAGTTAAGATGGGATTACTAACATCAACACTTAAATGCCCATAGTTTACCAGGCGGTGTTGTTTAGACAGCCAGACACACACACACACACACCTTGTAGAATGAGAAGTTTTGTTGTGTATGATAACACGTCCTGCAGACCATAGTCCTTACTTTACCTTTTGTTTCTTTTCTAGTTTGTATTTGTTTTCTAGATTGTCTGCTCGTAATCGAATGTTCAGTATATTTGCGATTTAGAGTTGTGTTTTGCAGGAGGCTCTCGGGTGTTGTCTTCTGTTTTGAAAATATATAAAAACATAGTCAACCAGAGCAACAGTGTATTTTGTTTTGGACTGTGAATAGCTTATCAACAGCTTTCATTTCTCTTTAGCGAGGTTGTATTTTGGTGCAATACGATATGATCTCCTGCATATCTCACAAATGGAATTTAATCTGTACCTCGTGATGATTCCCTGCCCAACTGTCAGCGATTTGCATCCATCATGGTGGAAACATGGCAGCTGAATCCGATTTTTAATAATAATAGACAAAGAGACAAATATGCTTGTGTCATGGATTTAGCAGTCGAATTACAATTATGAAATTGTGCTTTTCACTGGCTTCACGTCAATTCTTGATTACATAATGTTAAGTAAGGTCATTTGTACTACCAAGATACTTCATGTGGAATACAGTTCAAACCAGGCAAAATAAAATAAGTTATTTTATAGGTTTATCCCTAAGTAAACCACTTTTGGAGACGCGTTCTCACATATTGTTTTATTCTCATCTATTTAAATTCTGTTTGAATCAGTTGTCAGCGATGCACACTATAGGTGGTCTCATTTAGGCTATTGGAGTGTCCCATCCTGAGGGACGATTGCGGTAACCACCGTTATCTGTCTTCTTCAAAGGTAATGGCCCTAAGGCAAAGCTGGGGACACTTAACAAATGAATAACGAAAACCATTGTAATACTAAAGATGTGTTGTGGTTTTTCTTGACTTACTTCCCTCCTGTTGGGGATGGAGCCAATGCCGTCTCTGGCACTGCCACACGTTTGAATGTAAATGCCCGTGGAGTGCTATTATAGGTAACTGGATCCCCCACAAGACTTCCCCATGCTAGGTAAGGCTGATGGCATTACACTTATCTAGGCTATGGCCGTAGTTCCTTAGAAGTCGGGCCAACTCACATTCAGGCCTTTCGCATGATCTCTCAGGAAAACAAGCGTTATATAGAGGTCTGAGGCGATGGGATGGCAAACGTCTGTCTCTCCTGGTTCCTCAACTCCTGGCACCGTGCTTGCTACAAGAGCACACTGTAAAGAAAAGAAAGCTAAATATCCAGCAGGGATAGATATATATTTAATTATCTAAGCAAAAAACTAAATTTTTTACTGAAAAATAATTTCTTTTATTCCGAATAGATAAATTAAATCCAGAAGTCCAAATGTCGCCTGTACATAACCATAACACATGTAAAACACCATACAAAAACCAAACAAGGGCACCGTGATACATAAAAAGAAAGCTGCTAAACCATCTAGTGGTAAACATTCATATTTCCAGGTAGTGACTGTTGAGGGAAGGACATATCTTCTATAGTGAAGACCATTGTTCACAAGGATAAAAGTTCAATCCATTCACCAAGTTATTCAATCTTATTCAAAATTCCAAGAGCCACTCCTTCATTTGATGTAGTCTACGCGTTTCGGCCTTATCACATACGGCCTCCTCAGGACAAAAAGCAACAGTGCCTAAACAATTATAATACACCAAAATTACCACACTGTATAAAATAACATATAAACAGACCATTAACGCCAGGAGTAGGTAAAGCCCGCTCCTGTTCACCAACACCTTTAATGTGCTCGATAATTCCTAAGAATAATATAGTGAAATCCTTATTATCTATACAAATATATACAAAAATATTCAAAATTATCTAAAAATATATATAAGGCAGAACCCTAAGGCAGGACCATATTAACAGAGTTACACTCAACTAGTTTATTCAGTTTTAGTTTATTCGTCTTTATTGTTTAGTTAATAAAAACCATAACAATCATCTCATAATGCTTACAGATAAAACATCTCTAAAATTCTATAAAATTCTGTGATTTCATTTGCCGTGAGGCCATGCGGGGATCTAAAATCAGTTTCTTAATTCTAAGATGCAAAAAAGTGCGTGATTAAGAATGTGTCCCGGATGGCAGGTTTACGTCTTTGGTGTGTGCAGTCAAGAATTTGATAAATTTACATATTGATTGTGCATCATTTGGATCAAACATTGACATCACCGCTGACCGGCAGGAGCGAGTCCCGTTCCTCATAAAAAGCGGTTTTAATAGTTGTCTGCGGGCTTCTTTTAAGGCTGGACAAATACAAATCAGTTGAACCATATCTTCTTTCGGGCCTTTGCATAGCCTGCAGGAAGTCTCTCCTCTATTCTTCCACGATGGTTGATCCGCTCTAGCGGGAAATGCTCCCAAACGCAGAGTCAAGAAGCGATGCTTGATGTGAAGTGCAAAGGTTTCGGCCAAGTATTGTGACGAGGTCATGGTGGTATAAGTGTGCATTACCAGCCAGGCGTGTGAGCGTTGGGCAAGTTTAGCTTTATCATCTAGAAAAGATTGGATACTTATTTCCTTTTTTATCGCTCGACACAAAAGGGAATATGACATGTTGGAATCCCATAGGTACTTTGTTTTCGTCTCTTGCAAGGAGTTGTTCAGGTATCTATTGTATACTGAATTAAGATTGCCGTTTACTGACCTCCATAGTGCCGCTACTAGCGGGCTGACAGTGTTTTTACTTATTTTGTACCAGGTCTTAATTGTGTGGGGTTTTCTGTCGAGGTGCTGTTGCGTTAGACCAAATTCCAGCCTTATCTGTGCAGGGGAAGCAGAGCGAGGGAGATTGAAGACTTGCTTATAGATTTTTATTTGCTGCCTTTCCAGGAGGCTAGCATCTTTCCCGTACTGGGCTGCGCTTCCGTACGTAATTGCTGGAAGGAGTTTGGAAGGAGTTTGGCCGACATAACCGACATTAGTGGTTTATATGATGGGCCCTTTAATCTTTTAGCAAGAGTGCAGAAAGCAAACGTCAGGGCTTTGGACTTCTGCAGAATATACTGGTTTTGTGGCACAAAATTGATCTTATTGTCTACTGTAAATCCAAGATATTTGTAGCTGCAGATCGTATTGAGAGTGAAACCGTTTAATTTAGTTTTATTTGCAGGATTAAAAGGGCAGCCTATTGACATTGTTTTTGTCTTTGAAGTGTTAACCTCTAGTTTGTTTGTCTTTGCAAATTCGCCCAAGGCAGTAACCAGTCGTTGCAACCCTATTTTTGTGTGGCTTAACAGAACAATGTCATCAGCATATGACAGATGTGTTATAGCCAGACTTCCCATCCTTGGAGAATGTGAGTTGGTTGCGTCTAGTTTTGCAGAGAGATCGGCCATGAAGAGGTTAAAGAGGTGCGGGGCCAACACGCAGCCTTGTTTTAATCCTATATTTGTTGGTATTTTCCTGGAAACTTTTGAGCCGTCTGCTATCTTGATTCGTACCCAGGTTCTGTCATACAGCATTTCTATACACCTCAAAATATGTTCTTGCAAACCCCAGCTCCGTAGTTTGTTCCAGAGAATTGCTCTGTCCACACGATCAAAAGCACTTTTGAAGTCCACAAAACATATGTGTAAATTTTTCTTTAAGCACTTAGCTCGATTGGCTATATCTCCTAGCGCAAGAATGTTAGTCACTGTGCCGTAGCCCTTCCAGAAACCAGTTTGATTCATAGGGACCAAGTTATTTAAATTGGACCAGGTGAGCAGGTCTGCTAGGATTAAAGAGGCAAAGTATTTGGCCTCACTGTCAATTAGAGCTATCAGCCTATAGCTAGCTGGGTTTGCCCTGCTGCCTCCTTTGTATATAGGATTAATGATGGATCCTTTCCAACTATCAGGAATGGTACTGTTGCGTTCGACTTCGGCATATAGTATTGACAGAGTGGCTGACCAATAATGGAGATCCGCCTTAAATATAGCTTGTGGGAGACCATTAGGGCCGGGGGCCCCGTCCCTACAGCTCCTTCTGATCACCTGGGCTACTTTATTGGCACTGAATTTCATATCACTCTGAGGAAAGTCTGTAGGTTTTAGTGAAGCCTTCCGTTGCTGATTTTCTACAGGAGGGGTTGGCTTGAAAAATATGTCTGACAGGTACTCCACCCATTTATCTTCTGAAATTGAGGTACAGTTTATTACTCTTGCTTTTCTGTCTATTTCATTCACTGACATCCAGAATTCTCTAGTATTAGCCTTTCTTAAGTTGAAAAGTAATTTGATCCAGAAATCATCCTCCTTTTGGGTTCGTATTTGCCATAGCTGTTTCTTATCATTTTTCCGAAGGGTTTTTATTTGGGCACATAAAGATTCTGTAGGAGGTCTGTCTTTTGTGGATCTGAGTTTACGTCTCAGAATCTTTCTTAATTCTAAGATATTTGGTGGCAAAGTCAGTGGCTTCCGGTTATGATTTGGAGCTTGACGCCTGGCCGAGCCAAGTGATGGTACTAACTGTAGAAAGCTGGCCCACACTTCCCAGGCTGAGAGATCTTGGCATGCTGTTGATTGAAGCAGGGTTTTTATATTTTTGCAGAGCTGTGGTAAAGAGGACTCCGTCCAAAACAAGCGGTTTAGATTGACAGAGGTTACTGTTCCTAATTCATTCATAGCTGGAAGAAAACACGGAGCGTTCCAAGCCAATTCTATGTGCTGAAGCGAATGGTCACAGTGAAGAGTAGGTATGATTTTGAATTTTTTAACATGTGCCAGCAGGGGAAGAGAGACGGCAGTATAGTCAATTGTAGTTGCAGACTTTGCACTATGATGAGTCAAGCTGGGCGGGACATCACCTTTCACCCTGCCGTTTAGCACCCTCATACTCAGATGTTCTAAGGCCTCGACCAATTGCTTGCCCCTTATATCCAGTTTCATCTGTATTGATGGTTGCTGTGGTAGCACTGACCAAATTGCGTTTTCTGCTGCCAATTGCTCGTCCGGTTCTGGAGTATATATCAGATTACTGTTAAAGTCACCTGTTACTAAAATGTCCCATGCTGGATTACCGTACCGTATCTCTTCTACCTTTTGTAGTAACTTCTCAAAGAGAAGTATTTTGCGATGGTTCCGCGGATGGGCGTAGACATTAAAGATAATTAGTGGAGCATGACGATTGAAACTAAAATTGATTTTTATTGCTTGTAAGTCCGTTGATGAGAAGGCCAGCTGTTCTGTTGTGACCTGAAGTGCCGTAGAGATGTATGTGGCTAGACCACCGCTTGCCCTGCCTGATTTGTTTGATTTTTCAGCTCCAATATGGTGTAGAGAATAGCCTCCTAGTTCTATCGGGTCTACCAGCCATGTTTCTTGCAGCACTATTATTGAGTAATTGCAACTGGACATTACTGTAAATCCTTCTGTAATAGATGCTTTTGCTCCCGCAATGTTCCAGGACATAATAGTAACGGTCGGCCTTTGATCTGTATCTGGTGTGTTACGTATGGTGGGTGAATTATTTCTCCTTGAATTTCTCCTTGAATTTAGGGTACGTGCCATCCATCTCCATTCGTCTTGTGCTCCATTCCCTACAATTAGGGGGTTAATAGAGGTATTTGAATCTTTTTCCCCCCATTTGGATTGACACTGTTCCGCTTCCCCGACATCCGGGCCCCCGCCGCGCTTGCGGGCCTGTGATTCCGTTTTTTGAATTGGTTCATTTTTCAGATTTAACAATAGGGGAAAAGGATAACGTGGGCTGGTTGGTTGTGATAGCCGTATACCCCAGATTTCAAACTGTTGCTTAACTGCCATAATTGATGCAGAGATTTCGCTTGTTCTCCACATAGTCAGAGTTTGTTCCCGGTCATTCTGAGTGCTGTTGGAGAGGAATTTCAGTGATATTAAATCTGGGGACATGATTTTCTTAGTTGAAGGAAGCTCTGCCAAAAGCCTCAGAATATTGCCCCTGTTCAGGCTATCTTGTTGTCCGCGTGAGTCCTAATCTGGGGTTAGAATGACCTGCCTTGATTCCTTATAATTTTCAATAACATGACTAGATTGGGAATGCTCTATAATTCTGTGTGGCATAGGCCTGTTCCGTTGGCCATCCTCCGACTTGTTTCTACTTGGGGCCCTTTTCAGCGTGCCTAGTTGTTTGCTTGAAAAGGCTTTGTTTTCAAGGTCTGTTGCAGCTATTTGAGTGTTTTGAATCGTTACTTTTGTCTTTATTCGTCCATCATGATAAGTAGTTGCGACCTCCCTAGAAGCATGTTTAAAATTTAGGGCTGGTGACAGGTGTGTTTCTCCGGTGCGAGGGTTGAGTCTGGACTGCGAGTCGACTACTAAAGGAGTGAGGTTATTGTTCTTTGTGCCTGACGGGATAACTATAACCTGCCCCGCATTGACCTGGGCGGACGATCTTTGCCTTGAAGATGTTTTGAGACTCAACAAGATGCCCTCGGACCTGTCCGGAAGGGTTATTGTAGATAGTGAAGAAGTGGCTTGAGCGACAGCTGCATCGGAGGGTGGCTCTGGTGGAATCCTCACTGGTAATTGGGCATCTAAATGGATTTCAGATTTATCCTTGTAGATGCAATTTCCTGCCCTTAGGCCTCCCTGACACGGAAGTGCCAGCCTCGTTGCCAATGCGTGCCCGTTCAATTGGTCTTGGGATGTTGGGTGTGGCATCTTATATTTGAGCGACATTGGCGAGTCATCAGGTAGATGTTCTTCAGTGAGTTGATGTTCTGGACTGGTGACTACCCCCTCCCTTATGGTTTTGAAGCAATTTGAGATTTGCATGCCACTTGCGGTTCCTAAAGCTTGATTTTGCGGCTGCCGAAGGGTTGAAAATATGGGATACAGATTATCATTGATAGCGTTGGCACGGGTTTGTTTCCTTGCCTTTCTTGCTCGCTTTTTTTGTCTCTTTGTTAGGGGTTTCAGTGCTGGAGCTGGCTGTTCAATTATACTCTCCAAATTGGTAGGCGCTGTTTGTTCCGACTGTGTAGATCTATCTGATCCGTCTATGATCATTGGGGTAATGCAATGAATGTTTGCATCTTTTTTTGCTGGGCTGCTTACCCCAAAGGCTGGTGTCTTTTCAGATGTATCTTGGTTCCTGGGGATGGCCTCATTGGTTTTCCCTGCTTTAACTTCCTGCAGAATCTCTATTAAGACTTGTGGTAACGTACACAGTTTATCTAATAATGGGCCACAATTACAGGGAGGGAGCTGGAGGTTGGAATTTTGTTCAGTTGGATGAATGGCCAGCGAGTCCAGTTTGTGGTTGATGCCAGCTATGCATGTGGCCATTACCTTCATTAGATCCATTTGTAAGTCTAATTTATCTGATTGCATGTTAAGAACCACTGTTGAAGTATGTAGAGCATTCAGCAATGAGGTGTGTAGTCGTGTTAGATCTCCCATTTCACAAGTAGGGTGGTCTGCCTGAGCGGGATTTTTGAATAGAATTTCCCTGTTAATGGACTCTGAGGGGATATTATTGGAAGGTGAAGCGATCAAGCTGCTTTTTACCATTAATTCCTCAAGTGATTGTATTTTGGACATCTCGCTAGAGAGTTCAATGATTGGGTTGAAAGTTCTTTCTTGTTGGTGTGTAGTAATACTGTTTTTAATGCTTTCTACCACCAGAGGGTGGCTCGACTGCTGGTCCTTAGGATTCATTAGATCAAAAGTTTTTAAGTCCAGCGCTTCTCCCAGGTCTTTGTTATTTGTTATAGAGAGCGACTGTAACCAGGAATCTTCCAACCCTGTAATTACTTCGGAACCAATGACCAGTCTCTCATTATTCCCCTGGGTGTTGGAGTTTGACCACGGGATTGGGGTTGATTGTTGGTGGGTTTTCACAAACCCAGTGTCATTATGTACCTCTGTCTCATTACCCGTAGAGACTGGAAGCTCGGAGTTACTTGGGTTGCCTGTTAAAACCTGTAGATGAGCACTTAGAGAAGTTTCCCACTCCTGGGCATGTACCTGAGCCATAGTCACGATTCTACCTGCTTGCGAATGTTTGTGGGCTATTGGGCTACTTGAGCGACTGAAATTGATTTGTTGCCCTTGGAGCAGGGGATCACTAAGCTCTTCAGGAGCTTGGACCTTTGATGTTTCCTAATTGTTGTGTCTGGTTTGTTGACAGCCCGGGCCCCCGCTGCCCCGTGATGAGAGGTTGTGGAGTCAGTGGGGTTGGAAGGCCCACGACGGTGTCGGGATTTGAGAAAAAAGCCGCTGCTGGATCTTTCAAAAAGTCTGCCTTGTTAGTGAGTTCTGTTTGTTTGAAGTAGAGCTGAAAAGGAGTGAGGGGTGCTACCAGCTGTTCCTGTCTGCTACTTTGCGGACATGGTGCTGAGTGCTTTGCTGAGCACTTTCCCTTCCCTTGCGTCCTCCTTTGGGGTTTTAAAGGTTTGACTTTGCCCTCTGCTAGAATCCTGAGTCGCCCCGATCTCATGGTGGTTATCTCTTGGCCTGGAATGGCGAAAGAGATGCGCGATTTGCTTTTTCCTGATGTTTAGGATTGCAGGGCTACAGTGGCTGAACACGGCAGGTGAGCGGGGCACCCGGGGATTCACAAGCTGCACCCGACCTAGCGGGCCGCCTCCGTGTAACCCCGGTGCACTCTCTCTGCAGCAGTTTACAAAAGCTGCTGCGCTCACTGTGTCCTGTAGGAAATGGAGGGCCCTGGTATACCCTGCGCACTACACCCTCTGCTTAGATGATAGTCAGTGAAGTAGTACACACGACAATGTACTGCAGTGGGCTGGGAGTCCGAGGGCTGAGTGTCCGTAGGTTCGTAGGTTACGGTTGTGAGGAGGTAGGTGGCGCGAAGTGCAGTTGGGGGGTGCAGAGGGTAAGCGGGGCACACAGGGCCCACAAGCTGCACCCAGACCTGGCTGGGCCGCTTCCGTGTGGCACTGGTGCACTCTCTTCGCTGCTGTGACTGACACAGCTGCGCTCACCCTGCTTTTCACAGTAGCCTTCACGGCAACAGCAATGTCCGCAGTGGCAGCGGATGCCCCTCGTCCGCGGTGCCCTTGTTAGCGCGTCGGCTCCGTCTCGGTCGCTCGCTCCGTCTCACTCAGTGCGACCACTTGAGAACGTCTCCTCCTGCTGCTGCTTCAGGGCTCTGATTCGAGTCGCCGATCCCGATTTTCTGAAAAGACCTTCAGTATGTGGATGCTGGCTCAAAAACTGGCAGATCTCCACCAGAGGCTGAGGGACGGCTTCATCACTTTCTGAAAGAGGCAGTGCTTGCAGCGGGATCCCAGACAGACCTATGCGGGGAGGGGAAACCTTTAGCAGCAGGAGTTCTTGGCTTCACTGCCTCATAGACACCTTCCAGGGGAGTACTTGCCTCAGTGTGCAGTGTGCAACCAGACGTTCTCACCTGCTTATCAGTGTAGATATGCTCATTGTAGCTCAAGCCAGTTGTCAGGTTGTATACTCCTGTCTCCAGACGGAGGCTCTTAAAAATCCAATTGCCTCTGCCTTGCCTCTGCCTTGTTTTCGACTCCAAAAGTACTTGTAACATATAGTTAGCCCCGCCCTCGTTGCGGGATCAGCTCGAGTAAGGTTGTGGGGGCGGAGCTGGTGTCCTGACAGATACGGACTGTCTTGCCGAAGAGTCGGTCACACGCACTGAGCTGCGCCTAATGAGCACCGTGGTCTTCTTGTTGCCACGGGGAGCAGGGGGTATCAGCAGACAGCCCCCTTGTTGAACATACCTGGGCAGACTCTTGACCAGTTCGTGGCGCCGCTTCTCCCTCCTCTCTCCGTGACCGAACCGAGACCGGCGGCTTCTCTTTGTCCGTTTCCCCTCTCCAACTGCCCCGGGTGCGGGTTTCACTCTCCCGTGCACCAACAGACAGCGGCCTCACTCCTGCTTCGCCGAGCCGACCGGAAGTGACGTTAGTGTTCCGTTTACGTTCTGCCTCTTCGATTTCCTCGACGTGTGTTTCATCTACTGAGCTTTGATTACACTCAACTAGAATCTACTACATGCCAAAACTCCCTTAAGTACATAGTCAAGTAAAAGCACTCAAACCAGTGCTCAGCCAAATGGTCTAAATGATAAGTAGAGGTTAACTAAATATACAAAACACTAAAGCGTCCATGCGACTAAAAAACTGACCTCGGTAAGAACAACGAAGAAATGCCTGAACGGGATAGCGAAAAAATTGCAGCTATGGAATTAAAGAATAAGATAAATCAGTGGGGAGCTGATATCTTCAACAATACTCCACTACAGCGCGTATACACAAACTAATGAGCGCTTACCTATAGCATCCGAGTTCTAACTGACCGGCTTCATTACGGCTCAAATCGCGTTAAGCAAAGACGCGAAGTCGGCGTCTGTAACTCGCGGTTACTCCCGAGATCATTTTTGAAGTCGCAAAGACTCATGGGTGGAAAACTAAAAAAGGACTACCAAACTGCATCTTGCCTAGAGACTATAGGGGCCATTTTATAATATGTAAGACTGCAAATAAATAGGCCATTTTGTAATATACAACAACACAAATAAGAACAATAGAAACATAAAGCTTATAAAGCAATCATTACAAACTTCTAACATATAGCAAAGCATCCAATCAAATACATTAAAGGTGTTGGTGAACAGGAGCGGGTTTTACCTACTCCTGGCGTTAATGGTCTGTTTATATGTTATTTTATACAGTGTGGTAATTTTGGTGTATTATAATTGTTTAGGCACTGTTGCTTTTCGTCCTGAGGAGGCCGTATGTGATAAGGCCGAAACGCGTCGACTACATCAAATGAAGGAGTGGCTCTTGGAATTTTGAATAAGATTGAATAACTTGGTGAATGGATTGAACTTTTATCCTTGTAAACAATGGTCTTCACTATAGAAGATATGTCCTTCCCTCAACAGTCACTACCTGGAAATATGAATGCTTACCACTAGATGGTTTAGCAGCTTTCTTTTTATGTATCACGGTGCCCCTGTTTGGTTTTTGTATGGTGTTTTACATGTGTTATGGTTATGTACAGGCGACATTTGGACTTAAGGGAGTTTTGGCATGTAGTAGATTCTAGTTGAGTGTAACTCTGTTAATATGGTCCTGCCTTAGGGTTCTGCCTTACATATATTTTTAGATAATTTTTAATATTTTTGTATATATTTGTATAGATAATAAGGATTTCACTATATTATTCTTAGGAATTATCGAGCACCTTAAAGGTGTTGGTGAACAGGAGCGGGTTTTACCTACTCCTGGCATTAATGGTCTGTTTATATGTTATTTTATACAGTGTGGTAATTTTGGTGTATTATAATTGTTTAGGCACTGTTGCTTTTCGTCCTGAGGAGGCCGTATGTGATAAGGCCGAAACGCGTCGACTACATCAAATGAAGGAATGGCTCTTGGAATTTTGAATAAGATTGAATAACTTGGTGAATGGATTGAACTTTTATCCTTGTGAACAATGGTCTTCACTATAGAAGATATGTCCTTCCCTCAACAGTCACTACCTGGAAATATGAATGCTTACCACTAGATGTTTTAGCAGCTTTCTTTTTATGTATCCCGGTGCCCTTGTTTGGTTTTGTATGGTGTTTTACATGTGTTATGGTTATGTACAGGCGACATTTGGACTTCTGGATTTAATTTATCTATTCGGAATAAAAGAAATTATTTTTCAGTAAAAAATTTAGTTTTTTGCTTAGATAATTAAATATATATCTATCCCTGCTGGATATTTAGCTTTCTTTTCTTTACCTTTGTCCCCTATCCAGGTGGGTTACCGGGACTGCCCCTTACTTGGTGGACAAGAGCACACTGTAGGCAGTCACCTTGGGCCTTAGTATCACTGACTGTTGTGTCAGCTCCCAGTATGACTAAAGTAGTTTGTTGTTTATATGAAGTTGGGTAAACAGTCTTGGTCTAAGGGATGTTGTTGCGCCCTGGTCCTGCTTTGTTGTTTAACTGGAGGCTACCTCTTCTCTTCAGATGGAAGAGACTAGACAAAGCCTTGCCTATCAACCTGTAGGTAGGGGAGGGTGTGCAGCTCACAGGGGCACCTGGCTACGGGCATCAGTTACTCTGCCGCCCAGTAGGTACGACCTTTCTCTCCCACTATATATTTAATTCAGCAGCTAGTTGTGTATCAGTAATTACTACACTGCCCGTACTCTGTTGCCCCAAATTGCTCCTTCACTTTTATCCAGTGTGACAAACGGTACTGTATTTCTGCCTATTACTGTGGCTGGTTAGGCATATCTGTTAGTGGTGTCTGGACAGGTGAGCTGAATTTGACATCTCTCTCATTAAATATGTTAGTGTGTTGTTCAAGCTAACTTAGCCTTGGCCAACTGCAGTATTTTCATTATTTCACCACAGAATTTACCATTATCAACTTTCTATTAAGGTAGAGTATTTCCAAGCCAACAGAGGAGACAAGGAGTCACCTAAGAGAGAAATGTACCCATTCGAAGCCACCTTCCATGCTAAGCCCACAAGAATGTCTGGCCAATCTCACGATGAGTCACTTCTAGAGATGCCGAACTCATAAGGCCCAATAACTTCTTCCTGCTGGTAAAGTAAGTGAGTTAATTACAGGAAACCATACTGCATAGCCATAAGTTTAAGTTCGAAATTAATTTGGCTTTATGATCTTTGACTAAAAGGAGCAAAGAGTAAACCCCAAGGAATTGGTGGGACCTTTAGATGCAATCAGAAACTATGCTTATCAACTTTCCAGGAAAGAATGCTGTTAAATATTTTTCCTATACATTGGTAACTGGTAACAGTTTCTAGATGCTTGTTGCCCAAAGGACAATGGTCTTTGATGGATCTGAATCTTGATCAGGTTAACCTGTAGTTCTTTCGCAGACCTGTAAGAAGCCATTGAGGGCCAGCTGCAAGCCCACAGCAGGTTGATTGAGCAGTCAAACATATTTGGCATAGTATAGGACCCTTGTACAGTGTCCAGTTAAGGAAGGTAGATTCATTTGTACCTGGGCATAGGTGTCTCCAGGGCTGCTCAAATACATGTTAAACACGTAAGGCAAGGGAAAAATAGTTCTGGCAATTATCCAACTACCATTAGATCCTGGTTGGGAACTATTGTTTATCTTTGTTGTAATTAACTGCCTGCATTTCAGTGTATAGTTCAGCTGTTGTGTATATAAGATTACAAGGGGCACAACTTGTAGCAACCTGTTCCACAAAAGAGCTGTAGTGACACATTTCCAGGCTTTGCTAAACTCCAAAAAGGCACAGTGAAGTGGTGGAGTGTATTTACATAGCAAACTGGTGCCATCAGTAATAGTTATATAATGTTGAGTATTACTTGCAAAAACCAAATGGCTTGTTGGGGTAGTTTTTATTATTATCGACCCGCACTACTAAATCGTTCAAATGTATTTTAGGAAGTAACTTGGCCTATTACCACTAGGCATGGATGGACAGTATCTGGTAGTTGTTTGGGTTCTTGAGGGAACCTTTTTAGGTTGAGCCTAGGCAACGCACATGCGCTGCCTCTCAACATGCTAAATCTACTTATGTGGGCTTTCACCATGCCCATCTCACACCCGTCACTTTCATTCGTTCCTTGGCATGCCTTTCAAAATTGCTTTGGTTTCTTTGGTGAATGCTTTAGGTTTGTCCAGCCATTTGGCTGTTTTGTTCCCGCATTGGATACTGATCCTGTTACATGGATCATTGCACAATCTGCCATGTACATTAGTGCAGGCACACTACTTTTTTCTTTCGCCTCTACTTGTTTTGTTAGTTTTCTGCTCTATATCTCAAAACGCCGGTGCGCATCCCTCTTTTTATTTGCCAGTTGTCCCTGTTACCTTTTGCTCCTCCCACCCTGTGCTATTTGTGTTATAAATTCCCTGCTCCCACCCCCATCCCTCCCGTTGTCCGTATTGACCACCTCCCCCATCCCTCCTCCTCTTCTTTTTCTGGGAAAGTGGTGTTTTTTTATTTCTTTCCTAAATGTTATTTTTTATTTGACAAAAGCTGGGAAATGCATCAACATCCACGCTGATCTCCTATCTCCACCGTGTGTTAGCGAGAGGACGGCAGCTGCTGCTGGCGGTCTCACGCTCTCCTCCTGATGCAGAGCACACGCATGAGTCATGAAGCAGACAGAGCGTGTTCACCAGAGAGCGCATTCACCAGAGAGCTGCAAAGCTATAAGGAGTCGATGGACCAACCTTTACTTACTGGCAGTCGTCCTGTGGTAATCCTTGCTTTGTCCCTACCCATATGTTTTCTTGTAAAATTTAACGGTTCTAGATGAGTATTGAGATCTTTACTCAATACCTCATCCTTCGCTACAGGGCTGTGCCACACCGGATGCACCTACAAGCTACTTTCAGCTGTCCCCATCGGTAAGAAGCTCATGCGCACAAGCTGCTCTGGGTTTTTTGTGAAGCCCGTACTGGGAGTAGGAAGCAAGCTGAGTGCTTGTTTGGATCCGGACAAATTCAGGCAGCAGCCTTCCCACTTCATATAGTTTCAGATATTGAAACCTTCAATGTGCAGCCGACAGGAAGATCATGCAGTTTCAACAACCTGCTACCCAAAGGATTGAAGACCCCACAAGAAGTTTGGTATCCAAGTCAAGTTCATGTGAGAACGCTTATGGGAGTCGAATATGGGCACCCATGCACCCATATCCCAAGGATACAGCGCAGAATGCGACTTCAAGTACAAAAGATGTTGAGCCTACAGTCACTCCTGGAACTCTGCCACCGCTTCTTAAGTTTCCCCCTCACTCCAGGAGCTAAGACAACACAGTTGTGAAGTGGGGGGCATACATTTTTTCAGCACTGGCATCCCGCAACAAGGCCCCTACACTCAGTGCCCCATACCCCGAATTAGATTTCATACCTACAGGAGACTTAGTTAGCAGTGCACTTCTGAAGAGGACGGGACAACAGTCAGCTTACCAAAGATCATGCTTTGGTGGGCTGAGTAGTCCTAGTGCTCCATTGGAGGTGTTCAGCCATTCCTGTGAAGTTTCTGCTTTTCTTGTGGCAGCAGTGCCTCACTGTAGGAATACATCCAATACCTGTCTCTCAGTGATTGCATATCCCTCACCTTCTCCCAAGTACTTATTGCTACTAAAGACAATAGCCATGGAAAATACATATATGTTTGTATTTAAATATATTCCTGCAGACCCCACACCTCAGGAATACTGCTTCCAGTGTTCAGACTGGTTAGGGAAACTTTTTTCCCAGCAATAACTCTCCAGCGCTGCTGGTTGATGGCATGTGGCTCGAGGCACTGCTGCTATGGAATTGACATCGCAGGTATGCATATGGCACCAACCAGCGTGCTTGCGTCTGTTACCCTTTTCCACTCATCATCAACACGGTCTAGATTTGTTGATTGGTGTTTTACTGACAAATTCCTCCACTATTAGAGAATTCGTCAAATGGTTTATTAAAGGACCTCAGGCTTCAAGCATTACAGAGATTGCAGCACAATAATGTCCCTTTCGGGTACTCCCACAACAAATGTTAGCTGTGTAAGAGGTCGAGACGTGACTCCGTGACCAACAGCTCTTGTACGTCCGACCTCTCTCTCTCTCTCTCCCTCTCAGTACAAGTCTTCTAGAATATCTTCCCACAAAAAAAAGAACACAAAGCGCCATAGGAAGACATAGTCTTCGTCGAGGAAGCGGTCTCGTTTGCAGAACAGTTTGGAGAAGTGTGGCACAATGGGTGGAGAAGTGTGGCACAATGGTTAGAACAGCAGACCCTGATGCAGAGATCTGGCCCGGGACCAGGGTTCAATACCCACCTCGGCGGGTCCTGGGCTCAATTCCCTTAGACCAGATAATTCTCACCTCAGTGCCTAATCTAATTGATGGGTCCCACTCTGTAACTCTGGGCAATAGCTTGCTTAATCTCCACCACGGCCCTCACAGCGCTTGGATGCCTGGCTTCACCCTGGGGGTTGTCCAGGAGTGGGTGCCTCACAGGGAAAAGCCAGGAGGGGTTCCACAGCGGTATGCGTACAGCGCCTTGAGACCCTAACGGGTGAGTAGTGCGCTATACAAGTGCGAAATTTACATTTACCCTGGATGACTGACGCCGTTCATTTTCTCAATGTCAGAACCGCTGCCCAATCACCACCACCATCTAACCGATGCTTAAAAAAAACTGAAAAAGGGAGACTAGAATTCACAGGACTTTCAGCTGACCCTTTATGTTCACTATCAGTACATCTATAATGCAGTGTGCCCTCCTGTTCCACATAGTTCAGCACTCTGCGTCTGCCTGCAACAACATCGCAGAATGTGTTGACGGGGGTGAGACTATCATGGACGCCTCCCCAGAGGTGAAATGTCATTCCTGAGATCAGGAACGGCTCGTTCCCAATTTCATTCTGTAAGTCTCATGTTTCTGCCTAATCCCCATGCTCGCAACTCCTGGCCGCTTTCCGAAGAGCTGGTTAGTGTCCCTGGCTGCAGCTAGTGGGAGCATCTCTTTGCATTTCTCAGGTCCTGTTTCCGAGCTTGTGGTCTCTGGTTCTGCCAATGATCCATTTTTGACTCGTAGGCTTCCAAAGGTTTGACCGTCACACCTGACAGATGTCAGCCCAGCTGATGTGTTTGCCACAGACTGTGCTTCTTTCATCAGCATCATTTGGGCCCAGCCCCCCTTACTCTTCTACTAGGAGGCAGCATGCCAGTCTGAAGCTGTTCAATGACTCCAACTCCTTCAAATCCTGAGTTAGAAATGGGAACAGATTCACTTCGGGAGCCCACAGATTACATAGGTAGGCGGGGAGTGAGTGAATAAGTTCGGAGGAGCCAACTCACCCTACCTCATTAGTACCAGTTTAACACCTAAATATAGCGATAAGCAACAACCTTTGGAAATGGCGCTCCATTCTCAATTTCCATTGCCCACTTTCATCCCTCCTTTACACTCTGTTTCCTCTCTCTAGTGCCTGCTCTAGTGCCTGTACCTCTTCGTGCTGTGCAATGGTCCACCTGTTGCCTCTCCCCCTGCTCTCAGTGCACCTCCCACTCATCCCTCCCTTTCATCCCTCCCTCTCTCTCGTACTCACACCTCTCTCACTCACTCTTCCAGCCTCTCTCATATTGGTTCACTTCAGGTCTTCGAGCAAAGTTTCTTTCTTGTGCCTTTTCAAAATTAGCGTCCCTCAAGGCCACGCTCCCCTCTTCTTGGGGTGTCTTCTGCAAATATAGGCTCTCCTTCTTCATGGGTCTGTGGCCTGCTCTCCCCTTCTTTCTCTCTTTTTCACACACTTTCTGGTCCTCTGTCTGGAGTTCATTCAGCAGTTCGTGCACAAACTACCTATCCCTCTCTAGCTTCCTTTCTGTCTATTCTGTGCAGCTCTTAACCATATCTGTTCACCATGCCACACAACTACTACACAAATACACTACACACCACACAATTCCACCCCACACTATTCCACAACAATTCCAATCCAACCCACATAATTCCACTCCATACCACATACACCCACTCAACACCAAAACACGCAAATGTGAGACCGATTGCATTGCAAATGCTAGTTTCATTATAGAAATTATCACCCATTACCACATGAAAAAATGCTGTTCTTCACAAAAATAGCATTAAACCAGGGGCTCACCAGTTGATATTCAGTTTGTAACAAATTCATAGACTAGCCACCTGGGCCTGTGGCTGCAGAAAGCTTGCTCTTGTTTGTTAAATTTTGTACGAGGGCATCATTTGAAAAGGAGGCTTCAGTATTTTGCACTACAGGATGAACTGAACTCCACATTTAATAGCTTAGATGTGCACAATGTCCAGCCTTTGTAGACAAATGCATATGGCACATGACCTCTAGTGTTATTGAGACTGGGCTGTTGCAATAAGTGCCCAGAATATTCAGTAAGTAATATGATTTTACATATAGGCCCAGTTTTTTATGGGAGTTGAATTTTTGTTCCATCCTATTTTTTTAAATGTTGCATCAAAGCAGAAATGTTAATGCCAACGAACAACAGAATGTTGTGCCTATAGCTTTTGTCGAGTGAAGTGTCCACCAACTGATATAGAAAGGAAATAGTTTTATGGTATTACCACATGCTGAGATGGTATCAATGAGGGAACTGGGTTCTGTGGTAACAGTAGTTCCAGTACAAGTAGTAAGATCAATGAGAAATTCGTACATGCAATTAGATATTGTATGGCAGGTTAGACCTTTGGGGATACTGTCAATCCTGTTTCTTAGTGGTTGCAACAGTGTATCTGGACAAAAGGCATCTCAGCTTGGTCCACATCCGAAGGAGAGGGACGAAGAAGTCAGCCTCCAAAGTGTAAAATCGTTTGTGAGACCTTGCAGCAGATTTTGGGAGAAATGATCTCTGTCAGGATGGATAACTCTCTCAAAGGACCCTCGTATATCGAAGAATTTGCATGAAATAAAAGTATGGCCCAACAAATAATACAAAGAACCGTGTATTTGTGTGTACTTGCATGAGTATCAGGTGAAATCTGGACATTCATTATTGGCATGTTGACTCTTTCTCAACAAGGCCACACAGCGAAATCCTTCTAGTGTCAATTAACTTTTGAAGGTAAAATAATCTAGTTCTTTTTTTGACGACTTGACCATTCTCACTTAACTATCCATGAATTGTAGCATTAAAGGTTTTAACGATCCATGGCGCACCTTAGCAGTATAGGTAGAGCGTTTTTTTTCCAGTATAGGGGAGCCTTTTCTTCTTTGCATAGGCCTTAGCACAACTAGTGAGTTTTATAAAAAAAATAAAAAAAATTTGATTAAATATTGCATGTTCAGATAATAGTCTGCGAATGAACTCAGGTTCAATCCTATTAATAAGCTGGTCGATGCATGCTTCTGGACAAAACGATGCTCAATCTGATCTCCATCAGAGAGAGGGGTAGAGAAGTCAATCTCCAAAGCGGAAGATAGTGGTTTTTAAAACGAGCATCAGCTTTTGTGGGAAATGATCACTCTCAGGTGGGAGAACTACCTCATAATACCGGCATGTATCCAAGAATGTGCCCAAAATAAATGTAAAGTCCAGCAATGACCGCGTTCTAATTTAATACCCTGGAGTAGGAGACGAAATACAGCCATTGATCAGTGACTTATCCGGCATCAAGGTCGCACACAGAAATCTATGTAGTGTCATGTGGCCCTCAGATGATAATAAAATACCAAGATACTTAGATTACCCATCTGTTATCATTCTCGCCGACTAGACCGCTACTACTTACGTAGATATGTGTTTTGGCATTCCAATCACTACTTAAGCCTTAAATTTAAATTGAGCAGTTATAATCTGCCCAATTACACCTGGCCTGGTAATCCTGGACCCCGATTTCCTGGGTACAGATTTTATCTGTCTGGTAATCCAGCTGGTAAAAATTTTGGGCTGAAAATTCAGCCTTTTCTGCTCCCCTACCCCTGTCCGTACTCTTCCTACAGCGTGGGGGGAGGATGAAGTGACCCCTACTACCAGGCCATATTACTCTATACCTAGTGCCATCATCAAAACTTCTGTTCAGAGCAGATATTAAATGGGAGCATTAACCTGTACCTGGACTACTGCGAGGAATTTCACTTGGAAAAAATCGGCACCGACTGGTTATTCCTTCTTTAACTTGAAATAGGAAGATTTCTGTGTGGGGAGGTATTGGAAGGAATCGCTAACTCTGGCCACTTGTATCCCCGTACCTAAATGTTCCTAACTCATATTCATGGCTTAAATACAAACTTCAGGATTTTTTAAGAGAAATGCTTGAAATGAAGAATTAAATTCAGCCAGTAAGAATCTCCTTTGATTCCAGAGGGAAAGAGTTGCAAACAAATATCACTTTATCACCATTGGAAAACATGTCACATACAAAATGGATCTTAACTGTCAAGTGTTGGGCAAACTAAAGCGCCTGAGCGATGCAGGCACAGCAGCGTTATCAATAGTGGCAACTTCTAAGCCCGGAGTAGGGGCAACCCTTTGCACTATGCAAGGACACGCTAGAATACTGTGTAATTAGTAATGTAAAGTGAGTCAGTTAATCACCTTACTGGGTTTGCCAGTAGCTCCAGACTAGAAATGAAATCCGAATAACGGAAATTGTGTGATGTGATTGGTCACAGAGGGAGTGCTAGGAAATCTGCTCTGTCAGTAGTTCAGTGCAGCCACAATATGTTACCTATCTCAAGACAAGGACTGCTGTGAAGTTGCTCTGCTAACATCTTAAGCAGAGCTGGGCTTGGTGGCCATTTGTATTTGTAGTCATTTCAGTAGAATTCTAGAGTTCTCAATGGAATCTGTAGCTACAGTGTAAGAAGGAAAACATTCAAACTGGAGTTTGCTGTGGTTTTAGAAAGTTGCAACTGAGATGGAGTGGATTTGAAGACCTTGGAGCCAGTGCTTGGGTTTCATCTTTGTAATTTACCACCAAATCTTGCTATCTAGGGCCAGTCAACTTCACTTTAGATGATTCATTTACAGAGAGTAAGAGATTTGAAGAGAAAAATACAGAAACAATTAATTTAGACCAAATGAAATATAATTTTACCACATTGTCAGAAGGCAGGTTCGTTGGAATATTGACTATTTAAGGCAAAGACTTGTTCTTGCTTGTGTTTGCCTGGTTGTCCTTTCACAAGCGTTGATCAGAGGAGGCACATGTACAGAATGTTTTACGTGAACGATACTAGGGACTACAGAAGAAGCAGCTACACTTTGCAGTTATGCTCAGAGAACTAAACCTTGCGGAGTGGAGCAACAGGAATTGTAATTGTACCATTAATAATAGGGCCAATATGGCTTAGAGATTTTATTGAAAAGACACATTCATTGCTGTATTTTAGTATCTTCTTCACTCAAAACCTTACCCTGAAAGTCACTGCAAGCCTTTAAAGACATTGGAGCTGAGTATAGCAGACGCAGAGCATCGAGCCGCCTCAAGCATGACATGAAGGCGTGATGTTCCTCATTGGAAACTAGTCGGTGTACTAACATTATACACAGAACATGCATAAACATGGAAAAGCTGCTGCTGGACCTACCTCAACATCTGATGTGCTGCAGTAGGAGCTGTGGACAGAATGTTTGTCATGGTAAAAAGTACAAATGTCAGAACAGTCTAAGATTGCGAGCAAAAAGAAGGGGGTTGTCTATTAAGGCCAGATGTGGTAAGAACAGAGCCAGGAGATGGGCTGATGAATGTTGACATATTTCCGGTAGTGGCGGGAACCCTAGTCTGCTGTGAGGCATTGCTCACTGCTACCGCCCCCTGGGGGTCTATAACTTTTCACTGAAGCAGATGGTCTCACTGACTTCATCGCACAACTCTCCTGCCGTTGGCTTGCAGCTCTGCCTATAGGAATACTCGGCCCCAAACAAGATGATTATTGTGGTGTTTTCTTGGGTGCAGTTCCCTGGGCGGTGCTATGCGTGGGTGCGCACTGCAGGGGGCGAAAGTGCTCCAAAGTTTCATTTAACGGCGGTGACTGGGCCGCGCCAGCATTTGAGTCCGCCGCCCTTTGTCTAACACTAAATCGTTCACTCAGTAAGATTAGTTTACAAATGTATTGAAAACTGCGCGTTACTTGGATAAGGAGCTCTCTGTTGGTAAAAACAACGTTTTGCTGTTTGAGTCAATAGTTGCGCTTGTCAGGCTGTTTCTCCGCCGCTGAAATGAAGGCCCCGTTGTCCCTTCAAGACTCGCGAGAGCGCAGAATTAATTGTCAGTGTTTAGATTTTGTGAACAAGCTCGGCTTTCATCAGCAGGAACCTTCATTTTTGCTGTTTGACAAATAAAACAGGGTAAGCTAAAGTACGAAAGAGGAAGCTGGAAAATATCGAAATAATTCTGAGTGGCTCCACTAGTTAATCAGTATAGTAAAATTACAGTTGGTTGGTAGCAAATTAGTTTGACCTTTGTGTAGTCATGATTTAAATGGCTCATCAGGACAGTATAAATGCATGTAAACTGATTAAATAATACCGTTCTAATGGGGTCATGCTGCAGATCATGGGGGGAAAAGAAAACATCTTTTAACCATCTTTAATGGTTTGAAAAGTGAAAACAACGCGCTGTGGGTGATGCTTTTGTGGCCATCACAAAATAAGTCCATGCTGCCTTTTTTTTTGTGCAAAATGGGCTACTTGACAACCACAGAACCACAGAGCGTCTTCCCGCCTGTGGTTGGTGGGGTCTCATGCATGACCGGACATCCTTTTGGTTATTTCCACTGTGGCCCTTCCTCCCTGACTGAAGTCCATGCACTAAGTGGACCCACCCGTTTAAGGCCTGATGTCAGTCCTCTACCTCCCATGGCGGGAATAAATAGCTACGTTTTCGCTGAGGACTTAATCAAAATTTGCTCATTTTCATGTAATTAGTCAGCACAATCGAATACTGACAGGCTTTCTAACTATTAAAGTGCAACTTACTTGCAGAGTTCCTTTCCCCCACTCGTCTTAACATTGGATTTTACTCCGTTCCTTGGCTGAGTGTAGGTGCTGCAGGACTGATCCACAAACACAGCCTGTGATCTCCACTCGGAGACTAGCTTTTGACTCCTAGCGACCAGCTAAAGTCTACATTAAAGTGCCTTTAGTACACTAAAATACAGCAACAATAAAAGCAGAGCCACTGAAATTATGCTATTTTGCAACTTATGCATTTTCTGCGTAATAGTGGATTTGCCACACATTCCTTCAGCTGCGGCAGATTTTAACAATAATGTTGTTTCTGACTCAAGTAGATCACAAGTTGCTAAAAAGATGATGACAGTGCTGATTTGCAGAGGAAGGCCAGTCAGACTGCATGATTGATCCCTTTCTGTTGCTTATTACTTTATTTCGGTGTTTAACTGGTACTAATGAGGTGAAAGTTTTTGCCTATACGGTGTTAACAAATGGCAACTGACAAAAAATTAAATAATACTATTATAAAGTATACTATATTTCTATACATAATTTAGATTTTCTTCCCTCATAATCTAGTCAACTCTTCTGTAGAATTTGGTTCTCCTGTGCCACACAATTCTTGTGGTCCGACTAAAATCCAGTGAAATGACTACTTTCCACTCAGTAAAACAAGAACCCATTACCTCATTGGCTTTTGCTTTGGCAAGGAGTTAGACAGGGTTGCGTACTGGTCTCTACTCTGTTCTCACTGTGTATTAATGATGTAGTGAGCCTGCTGGACAGAGCTGGTTTTGATGCATCCAAGGTGGAATGCAGGAGAGTGCTTAATCTGCTTTTCGCAAATGACCCCTTCCTGAGCTCTAAGTCACTTAAAGGCCTCCAGCAACTCTTGGGCAATTTTGACATCTTGTGGGTTTGATCCGAATAGCTCCAAAACAAAATGTAACATTTTTACATAGGCAAAATGTAAAAAGTTCAAATGCAAACTGCATGTTAAGACTGAGTTATTAGAGCAGATCTCCAACTTTGACTACTTAGGGATAAGACTGACATCAAACTTGGATTGGACCATGCACTTGCAAAAATAAGTCTGCTCGTTGACCCACTATTCGGCAGTGGCATAACGAACTTGGAGGGGCCCACCGGCAAAGAACATGGACGGGGCCCCCTTCAGGACTCGGCCAGGTACTGTGTAGAGGGAGCCCCCAGAAGCTCAGGGCCCCCTAGGGGCTCTCCTGGCCTTAGCTAAGACTCAAGACATTCCATGGTTTGTGCACGTCAGGACCATTCTCAGGAGACTGGGGATGGAGAGGTTCTGGGAGACACCAGAGGAACTTGGTTCCATTTCTAAAATGACCATCAAAACAGCCTGCTGGGAATACGTAGCTGCAGAATCTGTTCGGAGTAGTAGGGTTTCCCTCACTTTGGAGTTCTTGAACTTAATTGTGCCAAACTATGAGATGACGATTATGAGATTACTTCCCCTGCGGCTCGAAAATTGTCCCTCCAATTCGGGTATCAGTCTCCCTAATAGAGTATATTGTGTTAAATCAGCCAGTGTGAAAAGTAAGCATGATGAGTGTCCGGTGTGCAGAGGGCCACCAGAATCCATATCACACATTTTATTTTTTTGCCCATGATATGGCCAGCAGACAAGAAAATGGCTATTCCTGCTCTGTAGGTCCCTGCAGCGTCATCCCCTGTCCCCCGCTAGCAGCTGCAAAACTTTAAAAATGCAACAATAATAAACAATGCTTATTATCATTTTATATTTATAGGGGTGGGGCCATGGGGGATGACAGGCAGAGAGAAGGAGTGGTGTGCACTCCCCTCAGTGCGCATATGTGTTGGCTGACTGTCTCAGGACAGCCAAACACATATGCGCACTGAACTGTCTCCAACCTGAGCTGCGTTGCTGGGTTGGAGACAGAAGGCGCAGGCTCACAGTTTGCCTGGGAGCGCAAAGTCAGGGCACTCAGGCCAATCCTGATGCTGCTCTCATGCTGCCAGCATCATGAGAGCAGCATTAGGATTGGCCGCAGGGCAGACTTGGGAGCCTGTCCTTGCCTGAAGTAGAGACCTGAAGAGCGGCAATACGACAGGGATCGAGGTAAGTTTTTTTTTTTTTGTTCAAACCCTCCAACTACCCCTACCCTTATCCCCCCCACCCCACCCCATCACTTTGCCCCGCTGCCAGACGCGACTGGGTCTCTGGGCAGTAGCGGGCACTTGGATGCACTTAGAATTTTAAGAACCAAGAGCTCCAGGCCTGGTGGTGTCTGCCTGCCTGGATCTGGTGATCCGAGCGTATCCGAGCATATGATACATATCTGATATGACAGTCTTTGGGAGGGTCTTGGTGACTTGCCATTATGCTGCCATTGCAATGTATCAAACCTTTTGTATATGGATTATATTTTATTGGCAAGCTCTCTGCAAACGATGAATGGTATAAACTTCCTATTCTTTGCATTTTTCAATCCACTATCATTTTTTCCGTTTAGGGAGCGCTTATGCCCAGGTCGCACTTTACCACACAACGTCCTGTGGCACTTTCTCTACCTTGTTGAGCTCGTAGCTTAGGAACTACATGTGAGAGATGTATTCATAAACTATTTAACCATATGCTCAGATGTAAATGTTTCTGAGTACTCGTGAAGGATCTGCTAGCACCAATAACAGGACACCACTGAAGAGTTCCACCTTATAGCTAGATTGAGATCAGTGGCCATTGTTTAAGCTGGTTTTAGGAACTTTATGTGATTTTTATTAGTTTTGAAGTATTGATGTAAGGAAAGTACTGGCACTTTATTGAAGAATAGGCCCACATGGGGCAGTGGAGTGAAGTGTTTTTTGTTCATTTAGCTGCTGCACCTACGTCCTCTCCCTTCTTTTAATACCTTGGCTTACACACTGTAGTTGCCATTGACACGAGGGTCGAGAAAATGAAGCGACCAAGTATGGATTGTTTCAATGTTCAGTGACGTTTCATATATTTTTGTTTGTACTTTTGTGACCTTTGATATGGAATAAGGTAAGACTGACTGGCTTTTGCTGTGTCCTTCGAGTAAGGACACACGTTGTCAGCCACCAGTGCTCCAGACACGTTGCTTTACTGGTGCTCAGCTAACAAGGGACGCGCTGCGATCTTCAAGTTCCCATATGCACTCTTGCACAAATATGTAGGGTAGACGGCACAGCACATTGAAACAATGTATAGTGAAATACACAAGTACATTTTCTATTCGTTGGCTGCGTACCTTGATTACAGTCTGAAAAAGCCTTGTATCCGAATTTTAGTGTGCAGCGAGCTACTTTTCAATATTCAAACTTGAAATGTGTGCATCAGCCATCAGTAGTTGCCAGGGTTAAATTGTACCCGCTAAATCACAGATTTGGCAGAAACCCCTTCTACGAAACAACCTGATGTCCCTGGAAGAGAAATCTGAGCCGCGTCTTTCTCCAGCACAGCTGCAGCGGATGAGACTAATCTGGCCACGAAAGACTTCTCACGTTTGAGTGAGAAATTAGGATGGCATCCTCACCAATCCATTAATATGAACTCTAATCCCTTCTTTAGCTGCAGGGATTAATTACACAGGTCTCCTCTGCCCCTGCCATCTGCACATGTTTTCGTGCTCGTACAAGTCTAGCTTAGCCGGCTGTGGACTGAAGCATAAAGTGGCACGTACTGCACCCCTTTCAGTATCATGGCACTTTGCCACCACAGTGTATGTTTTTTTTTTTTTTTTTTTTTTTTACCTAAGGGCTTTCATAATGAGGCTGGTTTTGCCGCAGAGAAAGATATAGTCCTGTGCAGTAAAAAGTGTGGAGCTGGCGACAATTCCTTGTAAGGAGTTGCATCTGCATATAAACACATTTTGTTGATTTTTTTTTTTTGATTTTTTTTTTACTTTTCTAGCATTATTCTAAGGAGCTGTGTGTGTGTCATTGTCAGTGCTGTCAGTTGCCATTGTAGATGAATTAGGGTCTGTGTTTTTAAAGTATATTTTTATTGTCATTTGGAAACCTTACATACAGATTGTGCAACAGAATGGAGGCCACATTTCCAGGGTCAATCAGGTATTTGCATGTAGCTGTGGAAACCACCACCATTAGATTCCTTGGGACAGGTAAACAAGCAACGCAGTTACCCAAAGAGGTACCGCCATCAACGAAAAAAGAGGAAAAAGAAAACAATTATTGCAGATAAACTGAAGCGGCTTTCTCAATTTATCCATGAGCTGCCCTTTTACCCTGAATCTTGTGGCCTCCGTGCCCAGGCTATACTTAACATCACATAAACCCCATCATTGACATCTATGTTACATTAGTATTGACATTTGAGTCCACTGGTATGTTGAGATCGGGATCACATAGTCCAGATTCTGTTGGGAGTTTGGGGCCTGGGTCGTACCATGTTGTTTAATGTAAGCGCAGAAGAACAGCCAGATTTCTTTTCAATTTCTGTACTCTGTCTCGTAAGAGTCTTTAATTTTTCCGCTGCATGTTCCAACCAAACCTTGGTCATCTAAACGATCGCTGAAGGAGATTTCCAAAATTGGGCCACTGTAAGTCGCTCTGGAAGGAGTGAGTGAGTAATTATTTTTCCAGAATGAGTTGTCAGGTGGTATTCGGTATCATCTTCTGCCTCTCATGACACAAGTGTGAGAGAATCGACTCACAACTTAATTGCAGTAATTTGCTGAGTTTTCGAGACTATGATAGGCAAGTAAGACTAGACGATCTTGCATCTCACCATATAGTTGTACATTGAGCCTTTTTGGGTCAAACGCGCAAGCGCTCTGGCCTGTTGTAATCTATCTGTGCGATTTTAACCACGCCCACCACACACCCATCACTATCACTCGTTCATGGGCTTGGTTTTCAAAAATCCTTTGCTAGCATTGGTAAATACTTTACGTTTGTTCCTCCTTTGGGCTGTTTTGTTACCTCCTGTTACATGGATTATTGCACGTTTGCGGATACGTTTGACTGCAAGCGAACTACTTTTTCCTTTTGTGTCTCTCCTTCACGCTCATGGCGGCCATGGCGCTTTGAATCAGCTTGCTTTTATCAACTGTTTTACTTTTCATTTTCAATTTATGTGGCAAGAAAAGTCTAGTTAGGAATTTGCAACGCTAATAGCTCTAACTTGTCATCTATTTTTTTGACCAAAGTCCTCTCCCCATTTAATACCATATGTCAATTTGGCTGAGGTGAAGGGGCATGCTAAGTATTGACACAGCCCAGTAATACCTTTTTTTATGACTCGTTCTGCTCGCATGGCTTCTATGGGTGTGAGATTACTCATAATAGCCCATTGTGGTAACTGTGCATAGCAGAAGGTGTTCTATTCTGTCTTTGTCAATTGTTGGCATAGAGATTCCAAGGAAAAAAATACCTGTGACAAACAGATCACCCTGTGTAATTGAGTCATACTTAAACCAGCTGCCAAAACCCTTATCAATAATTCCTGGATGGAACTCTGGATTATTCTGTACAGGGTCATTGAAAAGGCATATGTGGTGACACTGCCTCTGAGGACCGTTGGGTTTCAATGTGTTGATGTAGTATTCGTGGAATCTAATAACCCCTTCTGGTCTCTCATATTTTCCTGCATACTCACAGGGATTTACCTTCCCAGGCTAAAACCAGCAATTTCTCCTGTATGTGTTGGAACGTTCCTTTGGAAAATTTGAGTAGTAAAGTCTGGGCAACATATAGTAATCTGGGGATAAAATGTATTTTTATAATTCAATCCTGCCAAATCAGCAGATTTTGAGCTTCCTCCATCTACAAAGATCTTTAAGAAGCGCATGTATTAGATAAGTATTAGCCTTCAACATCTGTTGCCTGTATGCACTTATTTTGACCCATAGGGAGTCCAAGTGTCCTGTTGCCACTTCAAGGCCCAGTGCGCCCAACAATTGGGCCAGTTAGCTTGCATGTGAGGAACAACAAGTGGCACTGATTCTTTTATAATGGAATTTTGAAACCCAAAACTCAAGAGAATGTGTCTAATTAACCAATGAGAACTTGGAGAGATGTTGGTTGGTAATGGAACAGAGTATGTTGCCTGCGAACAGGACTTATTTATTGGTGACATTTTTGATGGTTACACCCTCTATCTGAAGGTTGACATTTATTTTTTGCAGTAATGGTTCCAAACCAAGGGCAAAAGGACTTGGAGAAAGGTGACATTCCTGACATGTACCCCTTCCAAAATGTATCTTTTTACTATGTCTGTTGTGAGTTTTCAGTGTGGTAGATGGTTGGACAAAAATGGCTTTGATGAATTGTTTGATTCAGGTACCAAAATACGTTTTATTCAGGAGCCTCCACATATAATGCTGGTTCAGCCAGTCAAATGCTTTCTCCACGTCATGTGACAGGAAAAGCATTGACATTTGTGTTACCACTTTGCACAGGTTCAAGGTCAGGCAAAAATATCCCAAGCCTGCCTCCTCAGAATAAAACCTGATTGTGCAATCTGAATTAAAATGGGCTTGATTTCCTCCAACTGCTTAACTAATAGTTTAGTGTATATTTTTACATCATTGTCAGCAGGGCTATGGCTCTGTATGATCCACACAACTCTGGAGTCTTGTGGGATTTAAGAATTAATACTGTTTCAGTTTCCATCAGGGACTAATGACTTTTCCTGTTTCAAAGAATGAATTGAATATTTGGTCCATGGGTACAGCCGACAAGGCCTTACATAATTTAGAAAAGTTAGCAGTAAAACCATCTGAACCAGGAGCTTGTGTACTCGGGACTTCTGTCATAGAAAATAGGACCTCTTGACAGGTTATAGTGTCACCCAGTGGCTAAAGCAATGATGATACAAGTTTTGTAAAAGTGATGCCTGTTCTAAATCGGAGAGGTGTCGTCCCTTGTATAAAGGGCTGTATAATATTCTCTATATAACTAAATAACATAATCTGTCCTTGTTTTCTTAACACCCTTGGGGTTCAGTATTTCTTTGGTATTGTTACTGTATTGGATCAGTTTTATTTTGTAGACAAGGAACCTTTCAGCTTTGTAACCTTTTTCATACTCCAGTTATTAGGTACAAAGCATATTCCTAGTGGTTTCTCTCAAGACGTTATGCTCTAGTTTACCCCTAGGCTTCTGTAAATCTCCAAGTCCTAAGAAAGCCTGATAGTTTGTCGTTTAAAGAAGACATTTTTATAGTGTCAATTTATGCTCTCCATTTCTTCTTCCATCTTACTGAGAAGGACGTCAAGAACTCATCAGTTTTCTGAAAGTAAGGACTCTGAGCATCCTTGATGGCATCTCCCACCACTGGGTCACAGAGGACCATCTCACTCATGCGCCACTATCTATCGGGAAATTACTTGAATGCTGATATATTAAATTGCAAGAGGACCGGGGCCTGGTCCAATAGTCCCTTTGTTCCCTCCAGACTTGAAAGGAATCTGGTCAAATGTAGCCCTGTGTACAGAACATGTATGTTCTAGAAAAGGTCCTGTGGACATTAAAGTAAAATGTCACATCCATTTCCCCAGGGTTCTGTGTCCTCTGTATCCATTAAGAGCCAATTGTAATGTCAAGCAGTTTGGGAAGTGCATGATGGCCACCACATGCAAATGCTGATCAGTCACATATGGGACGGTCTATTGTGTTGAAATCCCCACCCAGTATTAAAGTGCCTTCCATCGATTCAGCAAGTATTTCGAAGAGGTCTGTACAAAGTGGGCTTTCTTTTATCTGTGGGTCTGTAAGTGGAAGCCATGGTCACCCAGGATCTCTAAAGTCATAACCAAAGCCTTAGCAAGCTTCCCTTATTATCCATATGAGTAAAAGCAGCTTGGAATTGTAACTTTTTTTGGAAGAAGATCACCACGACGTTCCTCTCTGTGAGACCTACAAGAGAGAGTAGTGATTATGTTCATCCTTCCGCAAAAGGTGTGTTTCCTGCAAAAATGCTCAGGCCATATCCTTAAGGTGGAACGGTTTCAAAAGAGACTGTACTTTCATGGGCAAATTTAATGCTTGTGCACTGGGCATCAAGATATTAATCATTGTCATGGGAAAGCGAATTAGGACCATTGTTGTTCACAGGACTTCTCTCAACACACCGTCAAACTTGACCGTACTGTGACTCGTAATGTGTATTTTTAAGTCTTGTTGAATCGCAGTATAATATAAAACTTACAATTCGAAGATACTTACTCCCAAATATAATATGAACTTACAATTGTGGGAAAAAAAAAAACTAAAGTACACAACTGATGCAATAGGAAAGCCATAAATGGGGTACAGTCCCAAAAGGGGTGAGGTGCAACATCCGATTATTCCTTTGGGCCCGGCCTAAGGAACCCCTCAGCAGAACAAGAGTTAATGGTTGGTCGCTGAGAGAAAAAGCATGAAAATTCTATAAGCAAAAGAATCCCACCTCTCAGGCCTTCCCAGAAGGTCGAGAATCAGTAAAATGTAATTTAGTGTTGCATCCGGAGGGGAGAGAAGAAACAGCACATAGTGGAGGAGGATGTCATGTCCCCAAACTGAGTCTGACTCAGTCGGTAACCTCTGATCATATAGATAACTGCATTCCTCCATTATTCATTTACCGACTGGTCTCCATCCCTAGGCCAATCCCTCTGATTCCGAATGCATCAAATAGTCCTCTGTTGCATTGCATTTGTAAAGGTGTCTCACTGGTTGACACATTACTCCGTCGGGTTGAGTCTGTGGTTCAGTGGTTTTATAAACTGGGAGAAGTTTCAGCTTCCTCAGGGCTGTACACTGTGTATCTTTTGTTTTGATACGAGAGTAGGTGACGATTAGAAAAGCCTCATCAGTAAGGGATCTTTTGATGTCTGAGATGTGTTTTGGTGGTTCTAAATTATTTGCATTTAGATAAAATGTAAGAGGAAATGTCTTGGAAGATTGGGAGGCCGACCCCCTCCAAGTGAGTTTTGTCTTGTTTTCTCGTTGCCAGGAAAATCTCTTCCTTTTGTTGATATAAATGTTTTCTTGTGAGAACATCCAAAGTTATATTTTTTCTTTCGTTGGACATTTGAATACACTGTATGTGTCCTATCTAGCACAATGTCCGTCTGTTTGGGGGGGTCCGAAGGGCATACAAAATAATTTTGTACATAGGAATTGAGCTCCAAGTCAGGAATGGTTGGCTAAATTCTTCTTATGTGAACGTTTTTGTGATGCATACCATTTTCACTGTTGTCTGTCTTACTCAGCAGGGTCCGCTGAGTTCTTTCAAGTGTGGCCACCCTCTCAAAGAGCATGTCCTGTTCATTCTCTCTTTCCACCGTGATTCTCTCCGGTTGATCTACAAGCCACTCGTGCTTTTATAGATGGTCGAGATCGCTGATGCGTCTCTTGATGTCTTTGATCAGTGAAGACAATGCCCGGCCCTCACCTCACTGCCTCGAGAATCCGCCAGCCATCTTGATCTCTCTGTCTCTGTGAGGTCATGACGAAGTCCATAGCACTCAGCGCATCTGATCGAGGAGATCTTCAGTAAATATTACCCTCTGTGCATCGGCTCACTGTCAGAAGTGCTTCCCTTTCGCTTCAAACATTGAAACCTCGCTACTACATTCGTTTTTGACGATTTTACTGGGCTGTGAGGTCAGGGATCTGCAGGGGTACACATGTCTGGGTCCCCGCCCTGGCCATGTGCCTGAAATGGAGTCTGATTTAGTTAGGAAGTAGGAAATAGTGCACTTGTAATAAGGTGGATGAGATATCCGTCACCTTTGTGATGGAGTACCCATTCATCAAACACTACACCAAGCTCTTAGTCATTTGGCGTCATCTGTTAAACCAATGCTGTGAATCTGAAAATATAAAATGAATATGAGGGAGGCGCTGGTTCCAATACTTCTTCGACACTTGAGCAATTTCATTGATGCACATAGGAAAGAACTTTGTTTAGTTTTGGCAATTGTATGCAAAATCTGCTGAATAAATATTACAGGGGTGTGGCATGGCTACACAACACTTAAACTCTTCTGCATTTGATGTTGTACCATAGTTCATATCAATCTAAACGTGGCATACACATCCTGTTTCATGCAAACTGATGATTTGCTATTCTGGACCAGGAGCCACGTGTGACCCATAACAGGAGTCATTACTTTGCCTCAGCCCTTTATATCCTCTCTAATCACTTGTGTCTCTGGCTCCCACTGTCAACAGGACTGTTAGTTTGAGAACAATCTCTTCTCCATAGTTCTTGTCCCCGTCCCTTGTCTGCCTATACACTTACGACTTGTTTCAGTGAACATGTTAAAATTGTAAATGACTGTTTGGATAGTTTCCTTTGAGTATTGGGGGGGCTGACTGTATAACTTTAAAAGCCAATACTGGCCTTGGGCAAAACACTGGTCCCTCCCCATCACCTCTGTGGCCTCCCAAAGAAGGGGACCCTATGCAGGAAGGCCCCAGTACCCTCACCAAAGCCCATCTATCATGGAGTGGCTCAACTGTCACTACTACTACGAGAAGGTACCCCAGCACTGTGGGCCTGCTAATTGAAGGGCAGCACAAAGATGTCACCAGAGAAGAACTTGGTCATTGGGCACTGTCTGAAACATGCCTCCCCATGTCCCTCTTCAGAAGATTGACAATGAAGGTGTCCAAACTTAAACCAGAGCCGGTTAATCGGTATACTTGGGATATGAATGATCACCCGCTGCATAGCTGTCCTGCTGGCATCCATCCATACTCAGTGTAATGTATGTGAGTGAGTCTTACCCTGCTGCTGCGTGTTCTTCTGTTGTGGCTGCATGGAACTCCTGCTCTTGTCCTGTCCGGTTCATGGTTGTCCTCTTTTGCGAGGGAATCCTGCAGTGCTGCTGCTACTTTTGCCATATCCTTCATGTAAAATAAGGACACTTGCATGTCTGTAGCCTTTCCTTTAGCTGTCCTATGTGCATAAGAGATGCATACACTGCTGATGGCCATACTGCTTCTGAGCTGCACTAATGCTACCTGTGCCGTACCTATTTTGTGAATGTTAATAACACTCGAAACAATATTTCCATTAAAAAAAATACTACATACTGGCCTTTTAAGTGCTTTTTACCTTGGCTTGTTTTTGCCATTTTGGAAGGGGGTCAGTCTTGTAACGTCCTGCATGAATGAGATAGTAAGTTATCCCAGAAGAATTCTGTTTTCTTTTCGATTTGCCATAGAGGAGGAGCAAATCCTTAGGGTACCCTAAGTTGAAGGCTGTGGGGCTCCACTGAGAGGTTTCTTGAGCTCCTCCCTTGATGAATCTAGCATCCGTACAAGGGGAAAACTCCTTTGCAGGGGAAACATAGAAAGGCACACCAATTAGATGCTGAAAGGACATAAATCTGACTGACTAACCTTTTAACCTGTCTTGGGGTGGTCCATGAGTAAGGGGAAATATGATTTGTTGCCTGTTTCTCCCTTGACCATGTTTTTCAGTCCATGTAGAGTGTGATGGTGCCTTCTAGTTGCGCTCACATTGTAACTGTTTGTGTGAGGACATCCTACAGTGCTGCAGGTGACCTGGGCCTCATGTATGTGAGTAAGGCTTGCGCTACTAGTGATGAAACAATATCTTTCTGCCTATTTCACAGGCTTGTTATGCTGCTTCCAGTGCTACACTTGTGTTTGTGTATCTGTGAGTGTGTGTGTGTGGGGGGGGGTGCTGTTTGCACAGTTGCTGTGTTTTATTTGTTGTGCGTTTAAGCTATGGTGTGCTGCTACTCATGATGTACTCATAGTTTGTATGAGGGGGAGGGGAACATTGTTGTGCTGCATATGTTGTGTGTAGGCCTTGGAGTTATTTTAATTACACCAAAGTAATTTGGGAATTTCTCCATTACTCTTTGGCACCTCTCAGAATAATTTGGTGGATACATAAGCACCGAAACAATGAATTTAGCATTTAACACTATTTTCCTAGCGAAAATTTCACTAAATGCATAGTGTATGTTGGAGGGAAAATCACGCTGCTCTTCGTGTTCTGTTCCAGTTTCTGCTTTTCTTAGCTCACATGCCTACTCGTGTCTACTTTAGATGTGAGGGGGCATTTTTGTGCTAAGAAAATAGCCCTAAAAGCCGAATTACTCTTGTCATGTAACTGCGGAATCTCACGTAATTTTGTTGGAATTACGCATAATTATGCTACGGAAAATTATATGAGTTAAGCCCACCCCTAGTTGAGTGAGTATGCCTTCAATGTTGCTGCCTATGATGTATGTGCTGGGTGCGAGGAAAGACTGCATGACTTCTTCATGTGTTGTATTTGAGCCCTATGTTTAAGAAAACATGTTTTCTTACAAGAGATTTACCCATTACGTGTACGTGAGGAAACTCGAAGTGCTATTGCTGTTCTTAAAGTGTTGCTTGTGTTTGGGGAAAACTGGACTATTGACACTCATACAGCACCTTTTCTATAGGTGTGTTAAATAAGTTTGCGCTGCTGACGGGGACTCAAGAAGGCCACACTGAGGTGAGGCTCCTTTGGTTATGTAGCAACTTCAGTTAACATCTGAGTCACCTCAGTACCTTGCCTGATTCCTAAATACCTGTAAAGGACACTGCTGCACTCTGTACGACACTTGGTAGTGGGCTTCAGGTGAGTGGGGGGCGGATATGAAGGGGGAATCCATGACTTTGGGAGCTGCAGGCTCAGCACTCATGGACGGGGCAGAAGGGCACATGAATATTGCAGATCCAAACCTCTGAACTGGGTGCAGCCTAGCTCTTCATTCACACCACCCAGAGGACACAAATAGTAAGGGCTTAATAAATAGGGCCACTTGTGTTTTTACGCTAGGCATAATGTAGTGTGCCTTCCCTCGTCTTTGATGGACACCACCACTTCCTCAGTGTCTGATCCGCCCTCCCTACTATGCCGGTGGATCCACAGATTACGTATGTAAGACGGATATACAAACTCTTAAGTGTTGTGCTAGCTCTTACTAAGGATATTCTCTCCCTCGCCAGTTGACATTCACCAGTCCTGCTGGTGGTTCATGTGGGCACCTGCAAAGGCTTCCTACACTTCAATCCTGACTGTCTGGAAGAGAATATCGGAGGCGCTACACTACAGCGGCCACACCAGGCAAGACTAACGAAAGGCAGTCTAAACTCTCCTTCCACTGTAACAGAATGACCAGAGGGGTGGATAGGAAACTGGCCCCTCAGGGCAACAAACACCGATGGTCATGAGCATCGAGCTTGATGGTGATGTCTAGACTTGCTCAGCATGCAAAAAAGATTCACATTGGTTGTCAGAAAGCCCCCTCCCCCCGATATTGAAGATAAAGCCCGAATTTACTTGAATACTGGATCTTGATGTACCGTCTTAGCAGCTGATACCAACATTGACAGGTTTTCATGCACTGTTTGTGTTTCTTCCACGGGGACAGGACAGGAAACTTCAGAAAACGAGGGAACTACCTGTGCAGCAACTTCTTTCATAAACCTCTGTGATAGGCAATTGCAGGCTAATGGAGAGACAGGTCTTCTGTGGTTTGACTTGCAGCACCTTAGGGTTATGCTGATGGCTATGTCAATCCCTCTGACTAGGACTGCTTTGAGTGCTGGTCTTGACTGCCTGGTACAGTTCGGCAGATCCCCTCACCACGTTCCATTTATCTGCGGACACATCGTAGTGGTGACTCGGCCAGTGCTCGGCTGTTGCAGTGGAAGAGCCCTAGGTGCTGGGGCATTGGTCTTTCCAGTGCAAGGCCATGCATGTGTTGGTTGAATCAAGAAGATGTAGTGGTCTCTTCCACGGAAAGGAAAACGTTGCTGGGATTAATTGCGGGAAGGGAATGTTCCCTGATTGGTGTGGGAGGGTGTGTTTAATAGGTTGTTGGTACATGTGCGTATTGGTTGCTACAGTTCACACGCTATGAAACGTCAAGACATTTCATGACTGGTGCATTACCCGACATTCATTGACTTCCAAGAGAATGTCACTAACGATATAGAGGGCCTGCATGGAGGGAGACTAGACCTATAGGTCAAAGTGCTCACATCTAGTAACCCCCACAAGTCTAGGCAGGTTAATAGCATACCTTGACTGGCATGGCAAAGAGATGCCGATGCTGCAGGCGACACGTCACCAAGTTATCTGAACATAGTTTTGCCCCAAAATAGAATGTGCTTTGATGTTTCGTACCTTACTCCGCTTAATCAACAGATGATGCCATTATTATAATGCAGGGTGTACCCTTTTGGCCCAGCATAATGAAAGCAGAATCTTAAGACCGATACTTGATACATGGACTTCTAAATGGCATACATTTCACATTCGTCAGTATCTAAGACCTAAACACAGACAGTTTCCGCCATTGTCTACAAGTTACAGAGTCTGAAATCCAAGTGTCTTGGGTGTCTTTGATTTCACCATGTTTACACAAATAGGGATGTCAGTAGTACTTAGGTGCATGAAAGTACATCGATTCATATAGTGATGAAGTACATGTCTGCTACATTTTGCAGAAAATCAAGAAATGTTTAAAAACATAAAAGGAAACGTACTTTCTTTATGCTTAAGAAATAAAATGTTGCTTTTAATCTTCGTTTTCCAGCAGCAGTTCATTGTTTAGTGTAGGTAAGTCGTGTTTCTCCTCCAACAAAAAAACATTGTAGGTAACATTTTCCAAGATTATTCTGAGCTTCTTCTTGTCAGGATGAGATATTATATTTTCAAGACAAAAACATTTATGTAGCAAAATCCTTTATGGTGATGATTTTTTTTTATTACAAAAGCTTAGCAAACAATTAAACCTGTCAGGCCTTCTAAGAGAGTCTGTCACATCTGTGTCGAGATCGGATCACAGAAATTACCAGGGGTAAGCGAAAAATTCTAGCTCCTCCAGTGGAGTTTGCAGAGTTTTGCCCGGTTCCAGCAAAACTCTGCCAACCCCCATGTGGAGGACTTTTTTTCTTGCGTGTGGCTCATCAGTGTTAAGTTGCCCAGTGCAATCAATAATTTGTGTCCCCAGGCACAATTTTCAGACACTCAAACTTCTCACCAATGAGATTTCTCAATGCGGCTGATCGCGACCGTTCAAGTTGAGAAAGCTGCCGCTCAAGTAGAAAATATAGTTGAGCTTGGAAGAAGCTTCTGGTGCTAAAAAAACAATGCAAGCGGCGTTATGTGCCCGATTCTGCCCACTGATAGACTCTTGCGGAGTTTTACTGAAACTCCATGGAATTCCACCCATGCTGAGAAATTACCAAAGGTCTTCTGTGGGACTAAAAGAACCATGGTCCATATTGGTAGGTGATGTGTTCTGTTCGCTGCGCTTGGTGTGCTGCTGAGTAGTTGCACCACCTGAACCATCTGGGGGTTGGAGTACCAGGCGTGGATGCAGGTGGAAGGACCATCGAATATAGTGCTTTTTGCAGATGTCAAACTGGGGCTACTTTTTCGTCTACCTGATGAATGTTATGACTTACAGCAGTGGGGCATGGTCAAGTGGGTTACCGCTCAGGGTTTTCCTCCCTGCCCTCCCCCAAAATAGGTCATTTTTGGTCGTATTTCCTGATGGTAAAATGCCTTCCCTTGTTCGCTGCACACAGTATTTACAGGTTACCCCTTGTTGAATGCTTCTCTCAACCGTTCTGACCTGTGGTGAAAGGGTGGGTTGAGGTTAGGAAAGTAATTTCCCACTCCATTTTGTCTTTACTAGAGAAGCATTATTCTTCACTTCTTTCCCAGCTGACTTGTCTTTCACTATATATCAGTAATAGGTGTTGTTATTGCATAACTGATATGAGCTCCTGTCAAACTCAGTAGGCCGAGCGGCCTTTTGAAACCGTAACTACCAATTAATCGGAGATCAGAGCAGTGGATGCGCAACAAGCCATTTACTGGCTTAGCAACTGGCGGAGACCCCTACCCTGGCCGGCCCAGGGTAAATATGTGAAGCAGTAAGGGTTGCAATTGTTTGAGTCAAGTAAAGCTGAAGGCCACTTCTAAAGGGAAAGTGAATGTAGAGTAGTTCATTTTTATAGCTCTTATTGTCCCATACCTACATGCCAAATTAACAGAAATTGGAAGCAAGTTCTCTTTTGTTGGTCTGAATACCGAAAAACCTGTCAAGCTGCCAAAACAGAATGTATCTGTCTTCAGCTCGGGTGAAATTTATTTTATGCTGTCTTAATCAAGGGAACTTGATACTACGAATTACGCCATAACATGCAATTGCCCTACAGTTGTGTCAGAATTTTACTGGAGGAGCATGGGAACAACGTAAAGAACCAGAAGGCGTGCACTTGTGTTTTGGAACCATTTTTATAGTGCCAAATTTCTCCTTGTTTGCAAAGTGGACATGAGTACACATTTTGCGCTAAAATACAGCTCTGTAGCGCCAGGTTTGCATTTCTTGAAATTCTGGTTAATTTTTTATCAGTTTTGCAAAATCTCACGTAATAATACATCTTTTAAATTACTTTATTATTACAGTATGAAGAGACGGTATTAACAAGCATCACACATGACAACACTATGATTACAATGTGTATAGCGCACTTCGAGATCTAATTTAATAATGTGGTAAGCATAGTAATTAAGGTATCACCATATCACAGATGATTCAATAAGCATCACACAAGAAGACAGACATTGCAGAGCTTGCATACCAGTAATAACAATGGCTCTCACTAGCATCACTTCTTTCCTGCCTACCAATTGGGAAGGAGTAAGTTGCTAATCCAGTGTTGTGGTGTGGCCAAAGTCTAGTCGATAAGTACGCAATGGAGCCTTTATGTTCCTGGTGCACAATGTCAGAGGGAATATTTCAGCATAAGCTTCAAGATGTTGATTACAGTACTCTAGATTTCCCAGCCATTTCGCAGAAGTTAGTGTACCGCCTCACCCTCAGTGCAGGTCGAGTGTAAGCCTTCGACCTCGTGTATACTTTTAGAATACTTCTTATAGCTTGAAGCGATTTCATTTGTTGGTTGAAGTGTCCTTTAACAATTTTTGCTCACCAGTGGTCAGTTTCAGAGCAGTGACCAACTACTGTATTATTCCGCTTTGGTTTCTTTAACTGTCACTGTGATAGACTGTTCTTGTTATTTCTTTGGTGCTCCCCTTTCTCTGTGGGTGTTTTAGGCTGGCAGCTGCCTGTGTTTTATTTCAGCATTCCGTTCCTCCATCTCCTCTTGTGTTGCTGACATTTGTTTTGACTTTATTCCAGTGCTGTCCTCGTTTACCTCTTGCTCCTAAAATAAGCTTACTTTACAAAAGAAACACACAGTCGTTTAGCTCACTGCTCACGAAAGCCACCAAAGCCACAATATGCCCTTTCAGGTAGAATGTAACTAAACCTAGAAGCAATGATGTGAAACTTAGTTAGCCTCGCATTGCATCTCTATTCTCTCTCTCCAGGGCCCCTCCCTGCTAGCCCTCACAACAGTGCACACAGGGCATTGCCTATCTCTTTTATTTTTGCCATAAATCTTCTGAGGCTGCTCTCCTCATTGAAATGCGAGGCAAGAATGCTTGCAAAACTTTTCATTCTGTTAAAATAAAAAGGTTACACTTTTCCAGTCTTATTTTCCAATTTCTGTTCAGACATTTACCCAACTGGAGGTAGAGCAATCTTCTCGTCTCTGCTCAATGGCTTGTGATTTCTGATGTCACTGGCTGCCAGTGACCACTAAAACATGGCAGGAAAATACAAAACCATGAGAAAGGGTTGGCCAGTTTATGTGGCAAGAAAAGTCCACTTCTGAATTTACAATGCCAATAGCTCTAACTCAAGAAAATGCAAGACCTATTGCACTGCAAATACTTGTTTCTTTTTGGTGCTTGTTCCTTCTATTTTGACAAAGTGCATATTCTGTAATTCCTTCGACAAACTTGATAAATCTAAAAATAAAAGGAATGACTAAAAAGGAATAGGAAATAAACACTCACTCTTGATGGGCTAATAGAATTCCCAGTTGAGAAGCACTCTGTAATCCCTTCTACTATAACCCTGAGGAGTAGTAGGCCCCACCTTCTAAATCACAGCGCATCACTCACTAGACTAACTTCTTGTTCAAAGACTAGGCATTGGAAGACATTCCCAGACGACAGGAGTTCTGCACGTTTTCACAAATATAAATAAATGTGGGTATATTTATATGTATGTATCATTACTAAGGCCTGATTGCCTCTTTCTTTCACTTCTCACAGGTGAACAAGAGCCAACAGTCAGCAGTGATTCCGATACCTCTTTAATTTTGGCAGTAGAAGTGGGACTGTCTGATGTGGAACTCTCTGCTGAGCAGGACTGTGAAGAGGTGAAATCCTGAAAGGAGAAAAAGTGGGAGTTCCCCTAAGGTGGAAAGTCAAGTTAGAGCGTGATAAAAAGGTCAGCTCCCCAGGATGTCACCCAATCCCATGTCCAGAAACATCACAGAACTCCAGAGCACTGCATCCTGGGACTTCATCAAAAGCAATAGTGATGGCTGTCTACTTTTGTCTGTGGCACACGTTCATCCTCTTGGCATTTCAGCTTTCTTTCCAGAAAGAAGAGAGCCTCTTGCTTGCCCATATGCTCAAGAGCGGCAGAGTTCCTCTTTGGAGGATGGTATAAATATGTGACTACTAGACTACGGTTTCATTTTGTACACTTCCTATCTTTATTTTATTTTTTATTATTATTTATCGTTTGTATATGGAAGAGTTTCATGATGGAAGTGATTCTCTGCTTCGCACCTTCATCTTTTCCAAAGTGTGGACCCACAGAACAAACTTGCATCCTGAATGGTCAAGGTGCCTCAAGGGCGATGCAGACAGCTTTGTATTTCTGCGATCAGTGGCTGTATAGAAAAACCTGTTTGTTTACCGATGTTGGAACAGCAGCTCTTGAATTGTATATCTTCAACTTGCCCCTTCTCATGAAGCTCTGAATGTATAGCAACAGGTAACTAGGGCTGGTTCATAGTAGAGCTTCCACTCGAAGAAATCCATCTGTTTGTAAACTCATAAAGGAAGAAGACAATGCTGAAGCCGGCTTTAATCGTCTACACATGTTTAAGTAATCCCCAGTTTCTGTTCTGCGAAATGCTTCCATTGCATATTGGCCTTTTGTGTTGCATATCACTAGCTGAAGAGTAAATTGGTCTTAAATTCAGATATTTTTCCTTTTTCTTTTGCTCTGGCTACAAAATAGTGAATTCTAGGAGATTTGATAGTATAATAGTGTGGCTTATAGGTTTGCTGGTGTGTAAGAATTGTGGTGCTGAGAACTTTCTTACCTTAATGAATCTCATTGAGTAAACCTCATACCAGCTCTTAAGAATTTATCCAGTTTTCTGTCTACATTTGTGAGTGCAGCATTACAATCTATCACAACAGGCGTCCTGAACCTCCATGAAAGACCTTCTAACCTAATTATAGTATTGGATAACTGACCTTGACCTCAGTCTGACTGCCTTCAACAAGAGGAAGACCAGAGCCAGGATTTGATTGTACATCTCTTGCAAGGTCAACAATGCTAACTCCAAGGACTTGGTTCTTAAAAGGAAGGAAACGTATACATTATATTGTCATCTACGGTGAAACATACTTTTGGGTATATTTGGTCAAACAAATGACTCATTGTTTATAGCATCTTTTCTCCTGAGCCACATCTAATGACTAGTGTTCCTCATCTTTGCAAAGTTGCCTGTGGTAGGCAAAACGGGATCCAAGTGTTTTTCTCCTAGTTCTTTGTAACCACCTATTCTGCTACTATGAATCAGGAAGGCAGGTCACACTTTTGGTGCTCAAGGCACATTGTGTGGATATGTAAGACACTTAAAGAGCACTTTTTGGTTGTAGTGCTGTTTTTTCATTTCTACCAATTGTTGATACATGTGTAGGTGGGCTTCTCTTTCACAGATATATTTTTGAGCATTATTCTTAAGGGATTGGGAAATTCATTGTAAAAATCCAGTATCGCCACATGTATTGACAAGTACAAACCAGCAGGAGTAATCCGTTGCATGGGCTCAAAGTACTTTCTTCACCGTGAAATGGGGTTGTGTTAAGTCTGAGAATGTCTGGTAAATGTATTCTTTCATTACAGGGACAGCAGCCATCACTTTGTGTTTTAACATACGTGAGAATACTTTTGTAGTATTTCAGGAGCTGAAGTTGTCTGGTGCTGGAATCTAGTGAACTGATTTTCACTTTTATAAGAAAACGCTTTTTTTGTTGTCATTAACTGTTTCAACGTGCAGGAAGGAGTAAGTCTTTGCAACACGAGTGTGTTTGAGTTTATTTGTATTTGTTTTATATTATCATTGTTCATTTGTGTGTCTTCTTCTTGTAGCTATTGCTGCTTTTCCCATTATTTCACTCTGTTTTGCTATGATTTTCTTTTCAGTTATCTCCACCCCGCTATTTCAGATACACTCTTTGTTTTTTTCTGCACGACAGGGGTTTTTCGTTCTTGCTTATTGGTAATGTCATTGTGCGATCGTTTGCATTTATCTCTGTTTTTAACTCTTTCTGCTCTACCTGCCTGTGCTGTGACAGTATTTATAACTTTACTTGAAATTTGCAGAACTTGAACGGGGGCGCGGTTTAACAGAAGACTCAACGCCATTTAGGTTTATCCCGATCTGTTACTGAACAATTCCTGCTGATTTACTGAAAAATGTATCCAAGTTTAGTTTCTGTTGATTACCTCAAATGAAATGAAAAAGGAAGTGTTAACGACCCTCAGAACAACCAGCATACAAAAATCAGGAGAAACCTTGTCAAGCTAATGTCAGTTGCCAGCAACACCAGGAAATCACTTGTCAAGTTAGTTTTACAAACGTTTTGCGGGTGCTAGAGTGCTCTCTGTAAGGAGCCTTGTCACTTAGATATTGTTTTTGCTTCTTTTGAAAAAGTTTACATTTCTCTATCACAAACGTGTATAGACGATGCATGAAGGTGATGTTTGAGACCCATCTGGTCTCTGACCCACTACAGGTCAGGCTCTTTCGTTTACCTGATATTCAGATCTGTTGTTTTCTCTGTGGCCAGCTCTCTTACCAGATCATCCTGGTCAGGTACCCTCCACCTGCCTATGATATCTTTGTTAATATATGCTGATGGTCTGGGGCTGTTTGCCTTAACTCTACAAGAGGCTTTAGCTGTATTATGCTTGAGAGAATGTGAGTATTCGTAATAATTAAAGAACACAAAGTTATTGGTGTTCAGGAAGAAACATAATGCAAGGGGTTGATGAATTATAGTTTTAATGGAAGTATTCCTCGTTATACTTGTCTCTTCAAACTTAATTGGGCGTTCACACGTACATGTAACCTACAGTTATAACAAGAAAATAGTTCAATGGCTCAGATAGCCACCAATAGTAGAGCATGATTCACTAATTTTTGCAGAATGTTAATGCCACATAAAACTTTAACTGAATACTGTTCGAGCATATGCCACTGATTCCATACATGGCAAGTGTGTATAAAACGCAGAGAGCTGAATTGACAATAACTGTGTCCCAAGAGTATCTTTTCAGTTATTCTAGGTGTTTGGCTAAACCCAACGGAGCCTGTTTATTTTGTTTACTGACTGGGCCTGCTACAAATGACTTCCAGACCACATTAACCTACTCTGGAGAACTTCAGTCGTCCAGGCTGGGACGGTAACAGTCTACTAAGATCAATACAATGTGACTAGCTCGCAATGTTTTCTCGTTGTTTTTGGCCCTTTTAAAAACAGAGCCTGGCAGGTAAATAACACGTCTTTTTTACGTGGCTACAAATCTTGGTCATCGATCAACAATCATGCAAAATATTATCCATTTAATTTCCAAGGCGACATGCCTTGAATGAAGGTCCTTGATTATTCTATAATTTGACTGTGCTAACCACATCACTCAATAAATGTTGCACCAAACGTCAGAAAAAAATCATGTGAATCCAGCTGGACATCTTCCTCCACTTGCTCAGTAATTGACTGTTCGCTCAAATAAATTATTTTGTTGGTTTCTTGTTAATTTACCTAAGTAAGCTCCATTTTCCCATCTGCGAGATTTAAGTCCTCTTCTAGGTGCTGTGTGACGTTGTATAGTTCATCGTGCAGACTGGGCCCTTATAGCCACTTCCCTATAATGGGAATACCCAGTCCAGTTGGACAATGCATTATCTCCAACTCCAACCAAACTGCCTCGTTCAAATTCTGAAGAAACGTGCAATACATTTCAATAGGTGATCCTAAATTGAGCAGTCACAATCTTCGCAGATTTCAAGTTATTCAAGAGCCCTGGTCGACATTTGTTAATTTAATTGTTGCGTAAGCACGGTTTGGGGCTGCGTCACAGAAACTTTGCATGAATGTGAAGGAAAAAGTGAAATTCAAACCTATTTGCACCTATTTTGTTTCTAGTGTAAGGTAGGAGTGGCACTTGTACTGGAGAAAAACAAAGTAACCTGATTTCACATCATTATCGCATATAATATCTGTGCATTTGTAGATTTTTTTCATTATTAGCAAAAATAATGTAAAATCAGTCTTCTATGTTTCTTTATTATGTAAACTCAGAGTTATGCAGTGATTTGGACCTCTTTGTAAAAATCCCATGGCTTACTTAGAACTATTTAAAGCAATACAACACATGTTTCACAATCAATTCTCTCCATTTTGTGCTAGTAAAAAAATCTTTCTTAGATGTGCACTAGGGGAAATTTTGTTTGCTTTGGTCATATTACACTATCTCTTAAATACGGTGCAGATGGATTTCTCGTTTCTGTGAAGTGGCACAAACATTTTGTGATATCCCCTCACCCTAGTTCTGCTCTATTCCTTTAAGTAAAAGTCCCTGTTTGAGCCTAAGGTTGCAGTTTCAGCGGCTCTGTGGTCTTCTCGAACATTTGACCCGTGACGTGTAACTGCCCGAGCTCAGTGAGCATGGCATAACCATATTCCTCAACCTATTGTTTCTGTACTGGTTAGTTGTTTATCCTGGTTCCATTGTTAAAAGGTGAGTGTGTTGACTTACACACAGTCTGTTGCCTACTTTTATGTTTGTGCTCTGGTAGACTTAATCAATGAGCATTTAGGGTCTAATAATTTCAGGAGATACTGTAGACTGCTGTTTAAAGTGGTCATTGGGCACAGACCCATCAGGCACTACAATGCTAAGCAGAAGTGAACCTTATAGCTTTATGAGCAATGCTTGAAATGGAAAAACTCAAGTACACGTATCTATTGTCGCAGAATACATGTTAGGTACTGAGAAGTGCCAGAGCTCTCCTTTTAAAAGTCTTTACGCTTCTTAGAAGTGCTGACAATGGTCTTTCCAAAATAAAGATGTGCAAGCACTTGATGCCCATTAAGGACACTGTTTAGGAGCATACATAAATCAAATGTGCACTGTAAGTACCGTGAGGTCCTATGGGTGATAGCGCGCTCTGTAAATCTTCAGTAATAAAACATCAGCAGTTGGTGTGCATTGAACAGGAGAATGTCTTTCACCACTCTGGGCACCTCTGGCGCCCTCACTATCAGGTGGTTTTATGGTGCCATGCTTCTGATTGTGCCCTCACACTTCCTGGGGTTTAAGCTGCCTGCTCCTATGTTAAGCTGTCAAGCTACGTCCAGCTAGCTGTCCCATGTTTTGACCAGAAGAGGTCATTATTAGCACGTGACGTGCTGTTAGTAACTCAGCTTCATTCAGAGCTTGCCATTGCTAAGGATAAAAGACTGAATCGAGGACTTGGACACCGGTTTGGTGGCCAAAGCTCTTTTCAAGTTCCAATACACCAAATAAATGAGCAAATCAACGCATTTTTCTTAAAGCTGGGTAACAGAGGGATGCCTGCTTTTCATATGCACCGAGGTGTTGTGTTTATTGAACAAGTACGCCATTTTATGAATCCTCCATAAAGTGCATGCCCCCCATTACCTGCAGGTGGATAGTCAAGTTTGGCTGGTCTCCAGAACCCCAAGATACAACATTGGAACCTCTGCTGCTTGCCAGCGCAGATAATAAATGCTAAATCAAAGTATAGATGAAGCCAGTATATCCTTGTGCAGACAAACACTAGAGGCAATTCAAAAGCTGGTACTTGTTTTTTTACTGGTTCCCTGAAGCCTGCCTACCTAATGACCACACTCAAAGGTCCATTGAGTGAAGTTGAGTATATTTTATGTGGAGCGATATAATGGCAGGCAGCAGGGTGCTGACGCTGCCAGATTTCCCACAATTGGGCCGCCAGGAGCCCTAGTACAGGAGACTGCATGAGTGCACATTCTAAAACATCTCAAAACTCCACAGAAATGACCTCCCATCGAGCTTTCTTGCAAATGGCAGGGTATTACAATATATTTTTCTGCTCTTGGCTTCCGAGCAGCACCCAGGTTCCATTAGCAGACTGAGCTGTAAAGTAGGACACCGTGCATTTCAAAGGTCCCCGGTGTATCAGGGCAGCCCAAAAAAACTAGTGGTGTATGATTACTCTTCCAGGGTGTCTCCTCCTTCTGCTGGTGTTAGATTTTGATCAACTTATTTGACATTTGTTTTAACCAGTCCTAGTTATAATAGCATAAGTAGACATTGCCTAATGACGACAATAACAGTATATACCACTTTTTGCTGCATATACTGCCGCCGGTGGGTTGGGTGACTAAGCTGATTGCCCCGCCAGCTCTTGTTGGTCACTGTTTCAAATTTATTAAGCATCATTAAGGCTGAGCCCGTCCTTGGCTAGAAGCAGTCGGTGATCGCCATGCTCCGTCATATCAGGATAGCAGTCTCTAAAATCATGCCAACCTCCAAACTCTCCTCTCTCTGAGGACCCTCCAGACAGCAGGCTTGGGGACTTTAGCTGTCATTCTCCTAGGATAGCTTTTCCTTTCAGAGCACTTTGAAGTGCATGATAAACCAACCTAACACTACTTGGGTTTTATGTGCTGCAGCGTGAAATCAAAGGAGACCTACATTTCTTGTGTTTGTCAGCCACATATTTATTTGTATTCAAATACGTCAGATGTGTACCAAAAAAAATCACATGACTCTCAAACCATAAAGCTGTAGGAATGCAAACATTTGGCTCGCAGTGTTACACCCTTCCCTAGTCTACTGTTTTTGGTGGTGGTGGTGGCAGAAAAGGGTGTCCAGAAACTGATGTGAAGATAAGACCTCCACATTCTGCCTCTGATGCTTAGTTTGAGTGCTTTCATTGCGACCAGTTAAGTAGCAGGGCACATTCTCTTATTTTCTCTTGCTACCCTCTCAGTTCACTTCTAGCAGAGCTTGAAAGAGCTCAACCTAGCCAAAGGCCCTCATGAGTAAAGGGGTTAATGCTCTCTGCAAGAAGCACAGTAGAATCTGTCAGCAAAGGGGGTGACTTTATCTGAAGTCTGGGGGACCCAGAGGTGGTGGCTTCCTACGGATGAGTGCTTTTTTTTCCTGTCATAGGAAGACAGTATGACAATCCACTAATGTGACATCACAGCAGTGGACTGCTGCTTGTCGAAGGTGTGTTGCATTAAATAATGCACACAATTTATGCAAAAGACACACAACAGAATGTGAATGACCAACAAATCTTCCGGTTGATTGATAGACACCACCAGTGCTTAATTTGTAAATAAAAGCATGCCAGTGCCCAAAGCTCTCCTTTGAAACCTGCGGCTGCTGCAATTAAATGTGCAAGCACAGAATACTGAGGCGGCGTAATCCCAAAGCCATCTCGGGTCTCTTTAATCCATTTACAGCCAATCCTGCCCCTTCAGTTCACTCTTGCAGCTTTCTGCTTTCTCCCTTTGTGACGCTTTCTCGTTTTTTTCTTCCTCAGTCTTTGCCATTAGCGTATTTTGCTTGTTGTAAATGCCTAAGACAGAAAACTAATTGTCAGCCCTCAAAAATAAGTGCCAGTGCCCACACCGGAAGCCGCTGCCTCAAATTAAGCACTGGACACGACCCATAAATCTGGTTCTACTTGGTTAATCACATTTTGCAAAGAGCGTAAGGCTGCCCCTCTTAGAAGATACAGCCATACCCTGCTGGTCATTGGTTCATGTTCAACCATTATAGTGCTGTCTCTGCAAAACGGAGTATCTTCTGTTATGCTTCTTCTAGCAAAGGTCGCCCTCCAGTATGTATCCCGGCAGGTACAATGTGGGGCTTCTATCCTATGAAACTTCTTGGTTGAGAATCTTAGTACATTGTGTTTTGAGCATTCAGAGAGGAACTTTTTTGCTTGTCTTTTCTGTCCTTGTCTGCTCCGCTCATAAGGGCAGACTTTCCTCTCAAATATATTATATTAAAGCAAATTTATTGGTTTGTTGTGTTTTTTCCAAGCAATGCCCTTTAAGGGCCCCGGTCAACAATTGGCACAATCACAAAACTGTGCACATATGATGTATGACATTCTAAAAGAACACAAACTTTTGTAAGCCCCTGAGGGAGGATTATGTTGCATCCTCTCCATGAAGGACAAAAACGAAATATCCCTGCACCCCAGGATTGGCACTGGCAAAAGGTTTTCCCTTGATTGTTATTTTAGACTTGTGACCAGCCCTTTTACTTAATGGCAAGTACAAAAAAAGAAAATATGTACGATCCATAGACGATCCAATCACCTGCCACAATGTATTAGAGTTTTATTCAATCCATTAAGAGCTCATCCAAAGTCTTTCCTCATGTCTGCCGCGCGCGCGCAGCTGCTCTGTGAGCGGCCAGCCAGTCAAGGCTTTGATTTCACCGCTTCCAACGCTATTGGCTGCTCTCTGAGGACCAGGAGGATAACATGCTCTCCTCATGAAAGCGAGACCAGCCAGAGTAAACAAGTTCTTAAGAGGCGATGCTCGTGCCAAATACACTAGAGCATGGAGTCCCTAAGTGGCATGAGGTAGCCGTTGACCACAATACAACCAAAAGCGCATTGATTCTGCTGCCAGTTCAGCTAAAAAGATCAAGCAGCTGCTCCGCACTTTCAGAAACAGGCTTGCTGATTTAATATAAAATCCATTTATAACGACACTGAGTAGTCACCAGATAGGATATGTTGATATATTATTGCGGTGTCAGGCAGCCAGCCTAGCAGATCCCGCTTAGTGACAGGTGAACAAAGTCAAAATGAGATAGCACGCAATTTACTTGTCTGATTGAATGATTTGCGTTCTGGCAAAGTGAGCTAACATCCAAAGGGTTCTTGGTGCTAAGAACACCTCTCTAGAGAGAACTGACTACAAGCGCATGAAAAAAAGAAGGCCTAGTAAAATAAAAAGTCTTCAAGGCTGAATTCAGCTGGGTCGGAGGTGATAGCCTTCATTCACAGGGGCAGCCGGTCCCACAGCCTGGGTCCCAGTACTTGCGATTTCCAACCACAGCACTTCTGTTGAGCTCTAGCTGGCTTTGAAATAAATGAGCATAAGGGGATATTTTACACAGAAAGAGTCAGGCTCATTAAATGTTGTGTGAATTTTGCAAAGACGCACATTTCCACTGCTGACCAATGGACGTCTCTTTGTGCAGAGAACTCTTGAATCCCTCATGCTCGGGTGAGAAACCAATGCATTGCTACCTCAGGGCTACTATAGTAATCAACCTTGACAAAATAAATGTGGTCACCACCTGGGCATGATGTTCCTTTGGACGAGAAGGTAAATCATGTCTGAGCAGGTAGAACACGCTGATAACATGTCACAAAGCTACGGCGTCTCGTATGTGTTCAGTTTCCAGTTTGTCTTATGTTGTTGATTGGTCCAAACACTTTCTAATTTATTTTAATTGAAATGGCTGACCACCCATAGGAAGGGTTAACACAAAGCACTCAAGATCTTGAAATGCCCTTTAAAAAAAAAACCAAATCTCTATAATTTGCTATAGTTAATTAGCATGTTTTTGCATTTTTGCACCATACCCAGTTTGCTTGAATGTGGTTTTAAGCTATGTGCGACCCCCTCTACCCATCATTGTGGCTCAGAATTTGACCCTAGCTCTTTTACTGTTCAGTCTGTACAAGGTCACTGGGCAGTGCCTGCTTTGGGAGCCCTGATTCACCATACGCAGACGATATGTGGCTTCTCTTGTGGAGGGTAGCAGAAGATCTTGTGTGCTGTAGCTTTGCCTTTAGGAAATTGAGGTGCAAGCTTATCATTCTCTTCTCCGGAATTGAGATTTGTTTTCTCTCCATCTCCCACACCAAAACTGATGTGGATCTTTGGTTATAGGAATAGGCAGTTGATGATTTTACTGTATCCCTGTGCCCCCACTCTTTTGCTGTCAAATCTTTGGACCTTTGTATTGATTCCTATTTGGCACTGCATTCTCAAGTTAAAAAATGTGCAAAGTCTACTACTTTTGACATTCATTCAATTCGTTTTGATAAAAGATCTAATTCCAACCAGTGTTTCAGGAATCCTACACAGAATCAGGGAAATTAATGATGGCGGAAATTAATAACTCCGTCAACGATAGCCTGAAAGTTGCCCATCATGCTCCTGCCGCATCACATGGTTTTGATTGCATACCTCAATTTTAAAGATACTTTAATCATTGCAACCATCTCCTTGGCTACAGTTCATGTCCCACCTATCTGGCTGTGCAGGCCGTTACTCCCTCATGACTGTAGCAAAGGTGAAGCGCTCTTTGTCTCAGAGGTCAGCAAAGCAGGAAACAGTTTTGGTTGGAGGTCTCTAAATTCAGAAGGTTGAACCACAAGCTTCACTTCCTCTTAAGCCCTTTCTTCCTCCTCCACTATGGGTTGTCACCCCTTCCTCTGTTTAAAAGTTCTCTCAACCATGGGTTTGATCCTCATCTACTGTATTTTGCAGTATTTAATTATTTGAGAACACTGAATATTTTCTTTATGGTTCT